>NW_020454872.1:1484131-1497290 GCF_003342845.1 Nothoprocta perdicaria | reverse complement strand
GTCCCCGGTGCCGCCGGTGCCACCGGGGCCGCCGGGCCTCGTCCCGCTCCGTGCTCGCCTCCTCTCGGCCTTTCCCCGTTGCGGCGCCCGGCGCTGCCCCGTGTCCCTTCTAAACACCCCCCGGGCGGGCCCCGGCCCCGGGGGCTCTCCCGGGGGCTCTCCATGGGGACGGTGACCGGGACGCGGTGACAGGGACCCCGTGTCCAGGAGGGCTGCCCGGCCCCGCTGTGGCGGCGGCGGCGGTGGGAGGCCGGTTGGGGGTTGCCTTGGTAACAGCCGAGCTGCCGCTGGTGAATTTTGCATCCCTTAGACACAMATAGCGCCCGGAGTCGATACAGGGGCTCGGCGCTGCCCTGAGGGTTGTCGCGGCCCGGCRGAAAAGCCATAATTTAACTGAATTTTTGTCTCGCTTTCAGGGCTACTCGGAGTCCCCAGACCTGGAGTTTGAATATGCGGATACCGACAAATGGGCAGCAGAGCTTTCCGGTAAGGAAATGGGCCTGATGCTCAATTAATCGCCTGCTCTTTCTGTCTTGGTAGTGATTAAAGGGGTCCATCGACATCAGTACAGCTTTGCTGATGTCTTTAGACACCTCATTTTTGTTGAAAAGGATGCCACGTCACGTAATTAGTTTTTTTGCCATCCTCTGGATGTGCATTTTGGTTTCCCTCCTCTGGGCTGCAGCAGCAGCTAGCTTGGCCGGGTTGTGTTTGGAGCAAAAGGCTGTTCCTCAAGTGCTTGACAGCAGCTTTTCCTTGAAAAGGCAGATCTGAAATCATTTAGCCATGAAAGCACTTAAATCAGASAAAAAGGAAAGGTAGAAGCGCTGGTTTTGGTGACTGATGGCAGCTAGCGGTGCCAGGGGGCCAGGATCGGTTTCCCCGCTGTGTCCCGGTGTCTGCGAGTGACCGACCGGTTTCTCCGCTCTTCCTTGGCAGAGCTCTACAGCTACACGGAAGGGCCCGAGTTCCTGCTCAACCGCAAGTGCTTTGAGGAAGACTTCAGGCTCCATGGTGAGAACCTTCTCCTGCGCCTCTCCCGCACGGGCAGGGACGGGGTGTGCGGGGTGGGTGTGCGAGGGCCTCAGCTCTTTCCCCATCAGCACCAAGTGCTGTCAAACGGGCACCTTCCTGCAGTCACAGAATCCCAGAATGGTCGAGGTTGGAATGGACCTCTAGAGATCATCTAGTCCAACCTTCCTGCTCCAGCRGGGACACCCAGAGCACGGGGCACAGGGCGGTGTCCAGGTGGGTTTGGAAGACCTCCAGAGAAGGAGACTCCACAACCTCCCTGGGCCGCCTGTGCCAGTCGTGCSCTGCGAGCAGGGCTTGTCCCCATGCCCACGCCACACGTGCCCAGTGACACACGCAGCCTCCCACGAGCACCCAGCTCAGCGGGGCRGCCCCCCTTGCCCTCCCGCTGGATGCTTTCAGATTTGAATGCTGGGGGGGGGCTCTGCGTGTCCTCATGCTGCTGGCCTTGGCTTTTCAGTGCGGGACAAGAAGTGGACCGAGCTGGACAAGAAGCAGCACCGCACTCACGCCATGCGGCTCCTCGACGGGCTGGAGGTCACCGCGCGGGAGAAGCGGCTGCGCGTTGCCCGCGCCATCCTCTACGTTGCCCAAGGTGCCGCGCGGCTGCCTTGCCTTCCCGCCGCTCGGTCTGGGCAACCAGTTGGAAACTGTGGCTTTAAAATGCCTGAATTCCTCAGCGTGTCTTTGGATGCTCAGAACTAAGGGAACCTCTCATGGTCTTTCAGGTTATAAGCTTTTAACAGCACTGAGAGCCAAAGATTTTATAGGAGATCCAGAATTTGGAGGTTTTGATCCAAAATTTGGTACTTTCGGTGTGCTGCCCTGACTCTGTTACCCACAAGGGGGCAGTTCTGCCCCCTGCATCTGCTTCCTTGTTTTAAAACTTGTGGATGTGGTTTCCATTCTCTCTCGCTGGCAACACGGGAGGGCCTTGGCGTTCCTGCGGGAATCCAGCAAGGATGTTGTTACAGGCACTTTCGGGGAGTGCGGCTCCGAGGCGGACGTGCAGGCCTGGATGAGGTACAACATCTTCCTGCTGCTGGAAGTGGGGACGTTCAACGCGCTGGTGGAGCTGCTGAACATGGAGATTGAGTGAGTGTCAAGCAAAGACGGTCGGAGATGGCCCCGGAGCTCTTCTCTCGGCATGGGGCTTTCTAGCTGGTGGCAGCTGCTTTGTCTCCAATCTCATTCCTCGCCTATCTCTAATTTAATCCTTGCAGTACTGGAATGCCTCCCATTGTTTGGGAGCGCTCTGTAATGCAGGATTATATGCAAATTATACCAAAATTCTTTCTGGCTGTGCTGTTTGGCAGTAAGCTGAAGTGGCTCTGGTCCTCCCTCGACCTCCCTGTGAATTGGGGCTCATCGCAGCACTGCCTGGCCCGAGGGCTGGTGCTACTGGGCAGGCTGCTCGTGCCAAGGCCGAAATCTCCCCAAAGCCTCCGTGTCCGAGGCTCCTCTCCCCAAAGCCCCCGTGTCCGAGGCTCCTCTCCCGAAAGCCCCCGTGTCCGAGGCTCCTCTCCTGAAAGCCCCCGTGTCTGAGGCTCCTTTCCCTCTGCAGCAACAGTGCAGCTTGCAGCAGCGCGGTGAGAAAACCTGCCATCTCCCTGGCCGACAGCACGGATCTGAGGTACGGAGCCGGGGCTGGGCGTGAGGAGACAGCAGCTCCTGACCGTGGGGACAGGGCAGGGCAGGGGGTGTTTCTGTACATTAACTTGCAGGTCAGTCTGTATGCTGTCCCGCGCCAGAGCCTGGGCCCGGGAGCTTTGGAATGGAAGCAGGGGGATGACCTGGGCAAACTGAGGCTTCCCCCAGAGCACAGGGTGCCCGCAGGCTCTCTGTAACCCGCCACGGCCTCGTGCCCCGCAGGAACTAGCCCGTTTTGTCACTCTTTGCAGGGTGCTGCTGAACATCATGTACCTGATCGTGGAGACAGTGCGGCAGGAGGCCGAGGGGGACAAGGCGGAGTGGAAGGCCATGAGGCAGACGTTCCGCGCGGAGCTGGGTATAACGGGATGAAGGTTCCAGGGGGAAAGGAGCAGTGGGCGGTGACTGGATCTGGACATTGGTTAATGGGAGCTACAGGCATCGGGTTGGTTCCTGCCGGGGTTGGTGCATGTAGGCTGCGAGTGTGGGGGGTGGCAGGGGCTCTGTGCAGGCCTGAGCACGGCCCTGCTGTCCTTGTGTGAACCCAGGAGCGCCKCTCTACAACAACGAGCCCTTCTCCGTCATGCTTTTTGGGATGGTGACCAAATTCTGCAGCGGCCACGCTCCACACTTTCCCATGAAGAAGGTGCTGCTCTTGCTGTGGAAGACTGTGCTGGTAAGTGAGAGGCGGGGGGGGGGTGTTGAGATAACTCTGGTAGKTTTAGCTTTAATAAGGGAAGGAAATTCCACCCCCGAGCTGGCTGTCCTTTCTTTCCAGGTTAAACTTGGATMGGGTTTGTGTAGGGGAGCACTGGTGGTTGGTCTCTAGAGCTGGACTCCAAGCTGCAGCCAAAACAAGGTGCTGAGCTTGGGTGCGTGCAAAGGAGAAGGTCCAGCTGCCTCTGCTGCAGTTACTGAGCACCTTCCTGTCCCTTTGGTCTGGCTCAGGGATGAAAGCAGTGCCGGGGCGGATAGATCTTGCTTTGCTCTGTGAAGGATTTGGGCCTCGTGGTGGATTTAGGGAGGGCAGGAGGAGAAGCCCTTGGTGCTGCGCGTGGAGGAGGCTCCTGTGTCAGGGTGCCCTGGGCTCCCTTGCAGTGCACRCTCGGGGGCTTCGAGGAGCTGCAGAGCATGAAGGCGGAGAAGCGGGAGATCCTGGGGCTCCCGCCGCTGCCCGAGGACAGCATTAAGGTGATCCGCAACATGAGGGCCGCGTCCCCGCCGGCATCGGCCTCCGACCTCATCGAGCAGCAGCAGAAGCGGGGCCGGCGGGAGCACAAGGTGAGGCCGGAGCGGGCGCTGCGGACGGTGACGCTGATCGGGGGACAGCCGGGCCCGGCACCAGCGCTCCGGGAGCAGCTCCTGCCCTGGGAATTTACCCGGCTCCTTCCCTCTGCAGGCTTTGATCAAGCAGGACAACCTCGATGCCTTCAACGAGCGGGACCCTTACAAAGCCGATGACTCCCGCGAGGAAGAGGAAGAAAACGATGATGACAACAGCCTGGAGGGAGAGACTTTCCCCCTCGAACGGGATGAAGTGATGCCTCCCCCCACCCAGCACCCCCCCAGCGACCGCATCGCCTGCCCCAAGGGCCTCCCTTGGGCCCCTAAGGTCCGGTGAGTCCGTGGGGCCACATCTTGGGTCAGGCTGTGGGGAGAGATGGAGTGACTGGCCAGGGAAGACAGCAGAGGTTGTGTTGCCCATCACTGTGGAGCTCAGCAAGGGGCTGAGTGGTCAATCTGATGGTCTCTTTGGTGGTCCATGGGCTTGGTACCATCTCTTTCACCTGCCTAGCAGTTATTTGCGATGCCTTATGGCTGGGGCTCTCGTGCACCCGCCCAGCAGCAGGGGGATTTGGGGCTGACCAGAAGATGCAGCATCTTCTCATGTCCCTTTCCCGCAGGGAGAAAGACATTGAGATGTTCCTGGAGTCCAGCCGCAGCAAGTTCATCGGCTACACGCTGGGCAGGTAGGCAGGCGGCTCGAGGGGCTGCCACGCTGTGGGGCTGGGGCAGAGGCCACTCGTGCGCAGGGCGTCATCGCCCTCCCGGTGCCGCCGCGGAAGCCCTGAAGTCACCAGCTCCTCCCGGGGCGGTTTGGGATCTGCCTGTGGAGGTGGCTCGGGGTTTGCTCCTCACCCGTCCTGGCTCTTGCCCTTCTCTCTAGTGACACCAACACCGTGGTGGGCTTGCCCAGGCCGATCCATGAGAGCATCCGCACGCTCAAGCAGGTAGGCGAGGGAGGAATTCCTCTGCCCCCCGTCTTTGTGCGGGGTCCCTTCCCCTGCCCGCAGCACCAGGGACAGGGCAGGCCGTTCATTTTCCTGGCTTCTCTCTGCCCCGCAAGGTGAGAGGCCTYGAGTTTCCTGCTCTTGCCTGGTCTCCCAGGCTGAGTCCCTCTCTTCCTCGGCTGCTTTTCCTTTCCTACCTAAACCTGCCCAGAGCTGAGACAAGCAGTTGTCACCTTGGCTGTCGGGATCAGTTCACAAGCGTTAGATGTGTCTAATGGGCAGGAATGGCAGAGGTTTCTGCAGAGCTCATGGGACAGAATAGGACACATGGCCACAAATTGAAGCCCCAAAAGTTCTACAGGAACTTAAGAAGAAATTGCTTAACAGAGAGGGTGCAGGGCCCTGGCACAGGCTGCCCAGGGAGGCTGTGGAGTCTCCTTCTCTGGAGATCTTCCAAACTCGCCTGGATGCCACCCTGTGCCCCGTGCTCTGGGTGCCCCTGCCTGTGCAGGGGCTTGGCCTAGATGACCTCTGGAGGTCCCTTGCAGCCTTAAGCATTGTGTGATTCTGTGAGCCCGTCCCGGCGGGACGYGCCGCGGGGCGCTGGGGTGGTGCACCCGGCGCTCTGGGCACGAAGGCGCCGCTCTGTCTCCGTGCAGCACAAGTACACGTCCATCGCGGAGGTGCAGGTGCACATGGAGGACGAGTATCTGCGCTCCCCGCTCTCAGGGGTGAGTGTGGGCTGAAGGGGGCACCCATCCCTGCATGGGCGCTGCGGGTGCCGGGCCTGCCGGGCCTTTGGGCTTTGAGCAGGTTGGGGGTTGTCCTGCGGCTTCTGGGGAAGGGCTTTTTCCAAGGGCAGAGTGGGGGTGTGCTGGGAGTGGGAGTATCCTGGCTTTGCCTCGGGATCGAGGAGCCTGGGGCGTGGACCCGCTCTGCTGGTGCCTGCTCTTGCTGTGAGGTTGTCTCGTCTCTCGTGGCACCAGGGGGAAGAGGAAGTGGAGCAAGTTCCTGCTGAGATCCTGTACCAGGGCCTGCTGCCAAGCCTGCCGCAGTACATGGTGAGCCAGGGAGCTCCGAGGGACCCCCGGGCTCTTCCCTCTCCCCCTCAAGCTCATGTGGAGGTGCCTGGTCCTGGGGTCTCTGTTCTCAGACATTTCCGGGGATGCCCTCCAGGTCTTCTCCTCTCCTAATGCGTCCAGCCTTGTTACTTTATCCTGTGACGGGTCGGGTGGTCCATGCCTGGTCTCTCCCCTGGTCCAGCTCTTGCTTCTCCTCAGATCGCGCTGTTGAAGATCCTCCTTGCTGCAGCCCCCACTTCCAAAGCCAAGACGGACTCCATCAACATCCTGGCGGACGTGTTGCCGGAGGAGATGCCGTGAGTGGCCGTGGAGGTGCTGGGTGGCAGCAGGAAAGGAGCAGAGGCTGGCTTGGACCCTGGCAGGGTGCAGCAAAGYTTACAGGCCGGCGCTAGGCTTGGCCTTGTTCAGCTTGGGAAGCTCCTCTTCCCAGTGGATCCGGTTTCCACGAGATGTAGGATTTGCTTTTGCCGATGGGGGTGTYGTTACATGCTCTGAGCTGCATGCTCCTCACATGCTCGTTACAGCTCTGAGCTGCATGGAGGGGGTTGTCCCTGTGTTTTGGGGGTGAAGTGCAGCCAGTGGCCACTGTTGGGTTGTTGACCTGGGATTAAGGGACAGGAGGGATGTGGAAGGGAAGGGTGCGCTGGATGTCCCCCAGGGCTGGCAGGGYGTGGACAGTGTCCCAACCGAAGGGTCCCTTCGTGTCCCTCAGGACCACGGTGCTGCAGAGCATGAAGCTGGGCGTGGATGTCAATCGGCACAAGGAGATCATCGTCAAAGCCATTTCCGCCGTGTTGCTCCTCCTGCTCAAGCACTTCAAGCTGAATCACATTTACCAGGTGAGGAGGGCCAGGGTCCCAGCGCCCGGCCACGGGGCCGGGGAGCCCCCAGGGTGGCCCCCCGTTCACCTGCCCTCCCTGCCTCTGCTCCCAGTTCGAGTACATGGCCCAGCACCTGGTCTTTGCCAACTGCATCCCGCTCATCCTCAAGTTCTTCAACCAGAACATCATGTCCTACATCACTGCCAAGAACAGGTAGTGGGAGGGGGCCGCAGGGAGCCCAGCTGGGTGTGGGGTGGGGGCTCTCTGCTTGCTTTGCTCCCCCTCCATGGGGGCTCCCTGGCCGTGGCCTGGATGCAGGCAGATGCCAGGGAGGTGCCCATCAGAGCCCCTCTCCTGCGGGACGGGGCCTGCATCGCCCCTACCCCAGGTAGGGACAACGTTTCCCCCTCCTTCGGGCAGCATTTCCGTCCTGGACTACCCGTACTGYGTGGTGCACGAGCTGCCGGAGCTGACGGCCGAGAGCCTGGTAAGCTGCTTCCTYGTCCCCCAGGCCCTCGGCTTGCTCGGCAGGGTGGGTGGCTTCTTGGAGGGGACAGGGCCGTGTCCCCCTGCCCTGGCACCCTGGGAGCTCCTGGGCATATCCAACTACATCCTCCACCGGGCGAGGGTCCTTGGAGCAGGACGGCCTCTCCTCCCTGCTCCCGTCCCTCCCCGTTCCTTGAGCCTTTGCGTTGTTCCCYGCAGGAAGCTGGAGATAACAACCAGTTCTGCTGGAGGAACCTGTTCTCCTGCATAAACCTCCTGCGCATCCTCAACAAGCTGACCAAGTGGAAGCACTCCCGCACCATGGTGAGGCAGCGCCGCGGGGCTTGGCAGGGATGCCCGGGACAGGGCCGGGGACTGGTGGCCCCTGAGCCTCCGTGCCGGCCTCCTCAGGCCTCCTTCCCCTCTTGCGGGGCGTTTTTGCCCCTCAGATGCTGGTCGTGTTCAAGTCGGCGCCCATCCTGAAGCGGGCGCTGAAGGTGAAGCAGGCCATGATGCAGCTCTACGTGCTCAAGCTGCTCAAGGTGCAGACCAAGTACCTGGGCCGCCAGTGGAGGAAGAGCAACATGAAGACCATGTCGGCCATCTACCAGAAAGTGCGGCACCGCCTCAACGATGACTGGGCCTACGGCAACGGTGCGTCCCTCGCGGCCGCTGCCGAGGGCCYTCTTGCCCGTTCCCGCTCCGTGTGGGGCTGCCTTGGAGCCAGAGCGGGCCCTTTGCAGGGCTCTGTGGATGGATTCGGGGTGGCAGCAGAAAGGGAAGGGGTTGGGGCTGTGGTGTTTGGCTGACGGGTCCCCCAAAGAGCGCCCCTGTGACCCCCTCGGCTCTGGTGAGGCTGCAGCTGAGCATTGGGGGCAGCTCTGGGCTCCCCAGCGCCAGGGGCTTGTGGAGCTTCTAGAGAGGGTCCAGCAGAGAGCAACAGGGATGACTGGAGCATGGGAGCATCTCTCCCATGAGAGATGGGATCGGAGCATCTCTCATATGAGGAAGGACTAAGCAAGCTGGGTCTGTTTAGCCTGGAGAAGAGACAGTTGAGAGGAGATCTGATCAGTAGGTACTAATACCTGAAGGGRGAAYGTAGGGAGGAAGGGGCCAAGCTCTTCTCAGTGGTGGCCGGTGACAGGACAAGGGGCARTGGGTACAAAYTGCAACACAGGCAGTTCCATCTSCATGTGAGGAAGAACTTGTGCASTGTGAGGGTGCCYGAGCCCTGGCACAGGCTGCCCAGGGAGGTTGTGGAGGCTCCTTCTCCGGAGGTCTTCCAAACCCGCCTGGATGTGMCTGGGTGCCCCGTGCTCTGGGTGTCCCTGTTTGAGCAGGGGGGTTGGACTAGATGATCTAGAGTTGGACTAGAGGTCCCTTCCAACCTGAACCCCTSTGTGATTTTGTGACCCGCCTTCCCTCCGGCCAGACCTGGACGCCCGGCCCTGGGACTTCCAGGCGGAGGAGTGCGCCCTGCGCGCCAGCATCGAGCGCTTCAACGCGCGCCGCTACGAGCGCGCGCACGGCAACCCCGACTTCCTGCCCGTGGACAACTGCCTGCAGAGCGTGCTGGGCCAGCGCGTGGAGCTGCCCGAGGATTTCCAGGTCAACTACGACCTGTGGCTGGAGAGGGAGGTCTTCTCGCGGCCCATCTCCTGGGAGGAGCTGCTGCAGTGACGGCCCGGCGGCGGGCGCAGCGGGAGAGGGCGCGGGGGAGCTCGGCCCAGGAGGCCCCGCTGCAGCCGCCCGGTTTCGGRCGCGACGCTCGGGGGGCGCGGGGTGCCCGGCGGCGGGGCTGGCAGGAGGCYGGAGCTGGGACACGTCCTCTCGCTCGGCCTCCTCCCAGGCCGGGCCGGGCTCCGTCCCGTGCCCAGGGTGGAGCCCCACCAGAGGGGCCAGAGCTGTGGGACRCATCCCAGCTCCCTCCTTGGGGCTCCCGCCTTTTCCAGCCGCCCGGGGCCGCGCTGGGCGAAGGGGGCAGATAGGGGGTGAGGGGCCCTTGGGTGCTGCTGTGGGACCCGGGAACAGGGAGCCGGCGAACACCCCGTGCTGGGGCCAGGCCCTGGTGGGACCCAGGGGCCCCCCTTGCCGAGGGGCTGGGGGGTTGGCACCTGCAGTCCTGCCCCGCCCCGTGGGGTGGGGGGGACGAGCTGTACATTTTTATATATATAAATATATATATGTACATCCATGTGACATCCCTGAGTGCGTCTGAGCTGTTCATGGCCCTGTGGCTTTTGCCGGGGAGGAATCGAGGGGTGAGTCCAGCGAGGGGACGGAGGGGGGGCTGCATGGGGGGGGGCCCCCCGGCTGCTCCTGTGGGGCTGCTCCATGGGGCTGCTCCGTGTGCCCCGCGCGTCCCGAGGCCGCCGGATGAGGTGGGTCCGGGGCTGGGGCGCGATGCCCAGCGGGGATGGACACGTCCCCATCCCTGCCCCTGTGCGCCCAGGCTGCGGGAGCAGCATGGCCCRCCGAGGAGGAGGAGGAGGAGGAGGAAGGCCAGGCACCCGCTTCGGAGCAACCTCCAGCTGCGCCGGGGCTTGCAGGGAGGCAAAAATGGGTCCAAAACGAAAAGAAAAAAGAGGGGGAAGCAGGAGGGGGAAGCGGCTGCGGCTGCGGTGCCCGCGGGCGCAATGAGGTGCGAGGAGGGCCGAGCACTTCATCACCCCCCCGCGCGGCGCCGCCTCCGCGCGGCTCCCCAGCTGCGCCGGGCGGCCCCAGCGCCGCCTTTATAGCGCCGGCGCGGCCGTAAATAACTTATTAAAAATGTGGTTTATTGTTTATAAACGGAGCACGAAATCGCGGCGGGGCAGGGGGGGTTGGTGGGGGGGATGCAGCCGGGCTGGGRCTGCGGGACCGGGCGGCGGCGCCCGGGTGGCCCCAGCACCCAAGGGAGCAGCCGGGCCCAGCAGAGCTGCCGGGGGTGGGATCCAGACGGAGGGTTTTTCCACCCAGGGGGCTGCGGTACCCACCGGGGCTGGGATGTTGCCATAATGCCTCCAKGGGGGAGGCAGGACATGAATCTGTCCTTTGGGGTGACCCCCCTGGGGCCGTTTCGGCTTTTCCCGCATACCGAGCGGCCTCCGGGATTTCCTGTGCCGCACGAAAGCCTGGAAACGCTGGATGAACCAGGCTCGGGGTGTCTAAAAACAACCGCGGGAGGCACCGGCTTTGGGTTCCGTGTCTTTATCCGGCTCCTCCACGAGCGTCCCAGGGCTGGGGGATCYTCCCGGCACCTCGAGCGCTGCCGTGCGCGGGGCTGCCAAGCTGCCTCCACCTCCTCTCTCCACCACGGCCTCCATGTCCTTCTTTTGGGGGTGAAGATGCTGCTTTTGGGGTCCCAAGCCTGCCCCCTCCTCCAGCTTGGTTCCCCCTTGTCATCGCCCAGCCGGAGCCGGGACAAGCGGCAGCGGAGCGGGATGAATCCAGGGGAGGTGACAGGCGGCCGGGGGGGCCTGGGGGTCTCGTCCCCGTCCAGGGGGGCTCACGTGGCCCAGCCCAGGAGGCYGCCGGGCTCTTTGCTCCTTCCCCGCAGCGGCGCCGGCCCGGGCGCCTTCGCGTCGGGCTCGGGCGCCGCGTGGAAGCGGGGGAGGCCGGGCAGCGGGTAGAGGCTGCCGAGGCCGCCGGGGGCGCGGGGAGAGCCGGGSGGGCGGCCCGCGAGGGCGCCGGGCGCAGAGGGGTGCGGAGCGGCGCGCGGGGCCGGGGGGCTCTCCGGGGCCGCGGCGCCGGCCGGGATGCCCGGGCTGGGCCACGGGTTGTGCTGTAGCTGGGGGAAAAAAGAAAGAAAAAGGGGAAAACAAACGGCAGAGCGAAGGGGGGAGGCCGGGTTAGTGCGGGAGGGAGTGGGGAGCAATTTCTTATGCTTTGGGGGGCATTCGTGGGACGCTACCACTTTGCTTTAATGCCCAGGGGAGGAGAATCCTGGTGGAAATGCCTTTTATTATTATTTTTTTTTCCCCACAAAAATTACACTTAATTTTGCACATAGTTTTGGCAATTCCCCCTTAGAAGCAGGCACTTGCCTCCCCTGGGGAATTTGTCCCCATTTTGGGGAAGGGGTGCCCCTCTGCCTCCCTCTTTTTGGCGTGTTCCCCTGTGGTGCATGGGTGGCTGCATCGGAAACCCAGGCTGCTGCCCGGTCCCTTCTCTCCRATCCCCTGGGATTTGCTGAATCCCCCCCGCCAGGATCCACAGGGAGTTTTGCCCCAYGGAAAAGGAGCTGCCCAGGGGGGTTTCTCACCTCCAGGATTTTGCCGTAGCGCTCCCGTTTCCGCCACTTGGCCCGGCGGTTCTGGAACCAGACCTGGAAGGAGGGTCGGGATGGGACTGCCGCGAGCTGGGATGCAGTGCTGGCCCTGCTAAATCCCTGCCTGCTTCGACAAGGAACGGACTACTCCGCATCCCGCCCCAAACTGGGTCTTCCTGCACAAAAGGACCTGCCAGCTTTTTGCATCAGCAAAGGAGCAAAATCCCTCTATTTTTTTTTTTTCCCCACCATGGATAACATCCCATAAGTGGGAATTGGATCTAATCCCCGCAAGCGGCAGCTCTTCCCAGCCCCTACCTGCACCCTGGCTTCGGTGAGCTCGGTGCGCAGGGCCAGCTGCTCCCGCGCGTAGACGTCCGGGTAATGGGTCTTCTGGAAAACCTTCTCCAGCTCCTCGAGCTGGAAGGTGCTGAAGGTCGTCCTGTTCCTCCGCTTTTTGGCCTTGCCCTTGCCCAGCACCGGAGGCTCGGGGGCACCCATGGGTGCTGCCAGCGGGCAGCCCATCTCCGCCTGCGAGCCGCCTCTGCAGCCCTTTGTGCTGCCTGGGGGAAAGCAAAGAGATCTCTCGGATCCAGGGACAATCCCGCTCCGGTGAAGGGAGGAAATCACCTCCTTGGGCTCAGTTCTCCCTCTCCAGCCCATCCCCGTGGCCAGGGCTCCGGCTGCCCTGTGCACCCGCTCAGGGCTCTGCACCCCGTGGCGGCCACCAGCTTCCAAAGCGACCTGTGGGTTTTTTTCCAGACTTTCCTCTTTCATTTTTTGGTTGTTTCCTAATTAAGGCAATTTGGGGTTACTCTGTGCAACAGAGGGGCAGCTGCTTTGAATTAACGGGAAAACGGTATCTCCGGGCRAGTCAGGGGGCGATTTCTCCCTTTTCCTTGCTGGTCCCGACCCTGCTCTGTGTCCCGGCGGCTTCGCTCTTTCTTTCCCGCTTTGTCTCCCAAAGGGCTCAGCCGGCTGAAGGGGGTTTAACAACAGAAATAACTGAGCTGATCCCAGAGCAAAGACCAAAACGAGGCAAAAAAAACGAACCCCCTGAAACAAACCAAAACAAAAAAGAGATCCAAAGTGAAAGRAAAAAAAAGAAGAAAAAAAGAAGAAAAAAAGAAAAATCCTAATGCACAAATTGGGCGCCTAAATGTATTGATTTTTCTCTTTTTTTCCTGTTTTCTCATTGCATTTCCAAGCGACCCAGGGATTTTCAGCTTTGGAGACATACAAATAAAAGGCCCTAACGAAAGAGAAGACAAGAAGGGGACAAAGCGGATGAGAAAAGGGAAGAGGGAGCTGATTTCCACCCACCCCCCCAAAAGTGACACCCCCGACAAGACTCTGCGGCGAGGACGGCGTGAGCAGCTGGGGAGCAGCTGTACAATTACCGGGCGAAAGGAGAGGGGAGCCGAGAGCCCGGCGGGACCCCGGGCAAGGGGCGCAGGAGCAGAGCGGAGCGGCCGCGGGCGGCCCCCGGCGCCGGCAGCGCCCGTCGCAGGGAAGAGCAGCCCCGGCCCCGCCGCTCCGGGGCTCCCGCCGCCCGTTGGAGTTTGGGCATTAGAAAAAACAACAAACCAACCAAAAAGAAAAAAAAAA
>NW_020454872.1:1468371-1483119 GCF_003342845.1 Nothoprocta perdicaria | reverse complement strand
TCACGTGTGTCCTCCCATCCACTCCATTAACCCTCTAATCCCGGCTTCCCCCTGCCAGGCCCACGCCCGGACACCTGGGTCCCTTTCTGGGATGGCAGGACGGGCCCCCCCATAAGTACCCCCACCTTCAAGGGTAGTTATGCTCTCCCACCTCTGCCGTGTCCCTGCACTCCAGGGAGTGCCCAGGGCTCTGCCTTGATTTGAAGCTTCATTCCCAGCTCCTCAGAGAAGCCAGGAATCCCAGATCRGGGGAGAAAATGCCCTTTTTCCACCCTCTTTTGAGAGACTCTTGGGTGTTTTTCCTCTTACTGAGGCTGAGGCCTGGTCAGGTTGTTTCAGGGATGAGTGGGACCCTGAGGACGGGGATGCAGCTTGGCCTGCACCCAGTGGCACGATGGCACCTTGTGCCTGCCCTGGGGGTAACAGGGCTGTATTTTATTACCCGGGCACCGCGCGAGGAGGAAATAAAAAGGATCCCGCTCGGAAGAGCCGGTGATAAAATCCTAATGGAATCCGTACGTCCCACCAGTGCTCACTGCAGCGGCGCTGTGGAAAAGCCCCTGTATGGATGGGCTCTGCACGCTGTAAATCCCGGCCGTGTCCCCCCAGCAGCCCTTTCCCTTCGTATCCCTTCCCCATGGCTTCATTTTCCCTCCTTGGGGGAATTTCAGTGGGAATGGTGGCTACTCCAGGTCTTCATGCCGGCTGGCCCACAACAAGCTGCTAAGTGTTATTAAATGCAATGTAACTAGCATAAAGGCTTGTTGTTGTTCCCGGGTTTTCCTGCAGACATTCCAAGGCTTTGCAGGGGATGTGCAGGATGCTTTGGGATGTGCTGGGCAGGAGCCTTTTGCTCATGGTTCCTTGTCCCAAAGCAGAGCTAGTTGTTGAGCCAAAACCCGAGGGGTTTCGAAGAGCGGCTTCTCCCCATGTCCGACTCGACTGCAGGACAGAGCGCGTCTGGCCCTGTCCTGGCTCGGAGAATGGTTTTCCGTCCCAATTTGATTTCATTTCGGGAGGATTTGCAGCRTTTAGGAAGCTCCCCGCATGACCGAGCCCCGCGGTCGCCGCAAGCCTGGGGAGCCGCGAGCTCTGCAGTTCCCGCCAGGACGAAGCAGGACCCTCGTGCTCCGCAGAGGCGCTCCCGGAGCCGAGGGGACAGGCCTGGGGACAAGCCACCCCGGGCAAGTCACCAGAGCCCCTCCGTCCCGCAGCATCCCCGTCCAGCGAGCAGGAAACTGCAGCCGGAGACGTTTTCCCAGCCCCGGGACTCCCCTCCGTATCCAGCTCCCCCAGCTCCTCCCTGGGCCTTCAGACAAGTTTTTTCAGCTTTAGCCTCTTCTCTGGTGATTATTTTTTATGGAGTTGCAGCTTTACCTCATTCAGATCAAACGGCAGTGCCTGGGCTTGGGATTTTTTTTTTTCCCCCAGGAAAACCAACTTTAATTCCCCAAGGCAGGAATTTTCCACGTGGGTCATATCCCTGGTTTGCGTTAGAGCGGGAGCAGGAGACACTCGGCCCAAGCGGGCGGAAAATCCATCAGTTCCGCTGAGCCAAAAGCTGGATTTGGTGTTCAAGGAGGCTGACAAAGCACCAAATTATCCCACTTTAGGCTCTCGCTAAGGATGCACAAGCACAAACTGTCTCCCGCGTATAATAATAATAATATTAACGATATAAATAATAATTAATAATGCATGCATGCCATCCTTTCCCTGTCACACACGTTTATTGCCACCCAGTGCTGTTCTCCGATGATTTAATAGTGGGTAAATTGGGTATTTGCACGGGCATTTCCACGGGCACTCTGCTTGCAGCTTGATCCCGCCGCAGAGACGCCTTTCATCCTCATCCTTGCGCTGATGTGTAAATAGGAGCAGGAACTTGGTGTCGGAATAACTTTTCCGGCGTGTTCCCGCTCGTGGAGGGGGCTCGGGGTGGGACGCAGCGGCGGCGCCGGGAGCGAGCGCGGCTCCGTATTCCAGCAGCGCCGAGCGCGGCGCCGGCGCCCGGAGCCGCTTTTGTTCGCGGCCGCATTTCCCGCGGATAGGGGCGGAAAAATAAGGAAAAACTCTATTTTGGCTCAGTTTGGAGCAGCTTCAAAACTAGCAGTTTTCTGCTGAATTTGGGGGGRAAAAAAGGGAGAAATAGCAAAAAAGCGCAAGTGTTTATGAAGTGCTTCTGTGACGGCCCCCAGGGAGCTCTCCGAGCAAATTGCCTGAGATCCCGGGATCGGTCYGTGGATTCCCGCGTTTCCTTCAGGCTCCGGGATTGTGGTGGTTTGGTGGCACCGAGTCCGGCTGGGATTCATGCGGTGCCTTGTTCCCCTCTGCCCACTGTCCCGGGGTGAAAAGAAGGAGAAAAGTAAAAAAAAAAAAAGCTTAAAAAAAAAAAGCTAAAAGTTAACAAGCTAAAAAAAAACCAAATAAAATATTTTTTAAAAAAAGAAATTAAAAAATTAATAGCCCTCCAATTGGTGTAAAAGCCTCTGAAAACTTAAAAAAGAAAAATAGCTAACAAAAGATTAACACACCTCAAATTARAGATCTCCTCAAAAAATAAAGAAACAAAAACCAATCAAAAATRCAAATAACCAAATAAAAGTAACAAAATAACAAACAGAGCTAATTAAAGATAACCAACAAAATCAAAATAACAAAATAAGAAAGCAAAATAAAGATAGCAGACTAAAGAGAACAAAATAAAGATAGAAGGAAGATAACAAAGCAGAAAAGTGGAATAGAAAGCGCAAAATAAAAGAAGAACTGAAAACAAATAAAAAACCAGAATAATAATAGTGAAAAGAAAAAACTAAACCCYCAAAAGAGTAGATAAATAATAAATATATCGGGAAAAGGCAAAAGGAGAGCGGGGAGCAGGGCAGAGGCAGTGGAAGTTGGGGACTTGGAGGGTAAAAGGGCCCCATAAAATGGGGCTGAATGGGCAAATTTGGGGCTAAATAAGGGAAAATGCGCAGGGCGGGGGGGGCTGTAAGTTGTACCCACCAGCACGGATGAAATGGGGCTCCGTAAATCAGGGCCAAGGCCGACAAGTGCAGCCCGCGAGCGGCGTCTGGAGCGGCCGGCACCACCGGCTCCCTGCAAAAACATCCCAATAAATCTGGGAGTAATCATTCCCGACGGAGTGCCACAAAAGCACCGGAAAACATTTTCTTCCCTTAAAACGTAAGTGGAAAATTTATGGAGGCGAGCGGAGCGGTTTTCTCCCAAGAGGCAGCAGCAACCAGGGAGGCAAAGAAATTCCCCCCGCGCGCCCGGATGGGGCAAATCCTGAAACCTGGGGAGAAAGTCGGGATGGGGGAAAGGAAAAGGAAGAAAATACCTCGAACTGGAGCCACTTGTCTTCAATCGTGCCCCMAAAGGCCCGCAAAGCCCAAACGGAGCCAACAAGTTGCCTTCTGGTTTGCGTTTAGCTTTCGGGGAGGAARAGGCAGAAAAAAGGGAAAAAAGGGGGGAAAATTCCCCCCTTTCCCAAACCTCCTCCTTGCTCCAGGGGAAGATTTATTTTATTAAGCGGCCGGCACCTGAAAGCAATCGGCGCCGCGCGGCGCGGGGGCCCACGGGGACCCCTCTCTTCTCGCCGCCGTCGCCGCCTCGTCGCCCTCCCCGCGGCCCCGGCTCCGGTTATTTTGTCCCGGGATAAAAAGAAAAAGACTATGGAGAGCGCTGCTGTTGGGTGGGATGTGCTTGGATGGATGGATGGGTGGGTGCATGGATGGAAGGACCAATTTCTTTCCCTTCCCTGCAGCTCCGGGTCCTTTCCTGCTCCTCTGGCTGCTTCCAAGYGCATGGGGATCAGCCAGCAGGAGCCCCCATCCATGTGCCCTGCATGAAGGTGGAGGTGGCTCCATGGTCCTCATGTCCATGATGGATGGCTGGAGGGGTGAAGGAGGGATGGATGCATGGAGAGATGGATGCATGGAGGGCGGGAGGGAAAAAGGGAGGGAGGGAGGAAGAGAGGGATGTAGGAATGGATGGATGACTGCATCCATGTAAATGCACGGATGGATGGATGGATGGATGGATGGATGGATGGACGCATTCATGCAAACGCGTGCGTGGATGGATGGAGGGACACATGGATGAATGAGGGGATAGAGGAATGGATGGATGAATGAATGGATGGAAAGAGGAGACCAGGATTAGACAAGGCAACAAGGTCAGGCAAGGAAGCTCCAGAAGCAATTAAGCACTGGAAGCGACAAGGCAACACCAGCCAGACCTGGCCATGGTGTCACTTGGCCACGGAGACGCTCCTGGGCCCAGCCTAGAGGCTCCCTGGATTCATCAGACCTTAGTCCAGGTTGGGTCTGGCTTCTAAGGGGCTTTGTGGCCACCAGCCCCCTGTTTCTGCAGCCCCCAGGTTGCACCAACGTGCCCATCTCCACTGCAGGCGACCCAAGGAGGGACATGGGCAGGTCCAGCCCCAGGTCCATCCTATCCCYAGGCTTTCCTCCCACCTTCTGCCACTGGGGCCTCATCTCCGGATCCCCGGTCCTCTGTCCCCACTGTGACCTTCCCTATTCCTGACCCAGGGGTTTCCTCCTAATCCTGGGCAGCTCCGGTAAGGAGAAGCAGAAACAGCTTTGACCTTTCAGCTGCCAATCTGCAGTCCTGCCCGAGGAGCCGCGCGCTGCTCCGGGTCTCAGGGGTCCCTCGGTCACACAGAAGCAGAAATGGGTATTTTCAGCAATCCCCCCTCAAGAAATTCCCGGGAAAATGCTCAGCTTGAGCAGCATGGGGCAGTTTGGTCCCTCTGAGGAGCAGGTCCAGCGACATGGATAGAAGGAACTCAGGGTCAATGGAGCGCTCGGAGCTATAGAGTGGCTGCCGGACGGGAGASGCTGGTCACTCACAGGGTTATTTGAATGGATTTGGGAAAAGGGGTCATTTGATGCCAGGATTTCACACTGCAATATTCAGCTTTAGGGTTACCCTCCCTGCTCCCCAAATAACCTGTGGCATTTTCACGTGAAGCCCCCCAGAGCTGCTGGGGAGGAGGGATCCGCCGGCATCCGTCCGTGTTGCTCCAGGAACCGCCCCTCTGCCCCGGGCAGCACTGGGAAGTGTCTCAAATCGGGGCAATTCCAACGTTTTTTTGGCGGTTTCAGATGCGGGGAGTCTGACGGCAGGAGCTGGGCACGACGCTCCCCCCTTGCAGCACGGCGAGAGCAGCAGAACACGTTTTGGGGAGAAAGAGACTAGAATCCTTATTATCCCTCTTCCATGCCTTTCCATGAGGATTTTTCCATGGGGACAGATCTGAGCTGGCTGCTTGGCTGTGCTGGCTGGTCCCTATTGCCCCCCATCCCTCCTTCCTCATAGCCCCTCCATCCGTCTGTCTGTCTGTCCCGATATTCCAGTCGTCCTTCCCTCCTYCTGTTTTCAGGAGGAAACAGAGCCCCCCTGTGATGCCGCCGGGCTCTAATGGGTCCCACCTGGCCCGGGGAGCCCCCCAGGCTCCGAGCTCTCCGGGGGGAGCAGATTTAACATCCCGCTCCCGGCCGGAGCTTCCCTCGGCATTAACCCCGCTCCCTGCTCCGCCGTCACGCTCCTTCCCGCGAGAAGCAGGATTCCCCTCTCCACGCATCCGCCCGGAGATGCATGGGAGCTGCCAGGGATAACATTTCAGGGAAGATAGATTCCTGGCTGCAGCGCAGGGGGGATTTAYGGAAGAAAAATGCTGGAAAATGCAGCTTTTGGAAGAAAAGTGGGACCTGCGTGCTCCAGCCCCCGGCATGGAGGGAAGCGGCTGGGTTTCAGATGGAGGTGCGTGGAGCTCCGGCTTCTCCCGGGCCCACAGGAATGTGCCCGAGCACCTGAAGGCAAAGGCTGTGTTTATTGTTTTAATAAACGCGGAGCAGGCGGCTCGGAGCGGCGAGAGGGTCCCTGGGATGGACGGAGGGATGGACGGAGGGATGGATGGATGGATGGATGGATGGAGGGATGGATGGAGGGATGGATGGGGAGGGAGGCAGAGCCAGGAGGAGGCCAAGCCCAGCCCCACCACCAGCTGCTCCCAATCCTGGTCCTCACCTGCTCAGGCTCCATCGGTTAAAAAGCGCCTGTCTCCCATCCTAGCCTGGGTTTCAAAGGTTTTGGGGACAAATCCCGCTTGGAACTGAGCTGGAGGGATGGAGCAGTTCTGGATGGATTTGTGTGCGCTCTGGTGCTCCCGGTTGCTCTCTTTGTACCTATCCCAGCAGCACGGGACAGCAAAGGGCTTCCATGTGGAGACATCAGCCTCTGGAGGCAGCGCTGGTTCCTGGAGTCTCCGATCAGGCCCAATTTCCTGCCCCCGTGGTGACAAGAAGCTGATGCTCCGGCGTGGAAACTTGAGGCCCTGGTGCCAGGAACGCGGCTCCCTGGGGACCCTGGTGGAGAATGAGCAGATCCTGCTGCTTCCCGTTGGAGACGCCCGTGGTCCTAGTGCCGCAGCATCCCCTGGATGGCTTCCAGCCCAGAGCGGTGTCTTTTAGACCCAGCTATGCCACATCCAGACTTCTCCATCCCATTCCCAAGCTGGAATTCACTCAGCTCCAGGGCTGCCCCATCCCAGCCACCCACACTGGAGGTGAGYGGGAAAACCAGGCAGCCTGACCCATCCCAGTGTCTGACTTGGCTCTGCTGCCCTGTAGGAAGCGCTGGACAACCGATGCCTGCCTGGAATTGCCCTGATTTAATGGAGCTGGTTCCTGGATGAGCTCGGAGCAACACGCCGGGCGCTGCAGCGATCAAACTAACCTAATTTCGTTAAGAGGCTCCTGTTTGGCGGTGGGGTTTAATTCCTCCAGACCAGCTGCTTCCCAATGGATTATGTGCGGGCCAAACAGTGCGTTTCTGCCCTAGATGGGCAGCATTCCCCCCGGATGCTCTGGGACAGGGYCTGTGAAGCAGCCTAAATCCTCTGTTTTCACTCCAATAAATGAGCATCCAGGCAAACATCTGCATCCCAGGTAAGGCAGATGTTTTGTGGGGGTATTTATTTATTTTGAAGAATCGGTTAAAAACGCACTTGCATCAGTGCCGTGACTAGCAGCTCTATTGGGATGGAGCCAGAGGGGACGTGACGGGTCCCCGGGGAGATTGTCACTGTCACCTACTCTCATCCAGGCTTTGTGGGGTGCTGGTTTGGCAGCAGTGTCTCCTGATGAGGGATGGACCTAAAACTGCCGGATTCTGCTCATTTTCCCCCTCTAGTTTGGGGACCTTTGGGGTTCCCCAGGGGGTAAGTGCAGTATCCACCCAAAAGGCTGATGCCATGGACTGGATCCAATCCCCAGCTCCCCCATCCCCTCTGCAGCAGTGCTTTTGATTCCCAAGGGAGTCCCAATTCATTCCCAAGGGAGCTGAGAGCAACAAGATGCCTGTGTCCCCCTGGGATCTGCCACGGCCTCCCGGAGCGTCTCTCCAGCAGCTCCTCCTTCCCACATCAGGACAGGGGAATTATTTAGTACCTTCACCATCCTCAGCATAATTAACACGTTGCAATCCTCAACTGCCGGCAGCTGCTCCGCGACATTTCCCATGGCAGGATCCCAAAACAGCTCTTTTTTCCTCTCTTTTCTGCTCTTTTTGCAGGACCRATGAGCTCGGCTTGATCCCAGCCTCCAGGGATGCCTGGACTTGCCGGGATCCCTGCAGGCAAATCCCACTGGGATGCCGTGGTAGGGGAGCGACTAGGACAACCCTTCCTTGTCCGGATAAATGGTGTCTGCATGGATGGAGGTGGGAATCAGGATGAGGAACTTCCCAGATCCATTAGATCCCTCCTCAGCCCAGGACCCCGCTTTGGCTCCCACCTACCCTGCTTCCCTTTGAATCCCGAGTGGCTGCAGAGGCCACCGTGGCCAGGGACTGGGGGCCTTGACCACCGGCATGGGGGGGACAAGTGGACCGTGGTGCGGATCCTGCCCCAAGGAGCCTGCCTGGTTGCCTGGATCGGGCCCCCAGAGGGATATTTCTGGATACTTCTTCCTTGTTGGGAATGGGGTGGGAAAGTCTTTGCCATTGGCCCCGCAGCAAGAGCAGTGACAGCCAGGATGTCCCTGGGGCTCCCGGGGGAGGTGGCCTCGGGATGCTCCGGGATGCTCCTCGCCGTCCCGCCTTGCGGGGTGGGAAAGCTGGGCTCACGCRGCGCAGCGGTGCCTGGCGCGTGCTGCCGCTTCCCTTGGGATTTGTCCTTCCTGCTCCGTGCTTCATTCCGGAGGAATCGCAACAGCCTCTTGGCACGGCCCCCAGGATTTCRGCAGCATCCCCTGCTGCTCCTGCGGCTGCCGGTTTTCCTTGTGCGTGTTCCCAGCTTTCTGGTAGGATTCGGGAGCACGGAGGAGTCCRGGCTGGGTCTGGTCGTGTCCCCCGAGGGTTCCCGCCTTGCAGGGACCGGGACCAAGCGGGTGCTGGTGGTGGGAGCAATCAGAGCCGTGTCTCAGTGAGCCGGAGCAAGGAAAGGCCACGGAGCAGATGGTGCTCCTGTCTCGTCACCACCACCAGCTCTTCCCTCTCCCCAGCCTCTCTCCTGACTCCTCCAATTCYGCCTTCACTTCATCTTCGTCTCCCCATTCCGGCATCCGCCTTGTTCCCGTTGTCTCCATCGTTCCCTTGCTGGAGTTTTCCTCCCTCTGCCGCTCTCTGGGATCGTACAGTGGGTGTTCCCGGTGCCCAGCAAACCCGCAGCTCCGTCCGCTGGAATCGTGCGCTCGGGAGAGGAGGATTCTCGTCTTGGGAAAGGGGAAAATGAGGTCGGGATGGATGATGGGAGATGAACTCTGTCCTGCAGGGCTGTGCTGATCTTCTCCATTCCCACTGTGGAAATACCTTTCCAGGTGCTTTGTGCTCTGGCTTTCAGAACTGCAAATTCCAGGGGAAGGAGGAAGAAAGAAGAGGTAAAAATATCCCRTTGGATCATCCTGCTCACATGGCTCCTGTCCAGGCTCCGTGTGCACCCAGGGGTTCCCCTTTGGTCCCCACTATGGGGATGTGTCCCCAGGACACACTTCCAGGTGATGCAGCGCAAGGGGAGCCAGGAAGCGCTTGCTCCGGCCGCGTCTGCAGTCACGGAGCCTCCCTGTTGCCCAACGGGAGCTGCCTCTGTCCCCACACGTTCCCTGCACCAGGCTGATGCCTCCGTCCCTGGCTCCCCCTGGACCATCAGGGCTTCTCCAGGTTTGTGGTGCTTCCAACAGGGCTTCCAGGCCCGTCCCGCCCTGGCAGCAGCTCCGYGTGCCGACAGCATCGGGAACGCGGCTCCCTCTGGATGCGGACGGACCCTCTTTGTCAGGTAGACAATTGCTGCCTGCACGATATCCCATGGGAAAGATGAGCTGAGATGGGATGGGGGGAAATTCCACCGGACCACAGCCCTGGGAGATCCCTCCTAGCGAGCTGCCTGTTGTGCCAGTCCCCATGGAGCGGGAGGAAGGTCCAGCACTCCAGCGGATCCAGCCCTGCTCCTGTCGGGTGCTGCTCCAGCTCGGAGCTGCCTCATCTTCCAGGCAGGAATGGGCGCTGCCAGAGCCTGGAGGAAGGGATAYGGCCCCAGCATCTTCCCCCATGGCACGGACCAGGAGCAGGCTCTGCTGCCGAGGAGGAGGATGAAGCTGCCATTGCAGAGGACTGAGCAGGTAGGAAATGTGCCCTGGATGGCTGCCAGCAACGTCCCGCACCAGGATGCTCCATGTAAATCCTGCAAGGATGTAGCGGGCACGATCCCATGGGATGGGGACAGCAAGGCCAGCTCAGCCCTGGGAGCTGCTGCCCAAATCCACTCGCTCCTAACGCCATCCCGATCCTGCCTCGCTGCCGACGGGAAGGAGGAAGATGCCGCTGTGTGAGGCAGCCGCGGCGAGGAGGCTCCGGAGGGGATGAGTGTCAGCCGCTGACGGCAGCGGCACGGGCGCCAGGCTCCGCTTCCCAGCAGGATTCCCATATCTCGGGGCCAGCTCTGTCCTTACAACACAGCCAAAAAAAAAAAACCCCACCCAAACCCGCTTGTCTTCGTGCAGGGTGATTGTTCCCAGCTGAGCCGCGCGGGTGGGGATTTATCAGGGATTTTTATACTCTGGGTGAACCTTGCAGGCCCCCGAACGGGTCAGATTTGCCCTCATGGGCTCTCCTTGCTCTAGCAAAGTGGGCTATGGAAAACCACGTCCCCCAGGAAAAAGAGGCCCATTAGCACAAGCACCGGAGGAGCAAGCGCGTGGCACCAAGCGCGGCCGGAGCGAGCGCCATCCCTCCTGGATGATCCTGGGAACAAACACAGGCCCAGAGAGGCTGCGAGCGGCAGCCGATTCCCGCGGGAATTGGGGGAGAAAATGAAGAGCAGAGCGCAGGAGGCGGCTGGCTTCCAAGCGCCGCGCGCCGCGGCGGGGAGCCCGGCCGCCAGCGGCACCGCGTGCTTCTCATTCCCATTCCCGGCCTGGCGCTCATTAGTTTTWCCCGGCCATTGTGCAGCGAGCGACACTTTTATTCACCCGGCGCCGGGTGAAATGGGGTGGTCTTCTGTTCCCTATGGGCTCCCCGGGTCGCTCTTTGGGGTTTTTAAGACCCCCAATAGATCCTGGTAAAACGGGAGGCTGGTCTCCGCTTTTCTGGCTTCCTTTCCCTCCACGTTAGCGGCACCAGGCCTGGAATAAACATTGGCAGAAAGGGGCTTTGCAGGCGAATATGCATTTAGAAAGCAGAGGGCCTTATCCCTGTAGATTATTGTCACTTGAATATAGGTCAGCTTGACAGCTTAGGTGGAAAATGTGCCTCTCAACACACCGGCGCTTGCCCTGCTCATCCGCTAGCCCTTTTTGCACCTTGTCTGGGGGAAACTGAGGCCAGGGAGCATTTGCACCGGCAATAAGGTAATAAATCAAGAAGGCAGGCGGGGAGGAAGGTGCAACCTGAGACCAGCAGGGATTTGGAGGTGGGAAAATACGTATTGCAGGACCCTTGMGATGCTCCGGACGGCAGGGATTGGTGCAGGTGGGATCTGCTCTTCCCAGGAACTGTCCGCCCGWGCTCGTCTCACTCTCCAGATGCTGCAACGCTGTCGCTTGCACCCGCCTAAACCTGCCCTCGGTAATTTTCCTGTCCCGAATCCGCAGCTTCCCTCCTTTAAAGCGGGCCCCCGGGTGCCTCCCCCGCGGGTAGCTGTGAATGAATGGCTGGTGGCCCCATGATGCCATCGCCATGGTGACAGATGGTGACAGGAGAGCAGGGTCACATGAGAGCGGCGCCGAACGCGGGCGGTTATTTATAGGCTGCTGCTCGAGCAGTTATGGAAACGCGTCCGTCTCCGGCACCAGCCCCTCGCTGAGCTCCGGGGCCTTGTTCTTCCAGGAGAGGCATTACTCATAGCCACGCTGCTCCTCCTTGGATTGCCATTGGAAAAGTACGGGGATGCTCTCTGTTTTTTCCCTAGCTGAGGCCGAGCCTCTGGAGCAGATCCTTGAGAACTGCAGCTATATCCCAAGTTTCTTGCTTTTCCCCTCCGGCATCTTCTGCTATAGCCGGCATCACTGCCAGCTTCTTCCCTTGGCCAGGCTCATGTGATGTTTTTGTGGCTACACATGAGGCTTCCTCTTCGTTTGGAAGTGGTTCATGGTACAGCCTAGATCCCGTTTTAGTGTTGCTGCATCCTGGGAAACCTGGCTGTGCCTCAGTTTACTAGTATTACACTTACCAAGGTGGCTGTGTAGCCTTGCCGAAAGATATCCTTAATTCCACAGGAGAGGCAATGCTAAAGGGATGGACCGACTTCCAACACTTGTGAGCTGCTGCCTTCGTCCCTCCAGCGTCAGAGCCACTGYGCAGCGAGGGATGCATCCGAGCTTTGATCCAGCTGCAGAGCTCCAGCAGCAGTAGGAAAACAGGAGCCAGGTGTGCACCATCTTCCTCTTTAAAGTGGGGGTTGAACAGCCTTATTCCTGCCCGGCTTGGGGATGGGATGGGTAGAGGAGCAGCTCTACTGGAAAACAGCCTTATTTCTTCTAGGGGGGCAGAAAGGAAAACCGTGTGACCATTGCTTTTGCCCTTAGGCTCTAGATCTCCATGCAAGCTCTGGCTGAACTCTCGGGTACCTATGGGAATCGATCGCCTTCTACCTAGTGAGCTGGAAAGAGAAGCGCATCCAAAGGACAGCAATGTGCACAGAAAGCTCAAGGAAGTGTGATTTGGGRCTGGAGGTCTGAGCCACCCACGGGCCTGTCTCCTCCGGATGCACCTTGGCTCCTGCTATGATTTCTCAGGGGCTTCAGGTGGCCCTGGACGATGCCAAGCGCTGGCCATGACTAGCAGCATCGTGGGCACCAGCAGCACCCAGAGCAGAGACCGTTGGGTGGGCTGAACTCAAGCCTTCAGGACTAGGGGACCTTAACCAATTCCACTAGGCATCAAGCCACCAATTAGCTCCTTGGAAAACTTTATCCCCAGGAAATCATAACATCTCCCTGGCTTTCTTGATTAACTAAATTAGCTGCTTTTGGAGGGCAGGGCTGTGAGGTAGTGATGAGTTGAAGGGGAGGGCTCGTCCCTACAGGTGTGAGGTTCTCTGCAGAGCACACAGCAGGAACTGCATCAAAGCAGCCTAAATGGCTGTGTGAGAAATTAATCCCGGGTAAGAAGCTGGATTTGGAGTTTGCTTGCCTGGAAGGGCTTGGGTCATGTGTTTATTTACTCTCTTCCTCCTAATGAAATTCCTGAAATCCTAATGACTTTCTCTCCCAGTGTATCCTGCTGGAGGGGAATCGAACTCCTGAGTGGGACCCTTTAGCACGTGGAATTTCACCATTGGCTTTAAGGGTGGCTGAATGGGTGCTACTACCTTGTCCTCCASCTTTGGCTTATGCCCTTAGCTTAGCCCTGCTTGCTCCGGTGCTGCTCCCGTGCTGAGCTCTGGCACTGAAGGGAACCTGCACAACTGGGGACATGGTGTCCTSCATGTCCAGATGTCATGATCAGGTGTCATGATCCCTGAGCTTCACTGGCTTCAAAGGGACGTCTCTAGATTTGCAGGGAGGCTGAATTCGGGTCCTGACCCAGCTCCTTCCCCGTGACACACTTTGAGATTAAGAGATGCCTCCAGTGCACCCAGTTATCCAGGAGGAAAGTGGTGGCTGAATCCCATCGKGCGGGCCCCTCACCTCAGAGCACTGCCCTCGCCAAGGGTGGAGATGCCCCAGTGGTCATGGGGGTACCTCTGGGGGCCRCACTTTGGTGCTGGGTGGTGGGTGGGTGCTTATAAAAAGCTTCTGCCTTTCCCCACACCAAGGGTAGAGTAGCAAGGCTGAACCTGCCCTGCCAGAACTCACCACTATCTTTTCAATGCCAAAAATACGTGGTGTGGCACCCCCCCTTCACCTGGCGGGGGGGGGGAAACAGCCACCCCCCGGCTTTGACGTGCAGCCCCGGTGACTCAAGCCTGCGTCAGGGGCTGCGTGTCCTTTTTCCCCCCCCCTCTCTTTCTCTCTTTTCTTTCTTTTTAATTTTTTTGGGGAGGCGAGCGGCGCTGCGTCCGCGGAGCGGCGCCGAACCGACTGCGCGGAGCGGGGCCGGGCCGAACCGAACCGACCGCGCATCCGCGGGGCGGGGGGCGCGGAAAGCGGCCGCCCGGGGCGCAGCCACCGCCGCCGCCTGCGGAGGAGCCGCGAGCGGCCCGTGCTGCGGGCGGGGGGGSCGGGAAAGCCGAGGGCAGCGGGCTGGGGGGGCCCGGCGGCTGCCGCTGCCTCCCCGCCGCCCCCTGGTCAGTTTCAGGGCGGGAACGTGGTCAGTTTCTGCCGCGAATTCGCCCGTTTCCCCGCGCCGCTTTTGGGCAGCTCGTCAGTTTCCTCCTCCCCGCCGCCGCCGCGGGAGCCGGAGCGCAGAGGTAAGGCCTCCCCCGTGCTCCTGGGGGGCTCCTGGCGCGGGGTCCTGCCTGCTCCGTCCCCCCTCTTCTTCCTCGCGGTTCCCCTAATCCCGCTGCTTTTCCAGGGGGGGATGCTCAGGGAGGAGCAGGGCTGGGCACGGGGAGCACCTGGAGGCAGCGAGTCCAAGGGAGGGGACGTTGAGGGCTTGGGGACTTTGGGGACAGCAAAGGGCTCTGGTCACTGCGCAGAGGCCGCGGGTAACCCCGGAGGGTGCCTGGGGGCTTGTGCTCTCCCAGCCRCTGCCCGGGGAGGGTGGAAATGCAGCTTTCAGGTTGACCTTGACAATATCATTGGGAGAGAAGAGAGCACTTGGCTGCAATGAATATTTAATTTTGGCCCCTAAGGTGTTGGGGGTTTATGCACTTTATTATTCCTTTTTTTTTTTTTTTTTTAAATTTATTTATTTTTCCTGCCACTTTCTAAATGCGAGTGGTTGTCTTTTGAGGCCAAAAAGAAAAAAAAAAAAAAGAAAAAGAAAAAGAGGGTCGGGTTTTGGGTTCCTGGTTTTGTGCCATTTGTAATATTCTATGTGGGGATTCCTTATTCTCTGCTGTGCTTTTATTGCCTTGCTGGATGTGCCTGGAGGTGCGTGTTTCCTATGGATCCACTCTGGGGTTGGTGTCTTAGCCAGGGGCAGATCCGCATTGCTTCGGCAAACTGAGGCTTAGACCATCTCAGAAATCCAGTCCCGATGGTGATGGGCCTTAAAGGGTGAAATCATTCGGATTTTTGGATCAACCTTTGCATCTGAGGTACCCAGGGTTTGAATTTGTCAGGACCTGATGTAACTATTTCTGGGTGTAGTAGGGAACAAAAAAAAAAGAAAAAAAAAAAA
>NW_020454872.1:1425351-1468339 GCF_003342845.1 Nothoprocta perdicaria | reverse complement strand
AAAAAAAAAAAAAAGAAAAAAGAAAGCTGGGGCTTCACAACAGCTCCTTCCTGAGCTATTCTCAGAAGGACCCAGAGTTTCCTATGAAATATCTCTCCAGAGATGCTCTGAATAGGCCAGGGTGGTGATTTGTCTGCAATTCACCTGGCTGTCATGGAGATTTGGGTCTGATCTGTTTGTCCTCCAGGAGAACCTGGGGACACTGGAATCAATAGGCAGGAGAGCCCTTGGTGTAAATCCGGAGCAACTCTGGTGCCACCTTGGTCTCGCGTGGTGCCGCGAATCTAGAGTCACCCCAGGGCCAGGTCAGATGGGCGTCACGAGGACCCCGTCAGCCCCAGATCAGCTGCACCCCCGCAGGCCCCCCCGGAACCGCTGCCTCTGGAGAAGATGCTCCGATTTTGCCTGGGTTGTGAGCGGATTTGTTTGTTTACAAACGGAGAAGCTCTGCGGGGGGAGGCAGAGTGTGCAGGAGAATTTGGATGCTGCCCACTCACTGTCTCCTGGCCCAAAACCTGTCCCCAATTTGAGTTCAGCCGTCAGCCCTGGAGCGGTGTGGGTGAGTTAAGAGGGGTCACTTGGAGCTGAGCAGGATTCGGTCGTTTTGTGAATAGCTCAGAGCCCCGGAGCGATCATATGATGGTTGGGTTTGCTCTGGTGTCACATTGCTGCAGCTGATGCATGTTTTTGCGATATTAAATGAGACATAAAAGGGGGCCAAATCGGATGAATCAGTGGGCTCGCCCAGCTGCTACGTCTGGCTCGCTCACTACCTGTCTGCAAAATTGCCCTTTCCGCCTGCCTGGAGGTGCCTCCGGGATCCATTGAGGAAAACAGCGGCTGTTTTAATATTACAACGTGGTGTCGTTAGAGTGAATCTGGAGCTCACTCCTGCGTGGCGGTGCTAGAGCAGGCCTAGAGGTTGGCGTGGGAAGGGTGCCGCTCTGAGCACCCAGAGTGGCCTGTCGCACAGGACCGCGCTGCTCCTGGACCTCTGTGGAGGCTCCTTTAAATCCGTTGTCCATCAGCACCGCTGCACTCTCCTACACGCTTGCTCCGGTATGTCCATGTCCCTCTCCATSCTGGGGTGGGATACGGAGCGCACCGGCATGCCGGGATGCGCGCCAGCATCCCGGCTGGCTTGCCCGAGTCCCCTGCGTGCGCCGGCTCTGCGGGGTGGCAAGAGCCTGGCGCTAATTAGCAGGGATCATTTGGAAGGAAAGGGAACGGCCCTGATGAACCCAGATGGCAAAAACCTTCCCTGCAGAGCCCGAGAGGACGGAGCGGCGAGGAGGAAGATGGGATCTGGAGCGCCGGGTCCCGAGTGGCTTTTAAAATGGAGGCGGCTCGGGCTGGCATCTCCTCCGGCAAGCGGAGGCTGTGCAGAGGAGGCTGCAGGAAGGCCGGGAGCGGGATCAGAGCGGGAATGGTCCCATGTGGCATCTGTGTGACCTTGGATCCGGCCCTTTCCTGCTGCGTTTCGGGTTTCCCTATGGACACGTGCACTGGCTCCCTGGCCTCCCGCAGCCCGGGGATGAGTTTCTCCCTGCTGGACCCAACCCAGGGGCYAGAGGCTGCGATTGCCGGTAGGAGCTGGGCCAGGAGAGGCTCCTGCTGCCTCGTCCTCCGCTCCCGGGGGCTGCGCCGCATCCCGGCGGCCGCAGAGCCGCATCCCCTCCCAGCCCTGACTCATTTCCAGCCGCCTTTAGTGCTCCCGAGCTGCCYTCCCTGGGAAGCAGGGGTGGACCAGGGCAGGGGAAACGGCCCCAGGCCCCCTCCTGTTCCCCATGYGCAGAGGGGACACCGGGGACTTGTCCCTTGGTGCAGATGGGAGCCCGGAGCTCAGCCTGTGAGCCCCGCGTCCCCTTGCTTGGCGGTCCCTTGATGCCACCCRTGACCAAGGCAGTCCTGGGTACTCTTGGAGTGGGAATCCTCCGAAGGCGGCGCCCAGGGAGTGGGAGATGAAGGAGATAACGCGGGGTCCAAAATGGCCCCAATCTTTTGGCTATAAAGAGAGAAAAACGCACATTTAAGAAAATGAAGGTCATGGGGCTACATAAACACAGTGAATTCCCATCTGCTGGGGACATTTTGCTGCTCGGAAAAGCTGATCAGACCAGGCTTTCTCCTGGGATTGTTATTATTTTGGCTGAGGGATTTTTGATCGAATGGGCTTTCAGTCCCAGAAGAGGCTGGCAATGCTTTCCGTGGCTTTTTCGCCACTCTGCTTCTCTGTGGAACCTTGTCCTGCGAGGAGGACCCTGCCGCAGGGAGGAAGGCTTGTCCTGCTGGAGGCCCGAGTCACCCTTGCAAGGAGCCCCGGTGGTTGCGCTCCTCATCCACAGGGCCTGATGTGAATCTGATGGAAACTCTGGCGGTTTTCCAGCTGCTGGATCGGGACCTTCCCAAACCTCTGGCCCTGAGGATGCTCTGGATGGAGCCGGGAGCTGTCGTTGCATTTGGGCCACTGGTGGGAACCAAAAGCTACTGGGTGGAACCGGGAAGGATGATTCCGATGGCTTCTCTGGAGGAGCCTGATCCAGCAGAGTCCGTGGAGCTGGCCCGGTTGCCTGGCAACGGATGCAGACTACAGCCTAAAATAGCTGTTCTAATAGGAACAGGAACCGGGCCTGGCGAGCGGGGGACTTTCTTCAGGGGTGGGAAAAAAAAAATAATATATATATATATATATTATATATATATATATAAAAAAAAGAAAACGCAGCGAGGTGAGGATGAGGAAATGTGAGATTTCCTTCCTGCCGGCTTCGCTCTGCTCCCACGCGGAGCCGCGGCCTCGAGGCGCTGCCTGCGGGTGCTCCGCGCCTCTCAGCCTGAGCAAACGGGCCCTGCAGAGGTTGGGGCTTTGCTGCGGGTTCGGCTGGCTCAAGTCGCCCTGGGGACTGCCCTGGGAAAGCCCGGAGTGCCACTTGGTGCTGCCCGGCGGCCTCTGCTACCCCGTCCCCGGGGCAAGATGCTCTCGCCCAAATGGGGAGAAAAGAGGGAAATGTGGCACTTTGAGAATGTTTGAGAATGGTGGCTTTTGAGCTTCCCTAGGGCTGGGAGAAGGTCCTTCCAGTGGGTGCCCGTGGGTTGTATCCCCTTAGCGTCTCCCCCAAACCCAGGGGGTCCCCAAGGGCACGGGGATGCCAGAGCCATTTTTGCCCCATCTCTGCCAGCTCCCGGCTCCAGAGCGCTTTGAGGTCGAGGACTTGGGAGTAAAAATGACTCTCCCGGCTCCTTCCCAGGGCAGGTCCCACCGATGAGGAGGAGGTGAGGCCGAAGCTCCTGCCAGTGCCGTTYTCTGGGACACTCTCCTTCACCCTTGCCATCCCCAGGGGTGGCGCGGAGCCGTCCCCATGCCCAAGAACAGCAAGGTGACGCAGCGGGAGCACAGCAGCGAGCATGTCACCGAGTCGGTGGCCGACCTGCTGGCCCACGAGGAGCCCGTGGACTACAAGCGCAGCGTCCTCAACGTGACAGCCGAGAGCTGGGACAAGCAGAAGGACGCGGAGGACGAGGCGGAGGCGGAAAACCGGCCGGCGTGGAACAGCAAGCTGCAGTACATCCTGGCGCAGATCGGCTACTCCGTGGGGCTGGGCAACGTGTGGCGCTTCCCCTACCTGTGCCAGAAGAACGGAGGAGGTGAGGGATGGGGCCGGGCACGGACACGGCCCCGGCCGTGGTGGGATCAGCCCCGTCCTGCCGTTCGTAGCTGCGATTCAGATCCAGACCCAGGGGGTTAGGCGGGGTTTGGTGGCGCTAGAATGGACGTGGGTCCTGGTTAAACGGAGTCACCTCACCGCGTGGCTTCCATGCTCTTCCCTAAGGTGCTGCCCTTTGCTGTTACTTGTTGGGACACTGATGGCCCTGTCTTTGCACGCTTGGGATCCTCTGGGATCCTCTCCCTTCAGGGCGCGTGCTTTGGTGAGCAGCGGGGCCAAGATGCCCTCAACGCCCTTAATGACAGGGTACCTGGCCAAGGAGCTCCTTGCTGTTGCGGAACATCTTCCCATCCCACAACCAAGGGGCTCCGGCGTGTCCCTCGGGAGCGGCCGTGGCCTCACGGGTGGCTGGAAAGGAGCCGCGTGCTCCACATCCCGTGGCCGCTCCCAGTAACTCGTCAGCTGCAGCCTGAGTCACTGCATCCTTCATGGGCACCCGCTCACGCTTCCAGAACTGCTAATTTCTCCCTGGCCTCCTCAATTAAGCAGAAGAGAAGCAGCTTTCCATTTCCAGTGATTTTCCCACTTCCAGTGGGTTTTCCCAGATTCGCACTTCCAGTGGATTTCCCAGATTCCCGTTCTGGCCCTCCCAGGACTCCTTGCTCTGACATGTCCATGGGGACCTGTTACCCTTCGCCAATGGCTTGGTGGTGGTTTGGACACACGTGTGCATGTGGGTACCAGTGTCCCTGGCCGGGCTTGTGTCTGTCCTTGCATCCGAGACAGCTGGATCCATGTATCTGTGTGCATGTAGGGAAGTGTCTCCTTGCATGCCCACTGCTCCATGGGTATCTCCACGTGCTTCTGCATTTGGGAGTCCACCTCTCGTGGCGTGAATGAACAGGAGCTGATCAACCAGCCCRGCTGSTTCTGTCCTCCCTRTCCATCCATCCATCCATCCATSCATCCATCCATGCATCCATCCATCCATCCGTGCTTGTGAATGCAGAGCTGGATGTGGTTCCGTGACGTGTCCTCTCTCCCCGGGCAGGTGCCTACCTGGTTCCCTACCTGGTGCTGCTCATCATCATCGGGCTGCCCCTCTTCTTCCTGGAGTTGGCYGTGGGGCAGCGAATCCGCCGGGGCAGCATTGGTGTCTGGAATTACATCTGTCCTCGCCTGGGGGGCATCGGATACGCCAGTTGTCTGGTGAGCCCATCCCTGGTGGTCTCCATGGGGCTGGTTTGGACCGTGGGTCCCGCCATGGTCCCTGTCCAATGGGAGGTATTTTGGGGACCACGCCGCTGCTCCGTGACTAAATACCTCCACCTTCCTGCCCCCCAGGTGTGTTTTTTCGTGGGACTCTACTACAACGTCATCATTGGCTGGAGCATCTTCTACTTCTTTAAGTCCTTCCAGTACCCGCTTCCCTGGAGCGAGTGCCCCATCGTGAAGAACGGCACGCTGGCCGGTGAGGGGCGGACCTGGGGACAGCGGCTCCAGAGCAGGGGGGACTCCCACCCAGTTTGGTGACACTTGTGGGGACGCTGATGGCTGGGGTGGTTCAAAGAGATGTACGCAGCTCCTATCAAGAGTATTGAGACCATTGGGTGGAATCGTAAAGGGGCTCTGTGCCAGCCAGGTGATAGAAAATATGACTTCTGATCAACCTTAGACACCAGCCCCTGGAGAAGAGCATTTCTGGGCACCGCTGCCTCCCTGACTATGCTTGTTCTGGGGTTCAGACCTTGGATGGCCAGGATGCTGGGATCCAAGCAGGACCACGGGAGGGAGGCAGCGAGAGGCGGGCAGGACCGTGCCAGGCTTGCTTGGCTGCGTCCTTAGTGCCCAACTGAGGCCCTCGTGTAGTTAACGGTGTGCTCAGCAGTGTCTGAGCATCTCCTTGGGACACTCCGGGAGGTTTTATGGGGAATGCAAATGTCTCTATCCATATTTAACATCTGATTTGATTGGTTGGTGGTGGCTTTCTGTCTTAACTCTTGCCTTTCCTGCTAAAATTGAACTGTGGTCCTGCAGCGGGGCTTTGACCCCAAGACTCCTTGTGCTCTTACGCTTCTGATTTGTTGCAGTTGTGGAGACCGAATGCGAGAGGAGCTCGGCCACCACCTATTTCTGGTACCGGGAGACCTTGGATATCTCTAACTCCATCTCGGAGAGTGGTGGCCTCAACTGGAAGATGACCCTGTGCCTGCTGGTGGCCTGGAGCCTTGTTGGTTTGGCTATGATCAAAGGCATCCAGTCCTCGGGAAAGGTGGGTATTGGTGGCCACCCATCTGGATCCATGCCCAGCATTGGGCYTTGTCCATGTAGTCAAGGCAGAAGCTGCCTGCCCTGTCCATGTTCTCCTGCCCATCTGCCACCCACAGTGATGGCCCTGGGAGCAACCACGTTGGAAGAGCCAAATCACCTCTGAATGGTGAAGGTTACCAGCTTTGGGCCACATCCCCCTTGTCCCCACTGCCAGGTGGTACTTGGGTTGAGGGTGAGGAGCTGAGCTCAGAGGAGACAGRTGAGCTGGACTCCACGTAACGTCCTTTCTGCCCTAGGTCATGTACTTCAGCTCGCTCTTCCCCTACGTGGTGCTTGTTTGCTTCCTGGTTCGGGGCCTTCTGCTGCGAGGGGCGGTGGATGGGATCATGCACATGTTCACACCCAAGGTAAGGGCTTCTCCCGGTGGGATCCCGTCAGGACCAGCTGGCTCCAAGGAGGTTCCCCTCCTGGCTGGTTGTGCTGGCTGCTCCACAGGGAGAAGGTGCAGCTGCCTTGATCTCCGATGCAAAACAGACCTGCTACCGCTTGCAAGGGCTAAAAACCAGAGAATCAACTCCAGCTCCATAGGAAGACGCTAGCTGGCAGAGAGACCACTGCTGGTGTGGTGCATCCACTAATTAACCAGCTGATTAATGAAATAAGCGGAGYTGTAGATGTATCAGCTCCGCTGGCAAAGCTGTTAGGGGATATTAACTATGATCTCTTGATGAATGATGCTCAGAGGTCTCCAGCCTGCGGCTCTCGCACACGGGAGGGGATGTGATTTTTGGGATGTGATTTGGGGGATGTGATTTTAGGGATTTAGGGTGACTTAGGGCGTTTGACAAACCCGTGAGCTGAAACATTCCATGTSAAGCATTCCAGGAGCTCCCAAGCTGCCTAATCTTCCTCTTCTCTCCTCTCTCCAAGATGGACAAAATGCTCGACCCCCAGGTGTGGCGGGAGGCCGCCACGCAGGTGTTCTTCGCCTTGGGCCTTGGTTTTGGAGGTGTCATCGCCTTTTCCAGTTACAACAAGCAAGATAACAACTGCCACTTTGACGCAACGCTGGTGTCCTTCATCAACTTCTTCACGTCTGTTCTGGCCACTCTGGTTGTTTTTGCCGTGCTGGGCTTCAAGGCCAACATCATGAATGAGAAATGCGTGGTGGAGTAGGTGCAGTTTATGTCTGTCTGGGGTGGGGGAGTCTCGTGGTGCTGGCTGCACATGGCTCTTGTCCATGTGCTGGAGGTGATGGAGGAATGTCCCAAGGCTAAGTGATACTGTTCTGTACCGCAGAACAGCTGGACTAAGGTGTATTTGTGCACCAAGGGCCCGCCTGCTTGGTCCAAAGGACTTGCTTGGTCCAGCCATGTCCTCTACTCTGGTGAAGAAGGGGACTTTTTGGGGTGACCGGGCTCTGCTCTCCCTTAGGAAYGCTGAGAAGATCTTGGGGTACCTGAACACCAACGTGCTGAGCCATGACCTCATCCCACCCCATGTGAACTTCTCCCACCTCACGGCCAAGGATTACAATGAGATGTACAGGGTGATCATGACTGTGAAGGAGGGGCACTTCAAAGAGCTGGGCCTGGACCCCTGCCTGTTGGAGGATGAGCTCAATAAGGTACCCGGGGGCTTTCCTGGTAGGATAAGGAGGTCACCTCACCCATTGTCCCTTCCTGGTTGAATCTGTTTTGCTCGAGTTGTTTCTGGCACATGGACCTGGGGAGAAAAAAAAACTTTTAGAGATCTTCCAGGGATGGAGGTTTCCTGCCCTCATGACCTTCCTTGGTGGGCAGTGGTCCTTGCTGGGGCAGGGAAAGAGTTTTGCCCGTATCAAGCCTAACAGAAATCTGAGGTCACATCTTTGACCAGGCTGGGGTGCCAGGTTGTGTTTTTCTTCTCCTAATGAGTGATTGAGGATGATGGGAGAAACCTGAGGTGTGAGATTACAGAATGTGCTGTAGCAAGCTCTGTCCCTGATGTGGTTCTCCCCTCCTTTTGGTCCTCTCTCTCTCCCCGGACAGTCGGTGCAAGGAACTGGATTGGCCTTCATCGCCTTCACAGAAGCCATGACTCATTTCCCAGCTTCGCCGTTCTGGTCCGTCATGTTCTTCCTGATGCTGATAAACCTGGGGCTGGGGAGCATGATTGGCACCATGTCAGGCATCACCACCCCCATCATAGACACCTTCAAGGTGCGAAAAGAAGTGTTCACAGGTGAGATCTTTTCCTGCCTCATCCTGGGGAGGGATTGGAGGGTCCCCATAGCCCTAGGGAGTCTCTCCAGAACAGTATGTGAACATAATGGATGTCTACTTGGCCCTGGCAGCATGGGCAAGCAGCTAATGGACTGTGTGATGGAGTCCTTGGTCCCCCTTGGGACCCACTGCTGACCATATCCCTTTGCTCTCTGCAGTTGGCTGCTGTATCTTCGCCTTCTTGGTGGGCCTGATCTTTGTGCAGCGCTCTGGGAATTACTTTGTCACCATGTTCGAYGATTACTCGGCCACCCTGCCACTCACGGTTGTGGTGATCCTGGAGAACATTGCTGTAGCGTGGATTTATGGCACCAAGAAGTAAGATATTAGCCCAACAAGAATCTCTGTTCTGTCCTGACTAAAACCTGTCCTTTCAGCTCTTTCCTTTAGTGTGTTCTCCGCAGGGGCCAGCTTGGAGGGAGCGAATATCCCGCATGCAGCTACTTTATACAGGCAGTAGCTGGTTAATCCATAGTAACTTGGTTCACCTTGATCTTCTATCCAGCCGTAGGAGCAAATCTTCCTCGAGGGCATCTCGTGTTGGTTATGATGCTGTGTCCTTGGCCGTTACCCTTTTGCTTGAGGTTTTTGGAGTGGTTCTGGAAGGGGGACCTTGTGCCCATTCTCACTGGCCAGAGCAAGGTGTTCAGGTGGCCTTTTCCTGGGGAGGTTCTCAGCCAGTCCTACAGGCACTAGGGACACTGACGTGCTCACTTGGACTCACTGGTCCCTTCTTCAGGTCCTACCTGGGGCAGATTTCTCAATTGAGGCTGCTGGGAGGAGGCTTCCTATTTGAGAGTGGGGAACATCATGGCTCTATCTCCTTTCATTTGCAGATTCATGCAGGAGCTGACGGAAATGCTGGGTTTCCGTCCCTACCAGTTCTACTACTACACCTGGAAGTATGTGTCACCCATCTGCATGGCAGTGCTCATGACAGCCAGCATCATCCAGCTGGGGGTCAGTCCGCCCGGGTACAGCGCGTGGATCAGAGAAGAGGTGAGCACGGCTCTCTTCCCAAGATCCACCTCTAGCTCCAGGCTCAGCAGCAGGTCACTGAGAGCTGAAGAACTTCCTGCTGTGCCCCAGCTCTGCTTGCTTCTCCTCATCCCGCGAGATATCCTGGCTGCTTGTCTTCTGTGGGCAAGGATCAGATTTGCCTGCACTGCCCACAGGTCTTGAGCCAAATCTGACCATGGGTCAAGGTTTGAACTAGGGATTTATTTTGCATGTGGTCAGTGAAACATCTGATGGAGCAAGAATGAGGTGAGGAGTTGGGCTGGAAGTTCTCACAGCCGGGCTCCAGCATGGAAGTGTGTTCTGGTGGAGAGCCCTCACCTTCTCCAGCGGCCTCTCCATCTTCTCCAGAAGACCAGCAACTGACCCTCCATGTTTCTTCCCAATCATCTTTTAAGATCTGATTCACCTATTTCTTCTCCATATCAAGCACACCCTTAGCATGAAGTAGGAGGTTCAGGGACAGCCCGAGCTTGCTAAGTGTAGGCGATAGAGAAACTACACCACAATTCACCTCCCTTCCTTCCTCCTCTTCTGACTGAAATATTTGCAGAAGCAAATGTGCTGTTGGGACACCAAATCCCACCTGYGCTTCTGCAAAGCAGTGAGAGCTATGCAGGAGACTGCGTCCTGCAGCGAGGAGCTCCACAGTTTAACTACAGCTGAGAGCAGGACCATGCACCTTCCCTGTTCTGAGTTTGCCTTCTGGTAGCTTCACGTGAAGATGAAGGCTGGAAGGAGGCGGGAGGGGTTGTGTAGTGCTCAAGAGACCTTGTCCTTGGTGTACGTTGCCCTGGCCTTGGCTCTAGTGGTCCCTTTCAGTGGCTCTGAGATGTAAGAGGGACCTGAAGTTCTGCTGCCCACTTGGGTAGAAGAGAGGATGATAGAGGAGAAACTAACACCACTAATGTCCCTCTAATGACACTAATATCCCTCTCTTCCAGGCTGCAGAGAAGTTCCTTTTCTACCCAACCTGGGCCATGGCTATTCTCATCTCTCTGATCATCCTGGCATCCCTACCTCTTCCCCTGGTCTTCATCCTCCGCCAGTTCCACCTCGTGTCAGATGGCTCCAACGCCCTCTCCGTCACCTACAAGAAGGGCCGGATGATGAAGGACATCTCAAACTTGGAAGACAATGACGAGACCCGCTTCATCCTGAGCAAAGTGCCCAGTGAGACTCCATCCCCCATGCCCACACACCGTTCCTACCTGGGGCCCGGCAGCAACTCCCCCATGGAAATGAGCAATGCCCCCAACGGACGCTATGGGAGCGGGTATTTACTGGCCAGCACCCCCGAATCCGAACTGTGACGACTGCCTGCCCGCCACCCCCACTGGGAGAGAAGCTTACTGGGGAGTGGATCCTAGCTGGCCAGACAACAGGAAAATTAATTAATAAAGAAAATGACAAAGAAGAACCCCCTCTTAGAACCGTCATCCAAAGCGGCCATTTCCCAGACGACGCGGGGAAGAAGGGATTGCAGGAGGGGCAGGACTCTCCTCCCACATCCTCTGGCTGAAGGGCAGGACCCCTCGGGGCTCCTCTGCGGGGAGAGGAGGAAGAGGAGCAGGAGATGCTGCGATATCTTCCCGAGGGTTGTTCTCGTGCAGCTTAGAGCTGCAGCAAAGAATCTCGCTTTCTGAGTAGCTGATGTTTGGAAGAAGGACCCAGAGCAAGGGGGAAAGCCACCCGTGCTTCCTCCTGTAACCCAGAGCTCTTCCCTCTCCGTTGCCCTTTAGCTGGGAGAAGTCATGGCCTTACTCCGACGAGCACAAGTAACCATTGATGTTCATAGCACAAAAGGGTGCTCTTGTTGTCACCGTTGTTGTTGTTGCTGTTGTATTTCCTGTAGGTTTTTTCTTTTTTTATAGCTGTGGACACACCCTAATAACCCCACATTTTGGCCAGGGTTGGCAGGGAGCGGTGCTGGGTTGGTTGAGTTGTAGCCATGGGCGAGGTTGCTGGTGGTGGCTCCTGGGTGTCTGCTGTGTTACCACCAGCATAAAGACAGCATCCGAGAGTTGTTTGAAGACTTGGGGATGGCCCCTCTGTGTGAAGACATGGCTGGCACCCTCCTTGGCTGGTGGCAGAGGGACCTCAGAAGTGACTGTGATTTTTCTGGATGTGTTTGCAGGATCTAGACAGGACTACTTTGGCATGGATCAGGAGCAACCTCCTGGAKTTATTCCTGACACATGGGATGTCCAGTTGAATCCAAACCCCTGGCATGGTGAATTGTCTCCTCTTGCTGCTCTTAGATGTCCCAGGTGGACAAGTAGAGAGGCTGTGGGACATACAGTCCCGTCACAGTCCTAGTTTAGCTCTCAGGGAACCATCCCCTGACTTATTTACCTCCTTTGCAGCCACCAGTCGAGGTGCGCTGGGCAGCAGTCATCCCTAGACAGTCATCTTCATCTCTCGTAGCTTCAAGCCAGGGCTGYGTTGGCTCCTGTTGCACCTCTGTTAGAGATTCTCCAGTGGTCTGSAGCAGTGGTAGGACGTATCTTCTGAGTGACTCTGGGGCCGGTGCCAGCTCCTAATGTCCTCGCTAGTGCTTGTTCCTGGCTGGTGAGGAGCTGGTGGTGAGTAGCTGGGCTCCGTCGTGCCCATTCGCATTATCTGGAGGAAGAGTTGCCCTCTCTCCTTCTAGGCACATCACTAAGGTCTCCAACGCCGAGGGTGCTCCTTACCTCGGTCCTTGGAGCACTCATGATGATATTTTACCCAGCTTGAAGGCCACGTTCACAGGTGCTTGGCCACAATCTTTTCTCCCCTCCTCCTACCCCTGGATTTTCTCCCACTTTGATGCTCCTTTTGGTTGGGAGGCGAAGAAGCCTCCCAGCCAAGAATGGACCTGGTCTGCTCGCCACATCCTTGACTTCTCTTGGCATCCCAGAGGCAGGAGGTCCTTCACAAAGAGTTTTTTTGTGGTCCTTTATTTATACCCTTATACTTCTTCTCTCCTTGCCCCATCCCTACAGAGGGATATGATTATCCCCCTGGTTCATCTCAAATGGGAGAAGCACAAGCGCTTTCCTCTGCCTCTTTCCTCCTGTTTCTCCATCCTGCTGCCTCCTCTTCTTCTCCTGGCCAGTGAAGCAGAGGATGAACCAAACCCGTGTGCCCACGTCCCTAAGTCAGACCAGCACCTCAGGCCCGGGCACCACGTTCCCACCATGGCTCCCATGGAGTTGAGAGAGGAGGACACCTCCGGTAGCCAGATCCCGCTGTCCTGCCCGCTCCGGAGGTGCGAGTCTCCTGGAAGCCTGGGGGAAAGGACGTGGCTCTCCGGGGACAATTGGGGACAATTCCCAAACCAGCCAGGGGGGCGCGTGTTTTCCTTCCCTCTTCTCGCAGGGCCAAGTTGGTAAGAAGGCAACAAAAAGCTATATTATATAATAAGAAATATATATATACACAAAGAGAGGAGATGGGACGATATCCTAGAGATTCCCTATTTCTGATGTATATTTATCCTGTAAATGTTGCTGTAAATGATGTTAAATGGCACAGCCCCCAGCACCGTGGCTTTCCGGTTGTTGCCGTGCTGTACAGCTCAATCTGCACCCCTCAGACCATGACTTTTCCTTCCCGTTTCTTGGGTACAGGGGGTGACTGTGTTCCCCTCGCCGGCTCCCGAGGGTCCTGGCACCCAGCAGAGAGAAGGGGTGAGGGCACCTCAGTTTTTCCCCTCTTAATCATGGAAATCCTGTATTTCTCCGTGGCATTCGCTCAGTGTTAAGCACAGGGGCTGCAGGGGGGTAAGTTTTTAGCGGGTAGTGTGTTGTCAACGTGTGAGCGTGTTCATCTGTAAGCCGTGTGTGCGTGTGTGTGTGAGTTGGGGACGTCTGCGTGGGGTTGGGATTCACTTTTCACCCAATTTGGTCACTTTTGGAGCTGGCGCTGGGGGCGTTTCTCCCACCCGCTGGGTCGGCTCCATGCGGATGCACCTTTGCGCCCTCCCTGCGGCTCGCCCCCTTTATCCCCTATTTTATTTCTCCCCACGGAGGCGCAGGGAACGGCTGCTAGTTCTGAGCACAGGCACTTTTTGGTTTTCCTCCGGGACGYTACGGGAGGAAGGGGGAATTGCTGCTGCTATTCCTGCCCGCTCCGCTTCCCGGCCTGCATCCCGCTGCCTGCCGGGAGCCGCTGGCATCCCTGGATCCACCGGGGCTGGACGAGGAGAGGTCAGCAGTGGCCAGCGCTGAGGAGCTGTGGCGGGGCCGGATTTACGGCACGTCCCCATGTCCCTTGGTCCCTCCTGTACAGGCACAAGCACAGAGCTCGTAGTCGCGCGTCCCGTGTCCCCTCGTAGCTGGTGTATTTGCCGAGCGGGCCGTGCCCAGGGGCCTCCTGCTCGGGAGGACCCCCCCTTAGAGCTGTAACAGTGTCCGATTAAAAGTCTCTTCTTACCAAACTGCCTCTGTTTCCTCGCTTGGGGGGGCTCGCTGAGGCTGGGGGGTGCAGAAAGCCAAAGTCAGAGCATCCCGGAGCAGCAGGGCTAGATCTGAGGCCAGGGCCACCTCCTATCCCTGCACGTCTATCTGTCTGTCCATTCCCCTCATCGTCTTTCTATTACCACTAATCCCTTCCTTGTCCCTCTATCCTTCCCCCGTATTTTTCCCAGAAAAGACACTCCACTAAGTGCCAGAGGAGCTAAATGGGTCTTCAGCGTCTCTCGGTCCAGTCCCGAGCATGAAAGGCTTGGAGCTCCCGCATGGCTTCTGGAGGCTCCTGAGGTGCTGCTGTGGGGAAGGTGGCCCTGAATCCGTACAGCATCTCCCAAGGACCTTGTGCTGCTGAAGGGGAGCGATAGAAGCAGCCTGGCCATGAGATCTGGGCTCCTCTGGCCTTGGGAGGAGGCCTGGATCCTGGGAGTGGAGATGTGTCCCGGCCGTGGGATAGTGGTTGGGAAGGGTAGGGATACTGCTTGTCCTTGACCACCCTGCTCTGCATCGTGCCCTCCTCCTCTCCCAGGTGGGGAGAAAATCCCAGGGTAAAAAAAAAACCCAATGGCACCAGGCTTAGGAGCATCTTTGGGATAGCAGCTATTGCCAGGGCTTGTTCCATGCAAAAGCCCATGGTGGTCCCCAGACCAGGAGGGAGAGACCAGGGTGGGTTTCAGCTCTGGGGCCCGATGCCTGAAAGTGGCTCTGTGGCCATAGCCCCCTGGGCTGGGCTGGGCATCTCCTTCCCAGCTGGGAAGGAAATGTCCTTCTCCTCCCCAAATAACCGTGGGCCGTCTGCTCCTCACCTTCGGCTGTAGACATGTGGTGTCCCGCACTAAAGGACTCCAGCACGGCTCCCGGGCTCCATCCCAGGGCCCCATCCCTGTGTGCAGGGACGGCGTGGCGGTGGCAGCCCCGCGGTGCTCGGGACGAGGTAGTGGCCGGGTGGCATTGCCCGACCCGTTAGCTGCCTCCGCACCTCCGCAGCAGCACGGTGACAGCGAGGCGGCGGAGTCCCGCAAGGCGGCACTGTGTCCCGCAAGGTGGCACTGTGTCCCGCAAGGCGGTACCGTGTCCCGCAAGGCGGCACCATGACCCGCAAGGCGGCACCGTGACCCGCAAGGCGGCACCATGACCCGCAAGGCGGCACCGTGTCCCGCAAGGCGGCACCGTGTCCCGCAAGGCGGTACCGTGTCCCGCAAGGCGGTACCGTGACCCGCAAGGCGGCACCGTGACCCGCAAGGCGGTACCGTGACCCGCAAGGCGGCACTGTGACCCGCAAGGCGGTACCGTGTCCCGCAAGGCGGCACCGTGTCCCCGCAGCGGCTCTGCCACCGCGCCCGCCCGGGACACGCGGCTCTGCTGGGGACACTGGCGACGTCCCCTCCACGCACCGAGGAGAGGGGGCCACGACCCCCTTGTGTCCCGTGTTGTTTGGCCCAAGTCCTGGGGGGCCCTGAATAACTTCAGCCCCCAAACTCGCCCTGGCTTTAGGAACGTTGTCCGAGGCATCAATGGTGGCTCTGGGCTCAGTGCTGGGGACAAACCATGGGGGGAGCGCTGCGGTGTCACCACAGTGCCCTGGATGCCACCACCTGCAGCTGGGGACAGGCCTGTCCTGCAGAGAACAGAGCAGGACACGAGGATGGAGAGCCGCAGGTCCTTGAGCTCCATTCTGCAAAGGATGGTGTTAGCAGGACCTGGTGGAGTGGCTGGTTGGCTTGGCCATCTCCAGGACTGTTTTGCCCCAAACTGCTCATGTGGCGCTGGCTGCCTTCCCCTGCATTCCCCCATCCTGGTCCCTCCCTGTGATCTCCTTGAGGTCAGGCCTGGGGCTCCRCTGCTCCCGCCCAGGCCTGGCCGCACCAGGCTGGGGATGCGCCCAGTGCTCCGGCCCTGGCTGGGGGGCAGAGGCACCAGGCGAGCCGAGGGGTCCATGTCCTTGTGCTCCACCCAAGAGCTGTTGATTTCCTGTCTGGAGCTGCTCCTCCATGATGTCTCCAGGCCCTGCTCCTTGCTTTATCCCTCACCTGGATGGTGCCTGAGCTGCCTCCTTCATCTTTGCAGCAGAGATGAGGGAGGTCTCTGCAGAAATGACTCCCTCTCACTCCACAAAGGCCCTTATTCATCAAGCTTTCTATTTTCTCTCTCTCTCTCTCTCTCTCTTTTTTTTTTTTTTTTTTTTTTTTTTTAAATTTTTTTTTTCCTTGCACGGACATTAAAAATCTGAAGGCATACTTAGAGAACAGACAGCTTCGGGCGGGTGATGGTGGCAAAAAAGATCCCTTCCTTGCCTGGATGCAACCCAGTCATCTGGGCGGCCGCCCCCTCCCCGCTCCCCGCTGCACCAAGGCTCTCTCGGGATGGAAAGCGCCCTATAAAATACGAGCATCAGGTCGCAGCATTCCTTCATCCCGGCCAAACGCGCATTACCGTTGATGAGGAGCTGAGGCGCTGATGCAAGGCTTGATTTTTCCAGCTTGACTTTCCCTGGGGCTCCTGCTCTGGCCGTCCCCAAAGCTGCTGGCTATAGGGGGAATGTTTCAGGCAGGGGRCAAATTTGGGTTCAGCGGGACAGGGACCCCCAGTGAAGGCAGAGGGGGCTGATGAGTGGGGCAGGTGGGGGTCAGGCATCCTAATCCCTCGCTCTGGACCAAGGACCTCCTGATACAACTGAGGTCTAGCTCAACTCCACCCCAAAAAGCTGCTCTGCAGGGGGCTTGAGTCCCTCCTGGGACCCCAAAATGCCCACTGGCACCTCCTCTTCTCCCTCCTTCCCCCCCTCCCAAGGCCAGAGCAGGAGTAAACAGCGCCGGCAGGACGGGGTCCCTTGGGGCTTCGCCTTGGCGACAGCCCCGTCCCTCTGGGCACYGGGCTCCTCGCCTCCTCCCCACCCCAAGGGACAGGTCTGAGCTGCGGCAGCCTTGGCACATTTAACGGCCCCCCGAGGACAGCGAGGTTTGGGGGGGGGGTCATGATGTATGTGGGAGAAGGTCCCCAAGGTTGGGGGTACCCTGGGGAAGGAGCAGCCGCCCGAGCAGGGCAGAGCTGGGGGGCAAAGTGAAATTGGGGGGGGGGGGTGGATCCGCACCGCGGCTGTGCCCCCCGCCGGGGCCGGTGCCTCCTGACCTGCGAGTGCCGGAGGGATCGCGAGCCAGGGAGGGCTGGGAGCTGCCCGAGCCGCTGCCAAGAGCTGGCTCAGATCCGCAGGCAGCTCCGGGCTGCAGTCGCCTCCGGCGCGAAGCGGAGCTGGGGCGGCCGGGGCGCGCTCTGCTCGCTCGCTCGCAGCCCGGCGAGCTCCCCTGGCACCGGGGCGCCCGGAGGGTGAGCGGGGCTTGCGCGGGGGTGCCGCTGGAAGGGATGGGTGCTCGGGGGCATGCAGGATGCGGGGATGGGGGTGCGCGCGCCGGGGTGATGATGTTGATGATGATGATGGTGGGGGGGGTCCGCGGCCCCCCCGGCGGGGCGGCGCCGGCTCCCGCTAACCCCGCCGCCCGCTTCGCAGCCCTATAAAAGCCCCGGGCGGCGGCGGCGCTTCCCCCGCCGAGCCCCGGCGCTGCCTCCCCCGCCGGCCGAGCCCGCCGGGAGCCGCGGGGCGCGCAACAGGCCCCCCCCCGCCCCCGGCGCCGCCCGAACGGCTCCCCCCCTCCGCACAGCCGGCGCCGCAGCCCCCCCGCTCGGGAGGAGAGGGCCGGGCCCTGCCGGAGGGACGGGGGGGGGGGGCGCCGGGAGGGGGTCGCAGCGTCCCCTTCTCCCCGCCCCCATCGCCGGGTTCAGCCCGGGAGGGGTCGCAGGAAGCGCGGCGGGAGGGGCGGGCGGCGGCGCCCGGCAGCCCCCAACCCCCCCACCCGGCCTGGCGGCGCTGCAGGTACCGGGCGGGGGGGTCGGGGCTGGGGGGGGGGACGGACACGATCCAGCCTGGTGGGGCTCAGGGGCTGCCCTCCCCCTCCTTGGGGCCAGCATCCCCCCCCCCCGCGCCGGGCCCTGCGTCCCCCGGGGCTCTGAGCCCCCTCCCCGCGGGCCCCACTTGTTGCTGCCGCCGGGGCTGGGCTGGCTCCTCGTTTAGGGCGGTTTTATTTGGAGGGGGGAGGAGGTTTGGGAGGAGGTGGAGGTTGCAGCCTCCCGTCCCTGTCCCTGGGCTGCCGCCCGTGTCCGGCTCGGCTCCTGCCCGCTGGCCCTCACCCAGCGTCGGGGCTGGCCGAGGCTGCCGAGCCGAGCCTGAGCGCCCCCCCGTCTCCCCTTGCCAGTCCCGCCTGTGCCCCCTTCTCCCGCCGACTCCTCGCCTGGAGGACGGGCGCACGTAGCCTGTGTCTCCCATCCACCGAAATCTATGATCAGCTCCGTGTGCGTCTCCTCCTACCGCGGACGCAAGTCAGGGAACAAACCACCCTCCAAAACATGCCTGAAGGAAGAGATGGGCAAAGGGGAGGACTCAGACAAGATCACTATCAATGTTGGGGGCACCCGGCATGAGACCTACAAAAGCACCCTACGGACTTTGCCGGGCACCCGCCTCGCCTGGCTCGCAGACCCCGATGCCCAAAGCAACTTTGACTTTGACGGCAAGAGCAACGAGTTCTTCTTCGACCGCCACCCCGGCATCTTCTCTTACGTGCTCAACTACTACCGCACGGGCAAGCTGCACTGCCCGGCCGACATCTGCGGGCCGCTCTTCGAGGAGGAGCTCACGTACTGGGGCATCGATGAGACCGACGTGGAGCCGTGTTGCTGGATGACCTACCGGCAGCACCGGGATGCTGAAGAGGCCCTGGACATCTTTGAGAGCCCTGAGGCTGGGGGAGGAGCTGGCGGAGAGGAGGCCGAAGAGGAAGGAGCGGGTAGGGAGACGGCCCTGCAATGCCTGGGTATGGATGAGAGGCCGCCGGGCGCTGCTGGGGCCGCTGGAGCCGGGGGCTGCTGCCGGAATTGGCAGCCCAAGATGTGGGCGCTCTTTGAGGATCCCTATTCATCCAAGGCAGCAAGGGTGAGTGAGGGGCGTCTCATGGGGAGGCGGGAGGGGGCCTACTCTTGAGCTGAGTCCCCATCTCCTTGTCTCCATGGGTTGGGGGAGACTGTCCTGTTGGGTCACCCAACAGACCCATCCTGCTGCAGGACCTCATCGGCCATCTCCCATCCTACCGGGCAGCATCTCATCCTTCATGTCCTCCTCCCAGCCCGAGCACCCCACAGGGACCTGAGACAACCCTGGTGTCCAAGGCCACTTCCCACCTCCTTCACGCCCTGCTCTCTGCYCCGTCCAGCCCTTCCGAGCTGCTGGAGACGCACGCTCCCCGGGGAGCGGCGCTGGCAGGGCTGAGCCCTGGCCATGGTTCAGGACGCTCTAGGACAGGCTGGATTATTTAGTTTCCTCTTGCAAGCTTCTGTGTATCTACGTGCCCAGAGCAATGTTTAATGTCATGGGCTCACAGCAACGGGGCCGGGGCTGGAGTGTGGGCACGTGCRTGCCTTGCTGGCATCCCTCCGAGCTGGGCACAAATCACAGGCCCTGTGACCTGAACCCGGGGGAAAACATCTTAAATCATGTCCTGAAGCAACCAGGACCCTGGAGCTTGTCCCACGTGCCCCATGTCAGCACTCTTGTCCCTGTACCAGCATGGTGCTCCCGCTGGGAGTTCTGCGTGCAGGGGTGCAAGGTGGGTGCGTTGGTGGCAGCCCCCCTGCGACACGCGGTCTCCGTGAGCACGTGCAGGTTGGTGACTAGCGCACCCTGCCCTCCCTCTATGCCCATCTTTGGGGTCTCGCATGTGGCGTTGCAGCCCAACGTGGGCACATGCTGCTCAGTGCTGTGAGCCCCCCTGGGCACTCCAGCCCCTTAACCTGTGCACTGGGCTGTTCTCTTGAAGGCACCCACAAGATGTTCCTGCAGTCGCTTAGGCTCAGTGCTTTGACAGGAGGGAAACTGAGGCCCAGGCTGGGAAACCTTGGCTGGAAATCATGGAGCTCACCTAAGCTCTGCCAGGGAAGACAGCGACGTGCCCGGAGCACCCAGCGGCACTGGGAGCAGTCACCGGTTTCACCGGTTCTGCGCCGCTGCCCAGGGTCAGGACGCCCACGGCCCTGTGACCGTCTCTGCAGTGAATTCAAGGTGCTCCTCAGGGTGCTGAGCTTGGCCCAAGGTGGCATTTTGTATAATGCCCAGTTTGGTCCCCAGAGCTGCACATCCACTCGGGACCTGGGTGCTCCATCCATAGCCTGGCCAGGCTGGATTCTGGATTTAGTCCCAAGCTCTGCCGTGCTGGGCTTCCTCAGTTTCCCCCCTTTCAATCTGATTTTCTGGGGTGCTGACCTCACTTCCTTGGGGACTTCCAGGCTAGTGACAGAGGGAGGGTCGTGGCATTTTGGGGAATGGCCAGCGTGGGCTGCTGGGCACGCGTTGGGACCGTGCAGATCTTGGGCAGGGTCTGCAGCCCTTGCTTGCTGGGGGCTCAGGGCCGTAGCGGTGCTGAACCAGCAGACGTCCCCGCTGTCAGCAGAGCCCGCGGAGCCGGTGCCATCACCAAATATGTCTGTGCCAGGCGCGGGAAGCGGGCACGGCATTCCCAGACGCCTCTATAAACTCTGACCTTACAGGGCAATATTTCGCTGCCGGCGCGTCCTCTGCGGAGCAAAACACCCAACGGCAGCTCCCTTTAAACATCAGGCCCCGTGTGTATACACAGGGCTATGTATATGTGAAGGCACCTTTGGAAAAAAACCATCGGGGAGGCAGACAGAGGCCAGAGCTGCGCGGCGGGACCAGGGGCCGGCGGCGGAGGCGGCTTCACCCCAGCTGTGAATTCGACTCCTATTTTTAGCGRCCGGCTCTGCTCCCTGGCGCGCTCGGCTCTCACCTCCGCGGTTCGTACTGCGGGGCTGCTCCGCTGCCCGCGAGCCTCGGTCCTTCTCGAGAGCGGCACCACGGTCTCCTTATCCTCCTTGGTACATATATGTGTTTTTTTTCCCCCTCCTCAGTGGAGGTTCCTCCTTTGAGAGGAAGGTTCAGGCTGGACTTCACACCTAGGGGGGCTGCTGCTCTCCGTGCGGGATCTGCTCTGCGCCCGGAGCAGCTCTGCCCTCGGGGATGCTCCCGGGTCTCCGTGCAGCGTTAACGCCCGTGTCCAGGGCCAGCTTCTCCCCGGGCGTGACTCAGGCTGCCTCTGCTGCTGATTCACTCCAGGCAAGGACCCTGGCTGTAATTCGGCTTGCGGTGCGTGTCGGGCGGGCGAGCGGCATCGCTGGCCGAGCGCGCCCCGAGGCCGGGTCCCCTTGCGCGGAGGCTCTGCGGTGGCACCGGGCAGGGCGCCGGGGCAGCCGCGGGCGCCACGGCATCCTCCGCGCGCGGGCAGCCCGGCCTGGGCCTGAAGGGCGGTATAGACGGAGGGCTTTGCTGCTCCGAGGCTCTTGGAAGCAGATGCTCTGGATAATGGACTCATCATGAGCTCATCCTGCCGGGAAGGAGGCCTGAGCAGCATTGATGGGGGGGATGGCACCAAACTGTTTCTGCTGACACAGGCGTGCATTTCCACCTTGTCCTGCGAGTCCTTCCCTGTTTGCCTSTTCCGGAGCCTGGACACCGCAGACCCCAGCTATGGGGACTTGGGGGTCAGAGCAGGGATCAGCTCTTTGGGAAGGTCCCTCAAAACTGYTGTTTCTGTATCACCCCCAGTGGAGGTTTGCTCTGTACAGAGGCTGTTACAAGCGTCCCTTCACCATCACGGTCTTTTCCATCACACTTCCATCCACAGCATCCTCAACKCCGAAATTTGCTGTTAACTCCTGGGACGTGTCCAGGGAACCTTCCCTGTCCTTGGGCTTGGGGAAGAAGGGATCGTGCTCACTTGTGTCCAAGGAGAGTTTCTCCAACACCTAGAAGGGGATTAGAAGAGAGATGCCAAGTGTTGTCAACACCAGATGTCTCGGGCTGTGTTGAGGCTCTTATCATGGCCATTCACAAAGTTGAATCAATTCTCCCCCAAAATTTGACCACTCTCAATCTCTCCCGTGTCCCCCCCAGGAGGTTCAGCTAATGGCCCAGGTAATCTCTCCTTTGCAGGTAGTTGCTTTTGCCTCCCTGTTTTTCATCCTGGTCTCGATCACGACCTTCTGCCTGGAGACGCACGAGGCTTTCAACATCGATGTCAACGTGACGGAGACCCTCGTGGTTGGCAATACCACGACAATCTTGCTGACGCACAAGGTGGAGACGGAGCCCATCCTGACCTACATCGAAGGGGTCTGCGTCCTGTGGTTCACCCTCGAGTTCCTGGTTCGCATCATCTGCTGTCCAGATAAGCTTCTCTTCATCAAAAACCTCCTCAATATCATTGACTTTGTGGCCATCTTGCCCTTCTACCTGGAGGTAGGTCTCAGCGGCCTGTCCTCCAAAGCTGCCCGGGACGTGCTAGGCTTCCTGCGGGTGGTCCGTTTCGTCCGGATCCTCCGAATCTTCAAGCTGACACGGCATTTTGTGGGTCTCCGAGTGCTAGGCCACACACTCCGGGCCAGCACCAACGAATTCCTGCTCCTCATCATCTTCCTGGCCTTGGGGGTCTTGATTTTTGCCACCATGATCTACTACGCTGAGCGGATCGGAGCCAAGACGTCTGACCCGCGCGGGAGCGAACACACTCACTTTAAGAACATCCCCATTGGGTTCTGGTGGGCCGTGGTCACGATGACAACCCTGGGCTATGGCGACATGTACCCCAAGACCTGGTCAGGCATGGTGGTGGGGGCTCTCTGCGCCTTGGCCGGGGTGCTCACCATTGCCATGCCCGTGCCTGTCATAGTCAATAACTTTGGGATGTATTATTCGCTGGCTATGGCCAAGCAGAAGCTGCCAAAGAAGAAGAAGAAGCATATCCCCCGTCCGGCCGCGCTGGACTCCCCTACGTACTGCAAGTCTGAGGAAAACTCTCCCCGCAACAGCACGCAGAGCGACACTTGTCCCCTGGCAGTAGAGGAGGGGACAGCCGAGCGGAAACGGTCAGGTGAGACCCCAGCGTTGGGCCAAGGGAAGGGGAGACCTCTGGGAGTCCCCAAAAGAGCATTTGTTGTCCCCTCTGTCCTGTCTCCTGGCACTGAGATCCTGGCGCGGAGGGAGCTGGGGACTCCGGGTACCTGCATGTTGTGTGCTGTGTGTGTAGACCACACAGCTGTAGATCAAGATCTCAAGATCAAGGTCTCATCCCGAGGTGGGCAGAACCCCTGGAGAAGGGCTGTATTTGGTTCTCTTAATGGTATGGATAAAGTCACCTTGGTATCATTTAGGATGTCCCTACCTAACGTGCATCTTCCATACCCTGGCAGAGGTAGGACCACTGGTTGGATTCCCATCTGAGCCTGGTAATGCCTTTGGGGCTGATTTTCCTTTGCTTCCTCCTATCACGAATCAGGGGTGGCTTCAGTAAACCGGGTAAAATCCAAGGATGCTCTCTGGGGTCTGACCTCCGCTTCTGCGTCTGCCTTCTAGTAAACTGGTCATCTCTGCTTGTCAAGGCCAATGTTGCTCCAAAGTCTATGCCTGAGCAGGAGCAAATCCAGCCTCTGAGCGKTCATTATCTGGCCTCCCTGCGATGACCTGACGATTCTGGGTTGGCTATTTTCTTTTTCTCAGCGTGAGGTTGATGTTTATGTGGTTGGAAAGGGCTTGCTGCTGGCTTTGCAGTGCCCAGCCATGGGCAGTCTTTAGTGGGCAGCAGTGGGTTGAGTTCCTGGGGAACACTGAGCCCTGCCACGGTATCATGGCTTGGCCCAGAGGTGCCTTGCCTCCTTTGGCAGAGCTTGGTGCCAAAGGCACCCCCAGGTCCCTGGTTCAAAGTTGCTTTCTGGGTGGCTTTCAAAGGGCTAAGGGTGACCAGGGTGAAATGAGTTGGCTGGGTGAATATCTGGGTCCTGGTACCTGCTGATGAGCTGCCAAGCCTGTTGGCACCATCACGCTTGGCAGCATGGAGACCAAGCAGGCTCAGCCTGCTGCCAACACGAGGGATGACATCTTGGGACCTTGCTTTGGGCATGCATGGGAGGGAGACCGGCCTCGTGGCAAATAAACACGGAGTGAGGACAGGCATAACCCAGGGTCCTGCAGCGCTCCGTGAAGAGCACGAGGAGCTCAGATCCGGGAGCCATGTCCTCGCCTGTCAGAACATCCTCTCAGCTAACGAGTCGCAAGAGTCAGCTGACACAAAACAGCGCTTGGGCACCACAGTGAGCAGTTGAGATTTCCTCAGCTGGTGGGAATTTTGGCGAGCTAATTCTCACCCACTGGGTGGGGGTCTCAAAGACTAGGGCTGATTGGTCTCCCGGCCAACTCTTGGCTCCACACTGGGCATATAACTCCCACCAGCAAGAAGAAGTGCTGTTTGCCGCATAGGGTGGAAAGCTGGTGTGGTCCTGCTTCCCCGGACACTTTGGTTAGTGTGGCCAGGCTGGGATCAGCCTGGGTGCCTCAATCTTTGGGTGCTTTTCTGGGCCATCTGCAACCTGATCCAATGCTTCCTCGCATGGTCCAAACAAACCCTTCCGGACCCCCCTGACTCTTGGGAGCAGCTTGTCCTGTGGGTGGTTGACTGCTCATGAGTCTCTGCCATCTCCTCGCAGACTCTAAGCAGAACGGTGAAGCCAACGTGGTGCTGTCGGACGAGGAGCAGCCGCTGTCGCCGTCTGATGAAGAGAAGCGGCCCATGCGGCGCTCCAGTACCAGAGATAAGAACAAGAAATCTTCCATGTGCTTCCTGCTGGCCACGGGTGACTTCTCCTGCACAGCAGATGGAGGTATCCGGAAAGGTAAKGAGGAGGATGGAAGTGTCTGCTGGCTGGGGCAGCCAGTGGGCTGGGGAGGGTGAGGATGGAGCCCTCAGGTTGATGCCCTAGGGGAGAGGATGCTCTAAGCCCCACCAGTTCTCAGGTCCCTCTGCYGGGGTCAACCCCAGCAAAGGGTTTGACTGGCATGCCTGGGTATGGGTTGATTGCATCTGAGGCCATGGTCCATCTCCATCTGCCTGGCTGTCTTCTGCTTTCCCCCACCTCCCAGATACCTTCCTGCCTCTCCATTGACTTCATATCTGTCAGCCRTGTCTCTCCATGCTACCTCTTGTTTTCTCCTCCCCTGGTGGCCACCATGTGGGAGCTGTGACCCTGTGCTGGCCAGGCTGTGACCCTGGAGACAAGCCTGTCCCCTTGCTGCCCAGTGCTGGGGCTCGTGGTGTTCCTGCAGCCCTTCTTCCTGGTCCTCCTCCAGCCATCTCAGGATAGTGTGGAGGGCMGAGCTCTGCTGGGGAGGCTGCAGCTGGAGTTATTGGAGAGATTTTCATGAGGGGAAGGAGTGTTGGSAGCTTTTCTGTCTCTCCTGTGATGATTTTTGGTGGGTTTGAGATCTTTACTGGGAAATGGCAGTGTACCAAATGCTGCTTGTTTGTCTCCAGCATTCCCTAGCTGGGTCCTGGGAGGATGAATCCAGAGCCTACCTGGAGCCACCAAATCCAGCTGTGTATCTGATCGCTGGATTAAGCTTTAGGACTTAGCTTGGCTCTCTAGCTCTTTCTTACCTGTGTGTCTGGGGTTCTGGGGGTTAATATTGTTTAAGAGTTGACCTGTCTCTACCTCCATGGTATTGTGTGCTCCCTGGCTACTTGCTGGTCCTGGACAGGAGGAAGAAGGCCACATGGCATCTGAGCTACAGATCAGAGCCCATTAACTTATGGGGCTGGCGTTTTACAGATCTTACGGGTCTGTAGCTTTTTAATCGCTTGGAATGATCAAGGCTAGATGGCCTGGGACCGGAGGACCTTGCCTTTGGGTCTGCAGCGTCTGGCGCTGGGTTCATCCCCTGTTCCTGGAAGTTTTTACACTGCAGGGAGGAGCCCGTTGGTGTTGAGGCAGTCTGGCTTGTCCCAGGCTGTCCAGGCTTTCTCGTGGCCCCTGGGAGGCATTTGGAGGCAATTGTATTTATGGCATTGTTAGAACCAATTTGGTGACGTCATCCTGGGARATGAAGGGTTTCCTCTGGTCCTGCTGCCCAACCCTGTCCCTTTTCCCCTTCAGATGGGAGGGAGGGAGCAGAGTGCATCTCTTCAGCTGCATTTAAGCTTGGCCAGCTGCAGTCAAGGGAACGAGAGCGGCTGAAACAAATAAGGATCCAGCCTTGCTCTCTGAAGATAACACTTGATTGCGGGAGGTCAATATTTTCTTTTTGCGCTTTCATAGTGACAGCAACAGATTTGAAAGGATTTTCAGTGATCTCTTGTGGTTGGCTCCAGTGTCCTTCCTGCAGCTGTGGTTTATGCAGTGAAAAATGGATGTGTCCAGGGGTTTCTTGTCTGCACCGTGCTGAAAAGCTCCGATATCTGGAGAAGGGGGATGTGGCCTTCAGAGGACCCAAATGATGGGTGAAACCAATTGGGAAGAGGAGGTCCCTGCTTCTGTGTCCTGCTCAGGCTGTTGGTGACAGGCAGGATTCTGCCCTGGGATGTCCAGCCTGGTGTCTTGARATGCTCCTGCATGGCCCAGGTTTGCTGTCGGGTTAAGGAGGCTCTGACCAGAGGGGCAAGGCAGGATCTTCTGCCGTGGTCAAAAGCCATGGGGAGCTGCGGAGGAGCCTCTCCCCGAGCTCCTGATTTATCTCCTGCTGAGGCTGTTTGTTCTGGTACTGGGATGTTGGCAGCTCTGCAAATTGAGATGAGCTTGGTTCTGAGCCCAATTTGCTGATGGCCATCTGTCAGATCCTGGGACAGGTACTGGTGTCTGTACAAGCTGTGGAAATCGGGAGATGGGGCTGCTTGGAATATGCTGCAAATCTTGGCATCGGCTGTGAGTTTAGCCCGATTCCAGAGGTTAGTTTCTTCAGGGCAGCTCCAAGAGAAGAGCTACCCTTGTCTGCAGCCCCTTGGACCTGGAGGCTCTTGTGGTCCTCAGGACTTTGAGGTGAAGCCCGTCCYGTGACGTGTCTGGTGGCTTCTAGTTCCTTGCAGTGGTCCAGCCTCGCTCCTCTGCCACTGGGGGCTGCTTCCAACCCGTCACCTCCCTGCAGGCCTGGAGTCCTGCTGCGGAATTCCCTGGAATGTCCCTGGCTGGTGCCCAGCGCATGGGTCTGCCACAGCACACGAGCGTCTGTCCCGCGCTTGGGTGCAGTTGCACGGATGGGGAGCAAATGAGGATCCCTTTGCCAGGGCCAACGGGGAGGCTTGTAGGGCTTGGGAAAAGCGGGAGCACCTGGAAGTGGAGCAGCGGGAACAGCGGGAAGAGAATTTCTCAGCACCCGGCACTGCCCGGCCCCCAGGGCTTGGTGGGCACGAGCTGAACCCGCGTGGGCCACCTGGCCGAGATGCGCGTCCGCAGGCGCTGTGCGAGCGCGCAGCCCTGCTAATGAGCAGCGGCAATTAGCAATTAGCTGTGCCCCCTCCCTCCTCCTTGGCAYGCCTCGTCCCAGGCTCGTTGCTGCGGGCACCGCCGAGCTGCTTTTTGCCTTTTTTCCACCCCGATTTTTATCAAGTGATCTCTGCAAGGAGGCAAAGCCTTTGTGCCAAGAAGTGAATAAGGAAATTGCTCTTTTTGGGCCTGATTCTGCTCTCCTCTTGGCCACAGTGGGAAAGCTTTGCTGGAGTCGGTCGTGGGTTTAGGCCCTGCCCGCTCTTCTCCATCCCTTCCTCTGCTTTGTGGCTGGGAAAAGCTTTGCTGGAGGAGAAGATTCCCTGTGGAGGGRTAAAGAGGGTGAAAAACCCTCTGTGCCTGCCTGGTTGGTTGCTGTGCTTAGGAAACGCTTGTGAAATAAGTATGGAAAGTGGATTAAACGGGGTTTAAAGTGGTTGCGTGCTCGAGCTTTTCAGGGGTAGCTTGCATCTTGGTATCCCCCTTGTCCATCCAGCAAGCCAGGACTTGGCTGTGTGCTCATATCCCAGCTCCACGGCGGTTTCAGCACCATCCCGCGGCCACCCATCACCTTGTTTTCCTTCCTGGGGAGCCCGTCCCCGTCTCTCCCTCCTTGCATGCCCGTGCCGGTCCATCCCGGTGCCGCGGGAAGGACGTTGTGTCCGCTCCCGGCTTCGTCAGCGCTGGGAGCRAGCAGGTCTCGAGCGATGCTCGGAGCATCTCTAAATGGCACTGCTGTTTTTTTTCCACCTTGGACTGAAAAGTCCAGTTTTCAATGCAGATAAAAGTCCATTTTTCAATGCAGAGACTTGATTCCTTTCCAGAAGGGAAAGCTGTTTTGACCAGGAGATCGCTTGTTCCAGGTGAAGTTTTCACTTCAGGCTTGCGTAATGCCTGACTCCAAGGGGGCTTTCTCGCCTAAAGAAATACAAGTATTGGTGATTTAGTTTGATTTCTTATGGAAAAAAATGAGCATGTTGACCCTCTCCTGCCCGCACAGAAGGGTGTCAGCAGCTGCTAACTGCTCCAGCACACTTAACCTGGTCCTGAGGGAATAACTCATTACAAATTGCATTATTTGCTCAAATCCTGCTTCCTTCTCATGTGCTTCAGTCCACAAACTCCCCAGGCTCATTCCTCATGCAGAGTGAATTGCAGAGCAAAATCCTGGCTCCCCCCAGGACTGCTGGAAACTCCAAGCCCAGGGCGGGCTGCAGGGATTTRTTTTCCCGATCTCCCAAGGCCTGGATTGGGCTGGCTCCGGTTGTTCACGGAGCAGGGAATGGCTGGAGGTTGGCTGCACCGGGAGCAGTTTCGACGCCCTCAAGCAAAGCCAGCAAGAGGTTTCCTGCATTTTTTAGGGGGGGATGCAGGTGTGCGTGTGGGGGGGTCCCCTCCCCGCGATGCTCCGGCCGGGCTTTCTTTGCTTGCAGGGTCTCCTTGGGAAGGCACGCGGCTGCGCTCTAACCTCACCTCTGTCCCTCTTCTCCACCAAGGCTACGGAAAGTCTCGGAGCCTCGGCAGCATAGATGGCGTGGCCGGATCCGCGGCGCCCTTGGCGCCTGCCGCGTCGCGCTACAGCTCGCCCTGCCCGCTGCAGCGGCCCCGCTCGCCGGTGCCGTCCATCCTCTGAGCGCCGCGCGCTCCGCCGGCTCGCTCCCCGTCTCCGTAGCCCTGCTCCCACGGCCCCGTTCCCTTTTGGCTTCACTGGGAGAGGAGACYGGAGCTGGGCCGGCTCCGACCTCTCCCCATCCAGTTTGCCGGTGATGTCTCTGTCGAACCGTCCGTGTTTTCTCCTGTCCCAGGATCTGGGGTGGTGCCTGGGAGCCGTTTCCTCGCGATGTTTTTGTCCTCTGCCTTGAAACCATCTTCATCTTCCCCAAAAGCGGGGCGATGGCAGGTGCCCCCCCACTCTCCGTGACGGGAACCCTCATTCYGGGGGGGCCCTTAGTACTCGGGCAAGGAAGGAAGCATGAAGATGAAGGTGCTGCAATATCTTGTCCAAAATGGTCCAGTTCACATCATTTTAGGCCTCTCTTTAACAGCCTCCAATTTCCGGAGGCYGTGGATGAATAAACCTCTCTTCCTTGTCCCGCAGCAGCTCCCCTCTATGTTGTGCTTATTTGGCTGAGGTGGCGCTGGCTCCGTCGCTGTGCGCGTCCGCAACCCCCTCCAGCTTTGGGGGTGCTCCTGGGCTGGCCGAGGCTTTCGCAGCCTTGAAATGAGGTCCCGAGGTGTCTGTGGAGGTTGGGTGGGAGCCTGGGCCGGGTGCGGGGGCACCTGTGGAATGGGGGAGGTGGTGGGAAGGAGATGCTGGGAGCCTCCGAGCTGCTCTTATCAAATGGTGGAGAAAGGTGAGACTTTTAAGATCTCAGGATCTTTAAAAGGTCTTGGATGTCCTTGCTATGAGCAAGATCAAAGCCTTGGATTTTTACCTTGATTTTCAACTTGTTTCTAGCTTGGGTGCCCCAGACCTGCCTCCCCAAGGGGCTCTGAGCCCCTGCGTGCTGCAAAACAGCTCGGYTGGTGGCTGTGGTCCCGGTCCCCATCCTGCTCTTGGAGTTTGGCCTTGCTCTGGGGCAGTGGCTGGAGCCTGGGGGCTTCCAGCTGGGGGTCTGGAGCATCCTCTACGCTCTGAGGAGATCAAGATCATAAAAGAAATCCCCTCCCAGGGCTGGGCTCGGCTCCCTGCTGTGACAAAGTGCTGCAGGGCACTGTGTGCCTCCTCTCTTGATGGGCTGTGAGTCGTGCTGGGAAGYGCCAGGACGCTTCTCTGCTCCATCCTTTGCTTCCCACCACGATCCCTGCTTTTCCTGTGGCATTGGGGTATCTGAGGATCCCGGGGGGCTGCACTTCTGGGGTTGAAGCACCAAGTGCCAGCTGAGACTTCCCAGCTCYGGGTGCTGCAGAAAGTCGCCCTTGATGGTTTCCCTGGGATCTGAACCATGACCTATGGTGGGTTTTTTTGGTGGTTTTATTTTTTGAAATTTTTGATGGGTTTTGGTGGGGGGCTCATCCCCCTGGATGAGGCTCTCCGGGGGTTTCCTGCTCGGAGCTGCCGCAGCTCCCTGAATTATGGAGCCCTGGCTCTTATCTCCACCAGTGGCCAAAATTGGATTCCTGGAGAAGAGGCTAAGAATAGAGCGGGCGGCTTCGATGCTTCCCCCGATTCTTCTCCCAGCCCCTGATCTATGTTTAGGGAGCTGGAGAGGAGCTGCTGTTCCAGCGAAGGCACCGGCGAGGAAGGTGCAGTGATTTATTCTTGAAGAGCTGAATAAATCAATAGCCGTGCGGCTGCCTCTGCCCGCGGCCTGAGATGGCATAGAGGAAAAATATATATATRTGTGTGTGCGTGTGTGTGTRTATATAAATATAAAACCTGCTGTGTCCCGATTGCCATTGCGGCCAGCTTGCTCCCGGCTGGCTAGGGGCGCTCGGGCGGGCTTGGCGGGGGATGAGGGCTCTGCTGTGTGCCAGCCTCTCCATTCCAGGGATCGGGATGTTTCCCCTCTCCATGGAGGCTGGAAAGCTGGTAGGGAGCGGGGGGCTGTGACAGCATCCCAGTTTTCTCCATGCGGGCCACGCTGGTGCTGCCTGGACTGTTGCAGGGTCCCTGGAAAAGCACGGGGCGAGCAAGTGGGCTCGGTCGTGGGAGCGCTGCCTGGCGCTGCAGCCCGCACCCAGGGGTGCCCATCGGGATCCCCCCAGCCGCTCTGTGTCTCCGGAGCTGCCCGAAGCAGCGGAGCGAGCGGCCCGGCTGCGGCGCTGCCGGGCGGCAGGTGAACATGGCAAGAGGGTAATTGCTCTGCCCAGAAGCAGCCCCTTTCTGGTGCTGCCAGGAAAGATCCTCCGTGCTCATTTAATGAAGAGGAAAAAAACATAGAGGAAGAAAAAAAAAAAAATAAAACCAAGCAGAAGCAAAATGAGATGCGGCCGAGCTGAAAGCCAGGTGCCCTGTGGCTCCGTGGCCTCCTCGCGGGCGCTGTTTTTGGTGTTTTTCCCGGGTGCAGCGCGGATGCCGGGGGCGCCGGCGGAGCGCGCGGCTCCTCCGCAGCGCGGGCCGCGCTCCAGCGCGCCGCCGCCGAGCCGGGGGAGTGTTTTGGCTTGCCGGGGTTTCGCAGTCGGCACCTCCGGAGCCGCTTGTCTTCCAACAAGATCCTTCGATGAGCAAAGGGGGGAAAAAAATAGAGAGAGCAGCCAAGAATCCCGGTGTTGTTTGGGGACCCGGAGAGTGTGTGGGGCCGGGCAAGCTTGGCTTTGGCCCTGGGTGCTTGCAGGAGGGATTTGTGTTTCAGGGCGATGCTGGCTCAAGTAGCAGTTTTGCACCCAAAAAAAGGCTGAGGAAAGAGCACGTGGAGCCGATGGGCTGAGCCGGGAGTGATTAAAGCACAGCTGCTGCTGTTATTTATTTTTAGCGGGGCTAATTTTGCCAGGGCTGCCAGCGGGTCCCGCGGGGCGCCGGCGGCTCAGAGCCGAGATGTGGCCCCGCAATCGATCCAGCGTGCCTCGAGCTGCTGCTTTTGAGGCCTGAATCACTGTTTGGGGGCAAAAACAACATGGGGAGCATCCGTGCCTCCATCCCAGAGAATTTAGGACCCTCTGGTCCCCCCCAGCCCATCTTGCAGCCGTTGGCTCCATGCCTCACGCAGGGCATCGCGGAGCGGCTCCCTCCTGGCGCAGGGAAAAGCGGGTCCTGGCAGAGACGGGGAGGCGGCGCAGTGACTCAGAGCTCCAATCGATGCTAATTAATTCAATGCTAACGAAGGAGGGGGAGCGGGCGAGCGCCGCGGGATATTAATGCGCTGGCCTTGGCGTTGGGATGTGTCGCTTGGAAGCGCTGGGGGCCAAGCAGCCTTTTGGGAGGGGAAGCGGTGCCAGATGCTCCAATGCTCCGCGCTGGGTGCGCTCAGGATGCTCGGGTGGGATGGTGGCCGCTTTCCCCTTGGAAATCCTCTCCCGAGCCGTCTGCGTCCTCCTCGCTCCATCCCTCTGTTCCCGTCTTGTCTTCTCTCTTCCTTTTCCTGCGTGCCGGTGGGTGTGAGCAGCGTCTAACAGCCTCTTTCCTGCCTGTGTCTTTCCTCGCAGAGAGTCGCCAGGACGTCCTCTCCTCCGCTTACCCCCAGGGCGAGGTGGTCACCTTCTCCTGAGCCTGTGGCCACCTTGTCCCCAAGCCGGGCGGTCACCTGCGGAGCCCGGCGAGCGCCTTCTCCATGCCCAGGCGAGGGCCGTGGGATGCTCTGCGCCGGGCAGCCGGGATGCTCCTCGTCCACCTCCCCCCAGCTTCGCCCCGCTGCCCCCCTCTCGCTTCGGGACACCCCTTCCCCGAGGAGACCCCCGCCCCGGGCGCCGGGACTGTCCGTGCGGGCTCCGAAGGGGCGCGGGGCGGGACGCGTGCCGGGGGCGCGGGAAGCAATAGCGGCGTCGGGGCGAAGCCGCCCGGCGCGCAGGCTCGCGGTCTGTCCAGCGCTGTCCCCTCTCCCCATAACCGAGGCAATAGCCCCCCTCGCCCCTGCCCGCATGCCGCGACCTGTCAAGCAGCACTCGAGTCCCAATAAAGATGCCCGCGAGCTGGAGTCAGCTCCTGCCTGCGCCGCCGGCCCTGCCCCTGCCGCGTCCGGCGTGTCACGGCCCAGCTTTGTGCCTGCCCGTTCATTTTGACGCCCGTGTGATGGGCGTTTGCCCAAGGCTTAACGAATCCCGCTGTCGGAGATGAAGCAATCAGCGGTGCCATCATTAGGTTTCAGAGTGAACGTTCTGTGGTGACGCTCTTGCCGAGCTGTGCAGCCAGGCTAGTGGCCCCGCCAGGATGACGGCAGTGAGCTGGTTCCTGGCCAGCTCCTGTGTGGCCTCCTGTTTGGCCACCAGCTCTTGAGCGGGTCCGTCGTTGCCTCCCAGGGAGGCCGAAACCCTAGGAGGGCTCAGCAAGGGGAAGCGGGACGGGATGAACCCCATGGGGTCCCCCGGGAGCAGGACGAGGCGCCTCCTCCATCCTGCGCCACCGCGGGAGATCTGTGTCACCCCTCAAAATTCACCTGGAGGAAGAAACTGCTGGCCGGAGGACGGAGCGCGTCCCTGGGGATCATCCTGCGTGGGAGGCGGGASGATGGAGGTGGCGGGAAGGAGGTGTCCCCTCCACGGCACCAACGCATCCCGCTTTCCCAGCCCTCTTTTCCCTGAGCACCCGTTAGCCAGGTCCTTGCTCTCGTCCTTGCAAAGAGGCATCTGCAGTGGTCACTTGCCCTTAAGGGAGGTGGAAAAGCTCCTTCCTCCTCCCAAATTCCTGGGAAAGGGTGAGACCCTTCCCGCTTTTCCTTTTTTTATTACTTTTAATCGGAAATCCCTGGGTTTTGCCACTGTCCGGGGGAGGGGGCTGGAGGACGGGAAGCCCCCCGGCTCCTAAATGTGCCCCAAAGCCACTGCCGAGGGGCTCGACAGAGGCTGGTGGCATCTGCACAGATGGGCAATGTCCCCCTGGCTTTGTCCCCCTTCAATGTCCCCCTTCAGTGTCCCTCCTTCACAGATGGGCAGTGTCCCCTTGGCTTTGTCCTATAGCAGGGGGGTGACGTCCTTCCGCACGGGGGTCCCCACACGCACCCCCTCCTCTCCGGGGGCGCTTGGGGCTCTTATTTTCCGGGGGCGGCGCCGAGGTTTTGGCAGGGAGGACAAGGGCGGTCTGCAGATTTTGCCCAATTTCCACTCATCTGAGGTGACGAAAGCTCGTCAAGGAGCCGAGCCCGCGGTGGCTCTTGGGGACAGCCCAGCCTGGAGCTGGCAGCCCATTTTTGGCCGGGTCGYGCAAGCCTCCAGGGGATTTATTTCCCCTCTCCGACTATTCTGAGCCAATGGGTTTAATCATTCTAAAGCATCAAGGGAGCTCTTGGAGCCCACAAAAAGTGACCCCAAATGTCCCCTGTTTTTTTTCCCTCTCCCAAGCTTGCGTTATTTCTCGGATGTCTTGGGAAAGCAGCCAAGTCTCTGCCTCCCTTGGGCACCAGGAGGTGCTGCCAGGGGTCTCGGGTGCCCCGTGACGTCCGTTGTCGTCCCAGCGCAGCCAAGGAGGACCCGAAATGTCCCTCCAGCAGTTGTCCTGTCCCCCGCGGGGGCCGGGAGAGTCTCCGAGCCCCAATCCAGCCTGCCCTGGGCTCAGGACCCTTGTGAGGGGCTCCGGGGTGGCTGCGACGGCACCGAGGAACTCCAGGAGCCGCCAGCGCCGCAAGGTCCCCCCGCGCATCCAAGATCACCCCGTCGCCTCCCGCTTCTCCCGAAGGCTTCTCCGGAGCAGGTGGCTCCATCCCCTAGCAGAATTCCCGGCCAAGCCGGGCGCTGGGTGCCAGCGAGCGCCTCGCTCCTCCCCACCAGCTGGGACCAGGCGGCCGGACACGCGGTGGCCTCGGYGCAGCAGAAGGACGCGTTGGAGAGGTGACACAAACCCAAGGAGTTCCACCCGGAGAACCAAACCCGCTTCCACCCCTGCAGCCGGGACGGGCTCCTCCTTCCCGGCTCCAACTCGGGATGTGCGCGGAGGCGACCCTGCTGTCACCTTCCCCCTTCCCGTTTTTCCAGCTGATTCCCGAAGTGGCGGCCGGGCGCTTTAAGCTGTTTACTCGGGGCCGGGAGGCGAGCGCGCGCYGGGTATTTTTAGCTCGTGGGTAGCGGAGCAGGATTAAGATGCAGCCGGTGTTGGAGACGCCGGGGGGAATCAGTATTCCAGCGCCAGCCTCGCCATGCCAGCCTTTCCCATGGAGTGTCTGAAACAGGCGCGTTTCCATGGAGACGCGGCTCCCGGGCAACCCGTGCTCTCCCAAAAAACGCGGGCGCGCGGGTAGGGYGCCGGGGTCGGCCGGGGAGCCGGCTCCGCTGGGGACGAGGAGAACGGGGCGCTCGCCCCTTCCCGGTGCCCGTCCCTGYGGATTGGAGCGCGGTGGCTCCGGTGGGACTGCGTCCAGGCCGCCGTGCTGGGAGCAGATCCGTCTGCTTTGGCTCTGCTTCCCATGGGGTGTATTGGGACCTTCTTCCCTTCCTGTTGGCTCATGAGAGCCGTCAGGTGAGCTGAATGAGATCCATGAGCTCCATCGGAAGCTCTGTCAGGTCGGCTCCATYCCGGCCTCCTTGCACGGATCCCCCAGGGATCCCCTTCCTTGGCTATCCCGAATCTCAAGCCAGCCGTGGTTGAGCGAAACCACACGGTTTCCCAAGTGGACTTTGGGCTTTTCCATCCCTCATCCAGGGAGGGACGGAGGGGAAAAGCACCGACCCTGTGGTCCAGTTTGAACCTCTTCATCTCCCAACACTTTTCTCCAGAAGAGAGGATGTTTAAAGCCCTGTATCTTTGGGGGAAAATCCAAACTGAGAACTTGTACTGAACAAAAATTATTTTTATTGGAGTATATATTTATATATTGGCCTAATTTTTGTTCAAGCATAATGCTTTCTGAGAAAAGATCTCTTTTGATCTAAAAACCCGTTATCGTTGGGTTTTCTAATTGAGAAGCACTTCCATAAGAATCGGCTTGTTTGTAGGCAGGCAGTGTTCCAAAAACGGTCCGTTTTCCCTGTTCTGGGTAACAAAAGGGAGGCACAAGCCACCCTTCAGCCTGGTCCTACATGGGCTACGGACACCGGGATCTTGGGATCATTCCCAAATCCTCCGGGGGCCAATGCCACCCTCAGAAACAGGAGGGAGCCGGGAGCCTTTGAGCCCAGTGCTATTTTCTGATGCTCCTAAAAAAAAAGGAAAAAAAAGGCAGCTGACACCATCTCACTGTTCATGGGAGGAAACTATTTTGGGCCACAACCAGTGGGTTTTGGAAAACTTCCCATAATGGGAGCAAATTCCTTTCCATGGTACCTCTGCCACGGGCTGGCTCCAGCCGAGCGGGGCTCAACGGGACACTTCAAASGTGACATTAATAGCTTAAAAAAGGGAGAAGGTGCTGGGAYAAGTGGATGGAGGACGTGCAGGTTTCGCCTTCGCTCTTGGGGGCAGCTTGAAGGGGGGAACCCGGCACGAGAGCTCCTGCTTTGTGGAAAATGCTGGGAATGGCCTTGGACAGGGCCTGGGATTTGGGGAAGAATCTAGTGGGATGAGAAGATGCCTCATCCTCAGAGCAGGATAGGGAAGGACGGATTTAGTCACATACAGCACAAGACTTCCAGAGCCTTTGGTCTCTCCTGACCTCTCTCTCATCAACCCAGGCTTTTCCCGTAACTCGGAAGCCTGGGAAGGAGGGAGGGGTGGAAGGAGGAAGGGGTGGAAGGAGGAAGGGGTGGAAGGAGGAAGGGGTGGAAGGAGGAAGGGGTGGAAGGAGGAAGGGGTGGAAGGCTCCATGGAGCTCCCGGGGCTGCATCCAGCTGTGCCCAGGGGCTGTGGGGATCAGCAGGACTCGATGGGGAGGGAAGGGAGAACAGGCTGAACTCATCAAGACACTCCCAGGCTGGCTCCCCTCCTCGCCCATTTTGTTTAAATTAAGCCATCTGCCCACATTAAATGGTGAATTATCTCAGCTGCTGCCTGGCTCCCAGGGGGAAGTGGCCATGGAAGAACGGGAAGGAGGATGGAGGCTGCAAAGAGGCTCTGGCCTGGGGCAAAGGCTGCTGCTGGGGAGGTAGGTGCTGCTTCCCCTTCTGCGTCCTGGAGGTCACTGGGATGGTCTCCTGGCTCCTCCGGCCTTGCAGGYGGGCTGGAAGTTGGTCTCTAATCCGTGAGCTTCCTTGCCTTGCACCCTTGGGTGTCCCATTCTGGGTGGCCACCGCCTGCTCAAGCATGGGGATCCCATGCCGTGTGAAGGGACGTCGGTGMCACCAGCTCTGAGGCCACGTGGGGAGGGTCTGTCTGGGCCCACAGCGGGGTCAGGAGCTGCTTTGGCCTCACCTCGTAGCAACAATGAGGGCCCCAGCCTGCGGAGACGGAGCCGGGATGTCTGGGCTTGAACGCATCCGATGATGGGCGACGCTTCCCTGCGCTGTCCTGCTCCCCCTCCTGCTCCCAGTGCTCTCTGGGCTCCAGCTTTGTCCCCATGGAGGCATTTTGGGAATGTCACCAAGCCTCCAAGGGAGGCAGATCCCACGGGGACCCAGAAATTGGGGAAGGAGGCTGGTGGGAAAGGAACCGTGGAGCAACGAGGACTGTTCTACCCCTCTCCCGCTGCAAAGCGGCTGCTGATCTTGCTCCCCACTAGACCTAGACCAAATCCTGGGCCTGACCTTAAAAACACCCAAGTCAMAGCGACGAGACGAGGGAGGAGCTGCAGGGAGGGCGGCCGCTGCCGTGGGCCGCACGGAGCCGGGCGCTCCGGGGGTTAATGGACCGTGGGAAGGACACCCGGACGGGCGAGGGGCAGAGCCTGACGGGCACCGTGCAGCCGGGACGGAGCCGATGTTTTCCCAAGGGAAACGAAGGAGCCTTTGCAAGGGCACCTGCTGCAGCTCTGCGCTTTGTCTCCTCGGGGGACAAAAGAGTTAAACCCAAGGAACCAGCTTCTCAGGAAACTTTGCTGCAAAGACTTAGCGTTTTTCCTTTTTTTTCCCCATTTTTTCTCCCCTCCATTTATTTCTCTCCTGGTAGTATTTAGGTGCAATAAACCCACATGTGCAAACATCCCCAGGGCTGCCTTGGAAATAACCTCTTCCAGGTGAGGCTCCGGCTTCGCTCGCATCCAGGAGGCCCCCGAGCCTGAGCAGCTCCAGGGATGGGTGATTATCCGCAGGTGTGGGCACGGGATGCGGGGAAAAGATGTAAAGAAGCAAAATGCCTCGGTGTTAAGAAAGCCAATGTAAAGAATAGCCCTGCGGCTCCTTCGGGCCAAGCTGTGAGGCCTCCTGAAAGGTGGGAAGTCGGGAACCGATTTCAGCTTCCTAAGAGAGGGATGTGCAATGGTATCAGGGATGGTTGGGCTTGATGATCTTGAAARTCTCATATAATTATGGAATTATATGGAATTTTGGAATTATATAATGATTCCATGGTTCTGTGACACACTGGCCTTGGCTTCGGAGCGAAGACTAAGGTCTGGCCCAAGAAGCAGCAGGAGGTACCAGGGCCGCGCAACGTGTGGAGAGGCTGGAGAGATGCAGAAGGGCCGGGCGGGAGGGGAGCTGGACCGGTCCTGAACGCTTGGGTCCCCCTGGAGAGGGGCTACGAGCTGTCGCGTTGCTCCATCCCATTCCCACCTTGGATCCCTGCAGTCATTCCAACCAGGGAGCCGAAAATTCCCCCCGTTGGGATCTCCTTGGAGAGGGGCTACGAGCTGTCRYGTTGCTCCATCCCATTCCCACCTTGGATCCCTGCAGCCACTCAGGCCGGGGAGCCGAAAATTCCCCCCTGGCTGCTCCCAGCCCTGGAATACACGGGTGGACGCTCCGGCTGCTGTTCCCGCTCCGCTGCCTCCGTTCCTTTTTGGAGCAGCTTTTGTCTTCATCCAAGCGGCTGCCCCATCTCCCAGACAGGCGAGATGAAAATGAGCTCTCATCCTCTGCGGAGGAGAAGATCAGGCAGAGACAGAGGGAAAGTGAGGGAAATTAAGCAGAAATAGCTGCAGGGGTCATTTAAAAATATCCCCGTGCCTCCCTTAAAATATATATATAGCCAGAATTCATAATCTATGGCTGAGGGAGCGCCAAGCACTGAATGTACAGGGTGGTTTTGGATAAAAACCCATGGGGGAAAGGAGCTTTGTGGGAGGTGGAGGTCCCAGGCTGTGCTTGGGGTGGGAGGCACGGGGATGTTTGTCTCTGGGTTTGCTTTCCACGATGATCCCGTGGATCCCATGGAAGTTACGGGCGGGATGAGGTGGCGGGGCAGCGCTCATGGAAGGGAACTGGTCCCATCATGTGGAATGTGCTGCAAAAGCCGTGGGATGGGGCAAGGGGGTGGCAGTGTGGGGATGGAAAGGGCAGGGAAGCTCCGGCACGTGGAGAGCCCCRTGGGCAGCGTGTCCTGGTGTCCTGGTGTGGATGCTCCGGGGCACTGTGGCCCCCACACCAGCCCATCCAGCCTGTCCCCTTTGAGATCCCAAAGTGCTCTCCAGCTCCCAGTGCTTTGCGGTAAGAAGAGCCCCTTGTTTTTGGGAGAATTTGGAGGAAGGCTGGAGGATCCTCCAGAGAGCAGCCTGCATCATCCCGGGATCAGCTGAAGCCCGTGATTATTCCCTGCTCCTGCGTGTCACCGAGGATCCCATTACACCGCGCCACGGGGTCTCCTTGGGCAGCAAAGYTTTGCCCAGAGCTGCCAACCCGAGATCCCGAGGGTCCCTCGCGCGGGTCCGGGGATGCTCCGAGCGCTGTCCGGAGCGAACGCGGCGCTTTCAGGCGCCGGCGGTGACTTTGGGGCCCTGGCTGAAGGTTGGCGAGTGTCTCGTTGCAGAGCCGCGGCGTTTATCGATCGTCTCCTGCCCGCGTTGCCGCCCCGCTCTCCTCGGGATGACAAACGGAGCTGCCGGCCTCCCGACTCTGATTTATTTTCCTCGCCACCCTCCCCTCCCTCCAGCGATGGGAAGACACAACTAAACCACGCTGGGCAGAGGCCATGGGGACCTGGGGACCCCGCTTTGCCTTGCACAGAACATCTCCACCCCCCTCTCCGAAAAGCCACCGTGGGGGGAAGCCAAGGAGCTGGAGCAAGGGAGATGGGAATCCGTGCACGGGTGACAGGGAAGAGAAACTGGGCTTGGGTGCCTGGGCATGGCGCTGTCCCCAGACTGGATGGGTCTCGGGCATCTTCTGGGTTCCTTGCCTGCCGCGGAGGTGACGCGTTTGAGCCCGAGGCTGTTTGTCCTTGGGAAGGTGACGGTGTTGCCAAGACGTAGCGCTTTCACCCCTGGCGCTGTGGAAACGCGGCTGTGATGCGACAGGCCGTCCCGGAGGACGGGGACGTGCTGCCGGGTGCGATGTCCCTCGCTCCCACGGTGGCGGGACCTGCGTCACCGAGAAGAGCTGAGACATGAGACACCCTGGAGGCAAAAGGGAGCTGGGGACTTCTGCGTCCTGCTGGCCTTTTTTGACGCTTTACTGCTTTTCCAAGGTGTCTCGCGCCCAGCTGCTGGTCCAACGTTTGAGCAACRTCGCCAGGCATGTCCTTGCTTTCCTGCCCACGGGACGAGCAGGGAAAGGGCCCTGTCTGCTGCCCAGTGCTGCAATGGGAGCTGCTGGCTGGTTTTGCTCCGCAGAGCAAGYGCCGCTCGCCCCAAAACCTTCCCGCCTGGCTGCGGTGTCAGAGCAGGGCTGGGGGGGCTCTTCCCATTTCTCCCATCTCCCAAACTCCTCTCAAGGCCCCCGAGAGCCCCGGCTGCCTCTCCGGGGGGTTCGGAGCGAGGCCGTGAACGCAGCCCTCTCGGAGCAGCCCTGGGGCGGGCAGCAGGCTGAGACCAGGGGGCGAGCTGGGGTGTCTCCGGCTAGGGGCAATGCCCAAACCCCGGCCCCGCTTTGGACGCTGCGGCTCTGCCCCGGGGCCCTGGACCCCGACGCTGCCTGGATCCTGCCCGTGCTGCGGGGGGTTATTCTTCTCTTCCCATTAATYGCTGAATACGAGGTGGCAAGCGAACAATTACCGGGCTAATGGCTCCATAAATCCCGTCATTACTTATTAACGTGGAGCACTCCTCGCTCAGCCGAGAGGGAGGAGAGAAAAAAAGAGGGATGAAATGGAGAGGAGAAGGGCTCAGGGGGCGGCGGGTCCCGGCCCTTGGGCTCCGGCTGCCGCTGGAAGGGCTGGATGAGACCCGGGCAATTCCYGGGCTCCCGCTGCCCTCTGTCGGCAACCGAACCRGGCCCGGGGTGGCCCGGCCAGGTCAAGGGGCTGCCGGGAGAGGCCCGGGGTGCTGGGAGGCAGGGGGATCCTTGCTTGTGGATCCGCTCCAAGACATCGGAGAGGTGCCGAAGGGAGCAGGGAGCCAAGCCCGGCAGAGCCGCTGCGGTGCCGCGAGGCGGCAGGGAGCGGAGCCCCGGGCCCCGAGCGGGCGCTCGGAGGAGGCACCCGCCTCCGGTCGGCTCTGCGGCGTTCCTCGAAGGGCTGCAGCTGCGTGGCGGATCGCTGCCGAGCCTCACCAGCATCCCGCGCCGGATGTTCTCCGGATTTTGGTTTTAATAATCTTCCTTGCAGACGCTGGCCTGTGGCGGAGGCCGCGGTGGCTAACGGGGGCAGAGGGGACACGAGGGTGGCTCCAGGAAGCTCCTTGCAGCCCCCAATTGCAGAGACCAGACACGTCCCCAGCTCACGAGTCTGCACCAGCCAGCGTCCCACGGAGCCGGTCTGCCATGGGGCCAAGGAGCCCGCTCCATCTCGCCTCCTCGGGCGGGTTGACCTGTTGCTCCTCCAACATTGCCCCAACCCAGATTCAGCAAAAGAGACCTTTAAACCTTGCAAGAAAGGTGTTTTTTTTTTTTAATCTGTGGCAAATAATGGGTTTATTTGGTTCTGCACCATCTAAACGTTACCCAGGACCAGCCCAAGTCCTCTTGCATGCACAACTCCCCTCGGTACCAAATGTAATTAGATGCTTATATCTACGCCATGGGCTCAAGGGCCATCTGGCACCTTAATTATTTATACATATAGATATAAAGGCAGACAGGGCGCGCTCGTCCGGGCCCGAGGGGAGATCCCTGCTCGCGCTGCGTCATCGCTCAGGGCCTGGCGAAACCTGCTCCTCTCCGGGGCTCTTCGGAGGTGCCAAAAGCCGCTCTGAAAAGCCACCGGCRTCCTGTTTGCTGGAGCAGGGACCCGCATCCCACTGCGGACAATGTCACCGTGTGGAAAAACCCGGGAGACGACTCCCTGCCCTTGAAGGGGCAGGCCCAGAAGGGGATGAAGCGGCAGCAGGAAGGCGCTGTCCCTTCCGCGCTGCGTCCCAGCGCTCATCCGAGGTGTCCTCTAAACCAGGAGTCATCGGCCCGGGAAGTGCAGGGAATGGTTCCCTGCAAACGGGGGAGCGCTTCGGACCGTGGCGGGACGCGGGGAGCCGTGTGGCTCCAAGTGTTCCACGCAATGAGTTTCTGTGACAGGTTAATAGTGTTTTGTCAAGGGGGTGCCGTGAAAAACGCGCCGCGGTGCCCCTGGCCGCAATGAGGGTGCTCTGGGGATGTTCCCGCGGGGATTTTCTCAGTTTCTGTGAGGAAACCGCTACCGCGGGACCACTGGAGCTGCCCGCCGGGCTCCGCTCTCCTCCCGCGCGCCGGGCCCGGCCCGCGGCGCCTCCCCGCCCTGACGGGAGCACGCGCACCCCCCACCCGCCGCGCGCCGCCGCTCGGCGCGCTCTGAGGCCGCCGCCGCAGCCCCGCGGCCAACGCTGCCGGGGCGCCGCCCCCTCCCTCGCTGCCACCAATCACAGTCAGAGCAAGCGTGAACGACGGCAGCTTTAGCGTATCGGACGAAGCCCACGGCGGTACCCAATCAGATGCCTGCGGCGATTTTCTCGTCCAATCATACGCGAAGGTGGAGGCTAGGGTAGCGGCCCGCGCTGCTGCGAGACAGGCATGGGGCTCAGCCTATCAGAGCAGCGGAGGGAAGGGTCGCGGTGGCCAATGAGGGTTGAAGGAGGGTTAAAGCAGCTCGCGAGAGTTCGAGAGGGACGATGGGAATCCGCGTCCGAGCAATCGGACCAATGGGAGACGGGGGCGGGGCCACATCCCGGACTGTTACAASTGGCAGGCTGGGGAGCCAATCAGAAACAGGAGGGGAGTCCTCCCAATGGCCAATAAGCAGCGGCAGTCCTCTGTGCTGGAATCTCTTATGATTGACAAGAGAGCCTGCCCAATCAAAAAACATTTCTCGTTTCAACCATCCACTAAGCGAAAGGGGCGTGGACAAGTGGGAGCAGGCTGCCTCTTTCCGCGCCTGCCGGTAGAGAGACAGTGCCGCGACCAATGGGAGAGGGCAGCGAGAGGGGAATGGGCGGGCCTTCCGCCAGCGAGGCCGAGCGCGCGCGCGGCGGGGGCGGGGCCGAGCCGCGCGGCGGCCAAC
>NW_020454872.1:1391460-1424346 GCF_003342845.1 Nothoprocta perdicaria | reverse complement strand
ATTACCGGCTGCAGCAGCTCGCCCTGGGCCGCCTGCCGCCGCCGCCGCCTCTGCCCCGCGAGCTGGAGCGCGACAGGGACTACGGGGGCTTCTACGAAGCGCGAGTGCGGCCGGCCTATGGGCTGGAGCGCGTGGCCGGCGTGGCGGCCGCCGGGGGCTTCCGCGGCGGGGGAGCGGGCGCCGGAGCGGCCGGCGAGGAGGAGATCAGCCCTGAGGACGACCAGCGAGCCAACCGCACGTTGTTCCTGGGCAACCTGGACATAACCGTGAGCGAGTCGGACCTGCGGCGGGCGTTCGACCGCTTCGGCGTCATCACCGAGGTGGACATCAAAAGGCCGGGCCGCGGGCAGACGAGCACCTACGGGTTTCTTAAGTTTGAGAATCTGGACATGGCGCACCGGGCCAAGCTGGCCATGTCAGGGAAGGTGCTTCTGCGCAACCCCATCAAGATCGGCTACGGGAAAGCCACTCCAACCACCCGCCTCTGGGTGGGCGGCCTCGGGCCTTGGGTGCCCCTTGCTGCCCTGGCCAGGGAATTTGACCGGTTTGGCACCATTCGCACTATTGATTACCGCAAAGGGGATTCCTGGGCCTACATCCAGTACGAGAGCCTGGATGCGGCGCAGGCCGCCTGCACCCACATGCGGGGCTTTCCCCTCGGGGGTCCCGACCGCCGCCTCCGCGTCGACTTTGCCGACACGGAGCACCGGTACCAGCAGCCCTACCTGCAGCCGCTGCCCTTGCCGCCCGCGGCTCATTACGAGCTCGTGGCCGAGGCCGCTGCGTTCGGGGCGCACCGGGGAGCCCCCCCGGATCCTCTGCGGGGCACGCGGGACCGGACACCCCCGTTGCTCTACAGAGACCGCGACAGAGACCTTTATCCTGAGGCAGATTGGGTGCCTCCACCACCCCCTGTTCGGGACAGGAGTAACCGGGCAGCTGCCTATGACCCATTGGAAAGCCTGGAACGGCGCCGGGATGGTTGGTCCTTGGAGCGGGACCGAGGGGAGAGGGAGTTGGGCAGTAGTAGCAGGGATCAGCCTCGGAAACGGAGGCTGGCGGAGGACGGCGGCCGCCACTTGGACCGTTCCCCGGACAGCGAGCGCTCTTCCTCGTCCCGCAAGCGTCACTGTTTGGCCACGGCGTCTCCCCCGGACCGCAGCCCGGAGCTTGTCGGAGGGAGGGAGCGCTACAGCAGCGACCCCGAGCGCTCGTCCCGCTTGCTGCTCTTGGAGCGGCCCTCGCCTGTCCGGGAGTCGCGGCGGGGCAGCCTCGAGCGAGGCCCGAACGAAAAGCGCGAGCGCAAGAACTCGGCCGAGAGGGAGCGGAAGCACCGCGCGGCCGCCGCCGCTGCGCAGGAGGGCAAGAGCCCGGCCAAAAAGGACGAGCGCGTCGTGGAGGGAGGCGCCGGAGGCTCCCGCCTCAAAGCGCCGCCTCCCCGGCAGCAGCAGCAGCAGCAGGACGGCGCGGCGCCGCCCGCGGGAGCCCCCAAGCTCTGCTTGGCGTGGCAGGGGATGCTCCTGCTCAAGAACAGCAACTTCCCGGCCAACATGCACCTGCTGCAGGGCGACCTCGGCGTCGCCAGCAGCCTCCTCGTGGAGGGAGCCACGGGCGGGAAAGTAGCTCAGCTCAAGATCACGCAGCGGCTGCGGCTGGACCAGCCTAAGCTGGACGAGGTGACTCGGCGCATCAAGGTGGCGGGGCCCAAGGGCTACGCCGTCCTCCTGGCCGTGCCCGGCGCCGCGGACAACCGCTCCTCCTGCGGAGCGAGCGAGGCCGCCACCACCTCCACGCAGAGGCCGCTCAGGAATCTTGTGTCCTACCTAAAGCAAAAGCAGGCGGCCGGCGTGATCAGCCTCCCCGTGGGGGGCAACAAAGACAAGGAGAACAGCGGCGTCCTGCACGCCTTCCCGCCCTGCGACTTCTCGCAGCAGTTCCTGGACTCCACGGCCAAGGCGCTGGCCAAATCAGAGGACGACTTTCTGGTCATGATCATTGTGCGCGGGGCATCCTAAGGGCCCCGTGTTTTCTGTACCTGACCCTGCCTCCTCCTCCTCCTCCTCCACGCAGCCCCTCCAGCGTGTGCCAGGTGCTATGGGATACAGCCTTAGCCAGCCCTGTCGTTATTTTAAATTAGATCTTTGTTTGTAGGTAACTTTGCCTGCCTGTATGGGGTTTTTTTTTGACCCTGTTACTACATTTTTTTTCTCTGTTTTAGAAGCCAGCAAGGTTGATTAGCCAGTAGCGTGAATAGGATGTGTTGAGAATCCCTCCTCGGTGGGGGTAGCGGGGAGGTTAGACCTGCTTTGAGTTACAGAAGAAAAATGAAAACTGGGGTGGGGGGTGGGAAGGGGGATGAACAAACTCCCTTTTTTTGTTTTGTTTTTTGTTTTGATCCGTGTCCTCTTTTCATTTCATATATATATATATTTTTAAAAGCAAGTTCAGTTGCTTGTCCTCTGTAGAGTTGCAAACCTAAAAGACCAGATTTAAAGCACTCAGTAGTTGAAACGGAAAACCACACACTTAACAGTGGACGGGTGTCARCTCATTTTTGAATCACTGAAATTCTGTGAATTCCTTATTCCTCAGGTCACTGATTTCAGACCTGATCCCTCTCCGTGCGGCGCCTGCCCCGTTTCCCTTCGAGCTGCCCGGCTCAGGGTTGATTTCTTTGAGGTGGCCGGCGCCTGCTCTGGGCTCCACCAGAGAACATYAATTCCCTTATTGGGTGTTTCATAATTTCATCCAGTCCACCAAAATGCACGCACTGAAAGTATGTTTTTTTAATATGAAAAAAAACAGGTGTTTTTCTCCTCTTCCTCTCGGTTCTGTTGTATCCCACGTATGCACTTTGGGTTTGTAGCAGTGACAGTGTTGGGTAACGAGCAGAGGACTTTGTTACAAACCATGAATGTCTTGTGCTTACTCGTATGCAAGAAACAAGGAGGTGCTTTAAGGATAACTTTAGTTATATTGTGGTTTTTTGTTTTTACTGCCTTTTTCCTTCAAAGAGTTGCAGGTACAGTGGGGTCTGCTGCCACAGTGCAAACTCTAAGCAAGTGTGCTTCTCTCCAGAGATGGCTTTTAATTCTCTAATAATTTAATTACATAAAAGTTCTCATTATCCTCTTACCTCTTTGTTAATAGCAAGAGACTGCTGTCTGCTAGGGACTTTTCAGGTACAGTACCGTGGGCATTACATGAGGTTTTTTTTAATAGTCATCTGCACTAAAGTGTTTTTAGCATCTTGGAGAAGTATTAGAAATCCTCCAAAGTGCTGCCATTGACCTTCTCTTTTTATGACTCCGTGAGGAAACCGTTTATCTTTTCCAAAGAACTTAGTTCGTTTTCCCTTGTGCTTTTGCCCCCACTCAGTGGGTGCTTTTCCCCCGTGACCTTGGACACTTGGCTGMTACAGGCCCCGTTTTCCTCCTGAGTGGGGCTTCCAAACCGAAATGCAAACTGGGCTCCATCTAGTTGTGCTTTACCAGCCCTAAAAAGTAGCCTTGCACTTAACGTCAGAATGTAACCTTGCACTTAGCCGCGTTTTTGGGAACTTGGGCAATGTAAAAGTGGTGCTGCATTACCAGCAGACCTTCCAGTACCTCACTGGGAAACTGCTACAGGGCCGAGAGTCAGTTTAATTTCTGTCTCTGTGGCAAAAAAATCCAGTTCAAAATGCAGAATAGTGTGTGAAGGAGGAAACGCCTTGAATGTATTTGATAGATGGAGCGATTGCTTTCCAAGAGTGACTGCGCTTGCTTTAGATTTGCTGCAGAGACGGGATATTCTGCAATATCCCTCTCCCTAGGCACTCCTCAGAGAGTGCTCCTGTTCAAATGGACTTCTTTTGGGGGCAAAAATGAGTCAGTGTTTCCCAACTACTGCAGCGAAACTGAAATGGGGCAGAGCAGTCTCTAAACAGGTTTGGTAGTGTTAAAGCTATTTTTCTTTCTGAGCAGAAACAACAAGCCTCATCTAATGCTCTTAAATGTTTTGGGGGTAAAATCCAGCGTTTCTGGATTGCTTTCCTTCCAAGTGAATGTAATAGACWGAGATGGCAGAATTCAGCTGTTTGTCTTCCTATTAACAATGAGAAGGTTTGGAAAAGGCACTGATAGCGCAAAAAGGCTGTAGGAGATCCGGTGTATTTACCACCTACTGCAAAGAATGTCTGTTTTAATTCCTGCAGGCAGCTACGTTGCGTGTCAGCATGGAACCAGCACTGCTGCTAACTCACTTGAAGTGTTTCTTGCATTTACAGTGAGTTTTCTCATGGCCTTTGACACAAGAGTTGCTTGCAAGCACGGAGGTTTAAAGGAAAGCGCCGTTTAACTTGAACCACCATGAGTTCGAATCCATCCCGAGCCGTAAAAGAAGCACTAACTTCATTTGTGTTCCCCACTTCAACCTGCAAAGCGCAGTGCTTGTTATGCTGATACGTGGTAGGCGCCTGTGGTTTTATTTTGTCTCTTAAACCTGCAAAACTTGGGGTCAAAATAGCTTATCCAAATCTAAAAGCAAATTTTTTTTTGCGCAACTACCTGGGGAGGAAGGGGAACTTTTGGAAAGAGCATCGTGGGTGCGTGGCTGCCGTTTCCTTGCAATGCAGCAGCGGTTGCTTTTGCCCCTGGCTTTTATGAATTGAGATGGGCTGCGTTGGAGGGCAGTGTGGAACAGGCGAGGCTGCCTTTGACCCCAGGTTTTCCGGTTATTCAGCGGAGTACCTGCTTCTTTAAATCTGGTTTATTTGTGGTTGCTGCTCTGTTTTGTAAGCAATTTTAACACCCTTCGAGGGTCCTGAACGTCCGAACATAATTGACGGGCAACCTTTAATTCGCCGGCACTTGGTCACGCGCTGCCATCAGGTCTAGCACGGTTTAGTCACTGTGCTTTTCCTCTCAGGCTCTGAAATGTGCAGCCKTGGAGTAACTGTCCCCCCAAAATCATCTTGGCCAGGGCTGAATGCAAGTGGAAGTCCCTATTTAATACCCCTTCTGTATAGAGCAAAACCAACGTAGCGGGCGGTAGCTCTCGAGCTCTGGTTGGCATTATGTGGCTCTGGGAAGAGCTCCGGATTTCTTCCAATGTCATGTGCAGCTGATGTTCCTATATTTCATGAGTTAAAGTTTACTGAATTAGTGTGGAAAAAGGATGTCCTTTTCCGGAATCATTTCACAGTTGTGCTTTATGCTTTGGGGGAAAGAACCTCAAGTGACTCATGCTTTTGTTTACGTTTTTTGGGGGGTTGTTTTGGGGGTTTTRATTGGAAATTTTACGCAACTTCCTTGGCCGCCAGCCAGGGCCTTTGTTTGCTCTGGGCTGGTGCACGGAGCGCTGCGAGCACGGAGGTGACCTCAAATGACCAAAATTTTGGGCCGCTCAGTTCCAGSTGTGCATCCTTGCGAGCGCTTTAGGGGGCCAGCGGCGTTACCTGTCGGGCCCCCAACCCGGTCCTCTCCTCCCCATTCTTCTAAAATGATGCTTAAGGGTGGAAACCGCTTTGGAGACAACCCTGCTCCAAGGAGGGCAGAGAACAGATGTCCCACGTTGCTGCGGGAACCATCTGGTTGATGGTGACTAGAGCTGGAAGCGTTTAAGGATTAATGGGGAGGCCGAGCGGAGCAAAATTGTGACAATGGCCTCGAGTCATCTGAGGACCGGGAGAAAGCTGCTCGGAATATCTTAGTTCCCGGCTTTGCTGGGAAAACCGGTGTTGAGAGCAGTGCTCCTAGTGAGTGTGCCGGATCGGACAGAAAGTGGAAGAAATCATTGCTGTGTGTCTGGTTTTTGGGGTTCTTTCCCCCCTTATCTCCCTTTTTTTGTTACTGTTTTCTAATGACTTTCTCTGGGTAGCAGCGAAGGGCACATGTTCCAGTGAAACAGCAACTTAATGATGAAATATTCTTTTTTGTATTGAACTGAAAGCAGACCGTATTGTTCTGGGGATGGTTAATTGACTATTCAACCTCATTGCGATTCTGTTAATGTGGAAATGACGGATGAAGAAATATTGCTCGAATGGTAACAGTTTTCAAATTTATTAGGTGCGTCTGATTTGACCTCTGCTACTGGAGTTGTCTGCTGTTAGGGTTAGGCAGCAAAGCCAGAGCAAAACAGCAGCCTGTAACACTACACTTGCGATTTCTGTTCATGAGTTGCCTTCAGGAAATGCTCTTTGAGGAAAGTCAGCCGCATTATTTATAATTCCGTTGGCTTTTCTCRCGGTTAATTATTTTGATGCGTCCCGTTAACCCTTAGGAAAGTGGAATGATCGCCAATACTGTAAGCCTAGATTAATGTTGGTCCGAAAAAGCAACCCCTGYGCTACTTGTTATGCATCTCTACACAGAAGGTGACTTCATTTCAAGGTTTTGTGCCCATGGGTGGTATCGGTGCTCTTTGAAATCCAAGGTAGCATCTTCCGAAAGGCCTCGTAGTTCTTTTCTGTTCATCCGTGTAATGTAGGGAGGGGAAAATCCGTTGTAGACATTGGTATTGAAATAACATTTTCTTTCCTCCTGCAAGCAAAGCTGGTGGACTGCAGAGGACGGCGGCGTGGGATTGCAAGCTCTGATGGACCTTTGGGAAGAGCGGCTGTGGCTTGTGTGGAATTTTACACGGGCCTCTCGATGGAAGAAAGCTTATCTGTTTAGTATTTGTGCATTTTACTAAAATGGCAGCTTTAAAAAAAAAAAAAAAAAGTTGTGTATCTGCTATTGTGATGCCAATGCCCGTGTTTTAAGTGGAAAAAAAAATGACCTCTTTGCTTTGTGCTGTGTACACAAGATTGCTGGAAAAGTAAAGGAATACCCTTTTTATGGCTCGCACAGCTTGAAAGTAGCTGTCACTCAAACATGCGCTCACAGTTGAGCTGATCTTGTTTCATTCTAAATAAATTGTTTCTTTTGAGGAAAATGGGTTTTCTGCCTGCAAGTGAATTGACGACAACTGTTTGAGGCCCCCTCTGYGCTTGCAGCGGCGGGGGAGCCGCTCGTAGTTGCGGGTCTCGAGCAAGAAGCGGGGAGCACCGGCGCTTTCGCGGTGACCAGCGTGTTGTGCCAAAGCAGGAGGATCTCGCTCGTTGCGTTGCACTCGAGGGGGTCACGTGCTGCTTTTCCCTCCTCATCTTTTACGAGGAAAACGGTGCTGCTGCTGGCGTGCAAGAAGCAGGGAGGCTCCCTGCGGTTCGGAACGGTCGCCGAGTCCGGGGCTTCGCTGGCTGGAAGAGCTGGAGTTCCTGAATTTTAAGTTTCCGATTTGTTTTGTTCACCCAACTCGTTTGGCTTTAGTTTTGATTTTTTTGGTTTTTAATTTTGAAGAAAAAAAAAAAAAGAGAGTTTGAGATTGCTTTGAATCTTGCACGTAAACCTTGTCACCACGTGGCCAAAAGAAAAAGAGAAAGAGAGTCTGTTTAAATGCTGTTAATAAAGCCTTTCCTGACGTACGCGAGGCGCTCCTCCATCTCCAGGGGCTTTGCCGCACTTGTGCAGCGCTGGGTTCAGTGCTGCCTGGAAGAAGAGCTCCTGGGAGCTAGCGGTGGTAATTTTAAAACCTGTGCTGTGGTGTCCGTGCCTTATTTTGACCGGTTTTCAAGCAAATGGTCCACACGCCTCGGATGTGCATGCGCCCCGCTCGCGTCCCAGGTCCGGCGGCACGGTTGCTTGCAGCCGCCTCAAGGTCTAGTACAGATTGTAAGAGGAGGAGAAAAAAAATAAGGAGATTCCCGAAAAAACGGTGCGCTCTAGTTCCTGCCTTATCCCGTACGGGGGTCCTGGAGGCTGTTCCGGTGCAGGAGTACAACTCCGTGGTGGCTGCAGGAGACCGACAAGAGCGGAGCCCGAGGAGGAACGACGATTCTGCATCGTTGCCTTCAGCAAGCCCTCGTGTCACCGTGGCCGGCCCGTTAGAATTAACTAGCCGCTTGCCTGCCGCCCGGCCGGAGACCACCTCGAATTTGCCAGCTTGCCCTCRCTGCCCCGCTGTGGATTATGAAGTGGTGCCGAGCGCTCGGTGATCGCTAGGATGCCGCGGGTGTGCTCGGCAAGGTTCCCGGGGCAAGCGGCCGCGCGCGGCCCCCAGCCAGGTAAGCACGTCGAAAAGGTTGGTCTGAAATGTAACGTGAATTGAGATGGATTTGCTGTTGTCCTTTTTTTTTCTTTGAATCTTGTGTCTACTGATCTTTGCTAATGTGTTCGCCTGGGTCAAAATGTCATTGCCATCTTCTCTGGGGATGGGAGCAAAATACCAGACTCTGTGTCTGGACCAGCTGCTGGGTTTGCTGCTGTTCCTCTTGGGGAACGYGAGGTTTCTCAGCCTCTACAGTGGAAGATGCGGCTCAAGGAGAGCTCCAGRTGTTGGGCTTGGCAGGCTCGAGAGCGAGTTTTCCAAGTTCATGAATTTTTGAATTAACACCAGCTTAACCCAAAAYACTACCTGAAACTTGTGTGTATGTGGCTAGGGAAGCCAAAGGGATGATCAGGCAAAAGCTGCTCTGTGTACGTTCATGAGATGTTGGCATAAATGGAGCTGTTTGTTACAAATGGAAGTGTTTTTAGATATTGCTGGTAATGCGAAGGAGGGAAGCAGGTTGGGGCAGCTCTTGAGATGAGCTGTACTTCCAGAAGATGATGTTTCTTGTAGTTAAAAGCATTTGTATTTTTGCCATGTCCTGTTYCATGAACTACTGAGGTATGACCCCTGGACGTGGGATCGCATGGAATGTTGTACAAGAGGTTTGAGGCTTGTGGCAGTAGTGAGAAAGGTGTTTGAACCTCTTTAGCTCGTAGGGCGTTCCATGCCAACAGGAGATGAGTGACCTGCTGGTATAACCCAACTAGAGGAGGTGTTTTCAGAAGCCGGTTAGCACCGTGGCTGTTTGTTGGACACTCTTCCACCTCTTGGTCATGCTTCAACTYGTTGTGTTACGGCGAATGGGCTGGTGGTGGCTTTTCCAGACCAGGTCCTTGTCTCTGACTCAACTCACCGTGTATTTAACCAGRAGATTGTTTCCACTCTCCTCTATGTCATGTTTTTGGGTGACCTGTGGGTAATGTGGGGATGTCTTTGGTGTAGGATGGTTCTGCTCTGGCTGCTCTGCAGCGTCAAGTTCTTTGAAGGTGCTTTGTCTTCTCCTCTGCCTTCAGGGCTGGTTAGAGGGACACTTGACCTGCTGGTTGTAGGTCAAGTTTTGTTAAAGCTAGTTGCTTTTAAGGGTTAACAGTGCTCTGCGCTCTATACACACCATATTAATTTGGTTAATGAGACTTCAGGCAGGCGAGCTGGGGAAAATGGATTTATTAAGAGAACCGTTTAATTAACTGCATGGCAGTGTAGAGCGATGAGAGCGGGTTAGATGGGAAACTGGTCCTTTGAATTCACACATTTTCTAGAGTTCGGCTTTGCACCAGCTACAGCTGAATTAGAACTGAATTTAATCCATTAGATGGCCCGAGTCCTGCTTGATTAATAGATTAGCTAATAGATTTTGTTTGCACAGTGCTGCTAGCTTGCTCAAAAATGGGCTCTTTGAGGACATGTTCTCTCTGAACGTGTTGAGGGACTTTGTCAACTGTGTGATGGGTTCTTGGAGCCGAATCGTTGGCCTTGTGTCGGAACCTAGAGGTGCTTGGTCCTGTTCGTATGTGCTCTGATGAAGCTGAGGGGTCTTTAGGAGGAAGCAAGCACCAGTATGAGGTGGCAGATGTTTCTTCTGCTCTGACGAGCCTCTGTGTGTTGCTTTGGCGATGCATTAATTAAATGTGGCTGAAGAAGCGCGGGGTGGAAGCTGACAGGATGGGGTTGTGATGGGTTAATGGGCTGCTGCCTCCCAGCTGAGCTCCACTCCTTCTCCCTGGGCTTTTGATTTTAAGCTTGGCTGTTTTGTCCTGGGATTAGGATGGGCTGTGTGTGCGGCTAATGGATGAGCTGATGAGCCGTGAGTTAACTGTGGGTGACGGGTGTCTCATCCACTCATTTCCCTGCCTTGACCTTCATACCTACATCCGCAATCTGATCTTGAGTCCAGTGCAGAGATTTTTGCCTTGGTTTTAGCTGCCCTCGGTATTTCCTGTGCTCAGATACAGTGATAGGTCAGGGCTGCTTTTAGCCATCGGCACCAATTAACCTAGAGAGAGCCCGGTGGGGTGGCCCGAGTTGGCCGTGTCCCCTGTAATCTCTGCAATTTGAGGGAGCTGCGTCAATCTGTATCTTCTTTCACGTTGAAGTTCAAGCCTAGTGGTTAGGAATTCAGTTAGCCCCAGAGCGCTGTTTAGGATACAAAAGGATTCCTGGTTATTAAAAACCAAGTCATTGAGCAAAGTGTTGTGAAGGTGACAGCTGAGGGCTGGCTCCTCTGAGAAGAGGCCCCYGTGGATGGTGCTGGGGCCTGTTGTCCGCCAGACCAAGGGATTGCTCTTGGTCTTTGACTTCAATAGAAGTTCAATGTGCGGGAGCAGAGCCACGTGTCTGGACTGAGGGATCCCAGAGCATCGGGGCAAGGYGAGCTCTTGAGCTGGAGCCGAGACGCGCGAGGAGGCACCTCCAGCAGCGGCCCGGGTTGGTGCTGGTGCTCATTGGGCTCCAGAGAACGTGGCTGTAGATGTCGCCTCCATGAGACTTGCCTTCCCCTCGGCTCTTTTGTCCTTAGCTCCCTTTCATTGCTCGGCTGAAAGCTCGAGGGATTAGAGAGGGATTTATTAGAGCTGCTTTAGTCACTTGCGTGTCATAAAGTCGCCCTTTGGCTCTTCCAAGCCAGAGCGTGTTCCTTGCCCCGTCTCCCCAGGTGGGTCATACCTGTGGGGAAGGCTTGTAAAAGCTCGGCCGTGACTTAGGAGGCAAAGTCTCTAAATCACTTTGGAAAAGGACACTTTGACCCCTGAATTACGTCTCTTTTGAAAGCCCTCGCATGGACTCGACCAAAAGCCGTTGATCTTTGTGTTCGCCACAGATTCGGGACCTTTAAAGTGAGGATCAGGCTCCTTCGATCTGTGTGTTAAAGCTAAATCTTCTGGGAGGATTTTTAAACATCTCCATCTTAATTATTCCCGTTGGAATGGGTGATAAATCCTTGTGGATGCCAGTGAAAAGAGTGAGATGGATTTTAAAGGCTTCTTAAAAAAAAAAATCTTGCATTTTATGGAAGCTCTCTGCCTAGAAGCGAGTCTTCACTTGGGCTTTACTGACTTGCAGCGTAAGAGCTTTCCACAGCCTGTATCCAACTGATGGGACRTGTTCCAGGCAGGGTGGGAAAGAAACACCCAAAAAAGAGGAAAAACCACAGAGCGTTCTTGTTATCAGTGTGTGTAAGGACAAGCAAACAGTGAAACCGCGCGCGGTATCTGCCGGGCAGCGGAGGAGGAGCTGCCCAGCTTGCTGTTGCTGGAAGACCTTGTTGTCGTAGCCTTATCGAGCTCTGCCCTTCCCAGGAAGGGTGAAAACAGGGCTCTCCGAAGCCTAGTTAGATGCAGCACCTAGTCTGGGATGTGCTGTGCGTCCCCATTTAATAAATAAGTAGACTGGTGTCCATGGAGCTGTTGGAAAGCATCTCCTTGAAACTGTCCTCAGCATGACCTAGACTTTCCTTTCTCAGCCAAGAGCCAACACGTGTCCTGCAGAACTTCATGCTGGTGAGGAGCAATTCTCCAGGTATCACTTGAGGCAATTGGTGATTGGAGTTTTTTGGTGTTTAATGCAACGAAGACATCAAGAAAATGGACTTAACCTGAGACTTGCCCCTTTTCCATGGGGTTTCCATGGATGAAGCAGCAGGAAGGGAAGCTCGCAGCTGATGCCAGAGCCCTAAACAGCTGTTGATGACTGGGCTTTTATAGCACGTAATTCTGRTGTGAGCTAAGGATTTGGGAAGCGGAGTCTTCAGTGTGCTCTCCAATTGCGCTGACTTCCAGAGTTTCTATAGGAAGAGCCCAAAACGTCTTAAACCAGGTTATTATCCTGGCTGTAGAACATGCSGAGCTGCATTAAGGTCCGACAGGTGCCCACATCCTAAATCAGTCCCTTCAAAATAACTTCTGTGGGGCTCGCATGGCTTGGGAAGTGGGGACGGAGCAGGATTCGAATGGGATATGAGGAGACGTCCCACGTGGAGGCCGTTTCGACTAGGAATGAGACAGCAGCATCTGTCCTCCTTGGCCAGAGACATGTAGCTCCTAGGCTGTCTTGGGCACTCTTATTCTTGTTCCTGTGCTAGAATAAATCACTAAATTATGGAAGGGGGAAAAAAAAAGCATATATATTTTTTTTTCCTCTTTTTTTTTTTTTTCTTCTATAATTTAGATGAAGAAGAGCCACCTTGCAGCCAGGTTGATTGGCCTTGAATTACACATTCCTCGCCTGCCTAAACCAAACCACCGGCTGCTCATTAATTCTTAACCACAGCATCATTTCCTAGAATTTCCCGCGGCATAGAATGGCGTTTGTGTTTTGTTCTCCTCTTCCTTGTCCTGTGCTAAATTTAAGCAGGACTCAGGCTGCCAGTTCCCTTTCTATTGTTACTAAGAAAACTTTTAATCTAAATAAAGTAGTGGKTTTTTTTGCTTTCTGGAGGCACTCAGGGCGTTGGGCTAGCTGGGGAATACAAGGCCTGTCGGATGCTGTTTCATTAGGCTTCTTGCAAAAAWTAATGAGAAAAAAGACAACTTTCATAGCAAAGCTCGCTGGTGATGAGCTCGGGGCGGCAGGGCCTTCCGCTGAATGAACTCAGCTGAGTTTGTCRTTAGCTTTACGAGAATGATTTATTTATTTGTTACAAATTAAGGGGTCCCTTTTCTTCCAGCTATTACTGTTCATTTTCCCCAGGGCCACGTCCTGCGTGGGGATTTGCCAGGCGGGCTGGGAGATTAAAGCTGGGTTTCTTGCGGACCTGCTTGTGTCCCAGCAAAGCCTGCTTGGGTTAATCCGACTGGCATGCAGCTCCCTTTGCCGTGCAGAAAGGCTCTCGGGAAACTTCCTGCTGGACAAATCCCATGCTCCGGGAAGCCTTTGCCAGGTGGATGTTCTTCCCATCCTTGGCCACTCTAATGTGCAGCGTGGGGGTGCGGTTTGCAAGCAGATAAATGGCTTGAGGTTGTCGGGGTTGCAAGGAAAAACTAAAGTGCCCTTTCTGTGCTTTCCTTTCCAGACAAAAATGGGAGAAGAAAAGCACATCTGAGCCAACGGAGATGAYCTGGAGCCTGTGGGATCATCTGGAGCAAAAAGCTGGAAACCTCCCGTCTACCCTCTGCCACAGCTGGATGGTAGGATGTGCACACAGGACTCCTGGGCTTTTCCCAAAGCCGTGATGGGATGGGTTTCCTCGGGTTCTTTGGGGAGAGGAGAGGCCATTGGAAGTGCCATGCAGCCGAGGGCTCGCGGAACATACTTTATCCCTGCGGAATAGTTTTGCAAGCAAATGCTGAAGGCAGCTGCCAGCAGGATGAGATCCCATGGGGAACAGCAGCTCCCGAGCTGGCTGCTCCTTTGTGGAGGGTGCAAGTGCTTTGGAGACTCGWTTTTCCCAAAGAAAGGAAGGAAAGCAGCAGCAGGGGGTAGCCCGATGGAGAGCACAGGCGAGTGCTCCCTTCCTCGAAACCCCCTGAGCTTTTGGAGGGTGCCTGTCTGCTGGAGCAGATGGGGAGAAGGTCTGTCACGCCACCTCCCTTTGGGAGCTCCTTCCTGGTGGCCAGCGAGCTGAAAAGGMAGCTGTGACCGTGTTGAAACTGGGGCAGCAGTGGGTGAGGAACAGGCTTGTTTAGTGGGAGAGGAAGGAAGAGGCTGGAGTTTGAAGGCCGGTGCTATAAATCGTGTGGGAACAAGACTAGGGACGTGGTATACTGGCCCTTCTCCATCCAAGGTGGTCACCGGACCATTGCTCAGCTAAAAGCCCTGCTGAGCTCACGGGTGCGTCGGAGAGATGCGGAATTTGGGGCTATTTGAAGCTTCCAGGGTGGAAAACCCACAGGAGCCTGGGGTGTGAAAGCCCAAATTGCTCCTATTACGACAGCAGAAGCTGCTGCTGCCGGGCYTTAATTTGCTCCCCGTGCCTCTCCCAGCACGTTTGAGGCCTCATAAATAGTCTTTTTTTATCTTTCAACCCCAGTTGCTTGGAAAATGACCCACGAGAGATGTTCTTGGGTATGCAAGTATTAAATGATACAGGCGCAACACAACGCGGTGTTTGATGCCACGGTTAGGAAGCAAAAGGACTATTTCTGAAGCATTTTTGCCTGCGGATTTTTGCAGGAGTTGGAGGAAGCTGTGAGCAGAGCTCTGAAAAATTAGGCACTTTGAAGCATTTATATTCCCTAAAAATTCAAGACTGTTTTCCTGGTTTAAGCCTGCACAGCTCTGGAGTCGCTTCGTTGCAGGACTGCTGAATTTGGCCCATTATCTCAGAGCAAATTTTCCTGCCTGCAGCAAGGCCTTAGCTCCTCCATACTGTTGTCATGTTCTGTGGTGTTTTATTGAATGTATGCTGTTTTAATTTTGTGCTTGAAATAATCCACTGCAGAGTTTAAATGAACGCTTTTATAGGGGAAACAACTCTTTGCATTAAAAAAAAATCAGGCCTGAGGCTGAAATGGTTGCTTAGTTAAAAAAAAGAAATCCTACAGTGGATTTATATAACCCCTAGARCCCCTAGAAGAACCCTAGATTTATATAATAAATTCAAATAGCTGGTGATAATGCAAAATCCTCTATCTTGGGCAGAAAATCCAAACAGAAGCAGCTGTGTTGTATCTTGCCCATCCCATGCCCATAAGGTAGCTTGGCCGCACACAGGGATAGCACTAAAAACTTTTTTTTTAATATTATTTTTGCCATCCTGATGTACTGGCTTTAATTAAGCTTGCTTTTGGTTCCAGGTTGCTAGTGCTGTGACCAATAGCCCCGTGGCCAGGGCGGTGAGGAGAAGGAGCGGTCCTCGTGCAGAGTCCTCGCTGAAAACAGGTTTTTGTGGGATTGCTGCTGTTTTGTGGCTTTGCTGGGGTTTTGTGAAGCTTAAACCTTTTCCTTTTGGGGCTCTTTGCATCCTTCCATGAGGGTGGTGTCGTAACTGAATATAAGGAGCTCAAACCTGCTGCTGGTTTGGGGCTGAGGGACCTTGGCTGCCTCCTCCTGAAAGATCCATCAGCCTCGCTGGCCCTCGCTGGCTGGGACAGCCAGGGGGACGGTGGTGACTTGCTAAGGGGCAGCTGTAACACCCAGCGGGACCAAGGTGGGGGCTAAACCTGAGCTACAACGAGATAAGGGACAGGGGTAAAGTTGGCCACAGCTGTGTCCTCCTAGGTCATGGGCATTACCCATTCCTGTTGAATAAACTTTCATGCTGCGTAATTTCTCAGGCCGCTTTAATCACACACGCAGTAAAAGCCAGTCTAGACGCACTAACTTTTAATCTACAGATTTTAATTTTTGCCATTTCGTGGTGCAGAAGCTCTGGGCTCGCGACTGCTCCCTGATGGTGGGTCCACGTCAGCAGTAACCAGTAACCCTTTAAAATTTCCACTGCGGCAGGATCCCTTCAGCCGAGCGCAGGAGCTCTGCCGAGCCTGTCTTTTTTTAGCTTCCATTTCTGGGCCAGAGGCTCAAAGAAGAAGGAAATAGGTGAGATGAGAGCACAGGCTCCGGCGAACAGGAAAGAGCAGACATATGTCTGAGTGTAGTCATAGAGCCACCCTGGAGAAGAAAAGATTGTTACTAAAGCTGTTGGCCTGCCTCACGGAACGGCATTTCGGGAGGTGGGTGGCAAGGAAAGGATGTGTGTGCTCATTAAAGCATCCTCAGATGTTTTCTTTAGGCTCCCTTAGCTCTTTGTGCATCTGTCGCTGGGGAGCATTTCCAGCCGATGCATGAAAAATTAAGGCTAGTGCTGTGGGTAGAGCAGGCGGGCTCTAAGGATGCTCTTGGTTAGAGGAAAGAAAAGGAGCTGCCGTCTCCTGGCCGGACCTGATCATACTTAATCCTCAACCTGTCTTTTTCCTGCTTTGAAGGCGCAGGTCAGGAGCAGCGCAGGAAGCGGGAGCTCCCGTGGGACTAGTGACACCGCTTGCACGTGTCGGTGTTTGCATCCACCTCCAGATCCTGGGCTCTGCCTGCCTGTGAGCAGACCCGACTCGGTGCCGCCACGTGAGGGATCCCACGCGTGGCTCTGGGAACCAACTCGCTCGAGGGCAACCTTGCAACCACTTAACTAAACTGAGAACCTGAACGCTATAAAGTCTACGTGGGGGCAGCTCAGCTTTTAAGGGCGCCCAGTATCCAAGCGTTTTGTTTAGCTACATTTCATCTTGASAGTTTTAAATGGAGCTATTTGCTTTGTTTGAAACAAAGAGGTACAAAGAGATGAGAGACCTGATGCACGTAAGAAAAAGCATGATGTGCCTTCAGATCTAGCCACGAGCAAGCTGAAATTGAGCCAGTGAAGCCCAGGGGGTTGCCACCATTTGCACCAGCAGCAGATCCAGCCCTAGTTTGGCAGGCTTAAAACCAGCTCCGGGTGGGAAAGGAAGCGGCAGCCCCCGGAGATCCTGTTTTCAGTCGTGCCGAAGCTTTGTTCCCACCGTCATCCCAAGTGGCTGGGGCTCCGAGTGGGAAGGAAAGCAACACGTGGCAACGGATTGGGGTTATGTGCCCAGTGAGACTTCCCAAAATATTCCCATGCCATAGATTTTTGCAAAGTCTTTCCGTGGGCAAGGGAAAGCAGCTTCCTTGCTGTCTTGCTCTCTGCCCTTTGCTTCTCTGCTGCTAAGCAGCTTCAGTGCCTTCACTGTGTGCTCTTTTCTCAAGGGTCCTGTGGGAGCTCCTCGCGCCCTCCAGCCAGAAGGACAGAGCCAAAAGCCCCGTTCCTGCCAAAGACGGAGCCTCCTGCAGGAATGGGAATCCCGTACCGGGGCTCCTGGGATCAGGCTCTTGGCAACGTGGCTGTTCTTCTGCCTTGGGATCCTTACGCTTTGCTAAGTGATTCACTCTCAAAGGTGGGATTGTGCTGTCCAGAAGCCTGCACTGCAGGGATTTCTCTTTTTTTTCCGCTATAAGCTGTACTTAATGCTGGAAAAACCAGCATTGCTTCCTTGCTGGCAACATACACCAGTAGAAGGTGGTTGCCTTTCCATTGCRTGACACTGCAGCCTCTTACAGCACATGCAGTGTCATCCCCTCTAGTTTCCCCCAAAAAAGAAGGGAAAATAATAATTATAAGAAGAAGAATAATTTTTAAAAAAAGCACTGTAGAAGAATCTTCATGCTGCAGAAAGTTCAATTCGAGGCTAACGATGAGCAAATTCCAGCAAAGCAGCACTTTGAACAGTGCTGGTAAATGCTGAGCACAGACGTGCTGCAGTCTAAGCAATCACTATGCTTGCTTGTGGTCAGTGTGTTTAAATTGCCCTGGCCCTCTGCAGTCATGGAGCGGCAAGGCACCTCTCATTTTTTTTTGTTTTCTTTTTAATTTGTTTGTTTTCCCTGCTACAAGGCCCAGATAGGAACTATCTAGCAGGGAAACGCATGTGGAATTTAAGCCAGGGCATTTGAACTCATCTTAATACAGCTTTGGAGTGACTTCTCCCACCTCTCCACTTGGATTCATTAGGGTTGCTGGAAGCTTTTTGATAATCTTGGATTACACGGTCTTTTTTTCTTTTCTTTTCTTTTTTTTTTCCATTCGTTTTGCTTCTGGAAGTAAAATCTCCTCTCGTGACTTGCTCGGACGATGTTTGTTCTGTCTCGTTCCCTTTTGGGTTTGTTTTCCAGCGGGGCAGAAGCATCCAGCAGCGCTGGTGGACGAGTTAGCAGAAACCAGCAGACTTCTCACCTCGGACCTTCAACCAGAGGAGCTGCTTCTGGCTTAAGGGCCTTTAGTTAAGCAGATTTGTAGGTAAGTCACCTTTTCCCTGTATTCTGATCAGACTTCTTTTCCAACAGTCAAAATAAGCACTTTTCTAGCTGTTATTCTGTATTGGCCTCTAGTACTTTATAGCACTTGAGTGTTATAAATTCTAGAGGTTCGAAATTCAAGGCTTTGGGTAAGTCCTGGAGAGGCCAGCAGCAGTCAGAGGCACTAAACCCTCCAGTTCTTACACAGTGGTTAAATCCCATGTTGTATCCTGCAAGGATCGGGTGCTTTTGCAGGCTTGGGGAGTTTACAGGTGGCTTCTAGTCACGTTCCATTTTCATGGTCAATACAGCCGTATTTGAGGATAAAACTGCAGAATTTGTTTTGCAAATTGCAATTTGACTTAGATTGTAGCCCCTCAAATTGTTTTCCTCTCTCTTTTCTGAGAGAAAATCATTTTGTCATCAGTGAGGGAAGCCAGAGAAATGAGTTTGCTGCTTGGCTTGATTTSGCAGTTATTTAGCTCATCTGTATTAAGACAACTGCCTTCTATCCGAGCCTTTTAGCAGGAAACCTGCTTACTTGACAAAATCCAGCAACGTTCAGCCAGCCTGTTCGTTGGCATCATCAGCAAACAGAAGTCTCTTCTAATTAGCGAAAATATGTTGGAAACGGCTGAAAGTGATAGCTACATTAGCAAGTGCAATGCACAGATAACAGAGCTAAATTAATTAGCTGGTTTTGTACAGTGCATTATTCCGCAGGAGGATTTCCTGAGATGATTGCACAGGTATTGCTTTCTGGTGGACGTGCGTCTTGCATCAGCAGAAGAGATCTTAGCTGATGCAGGCTATATATCTCCGTGACAGTGTAAAGCACGCTCCCAATTAAATGCTTCTCTTGCTGTAAATAGCATCCCCATGCAGAGTTTGGCCCGCTGAGRAATATTGATTGGAGATGGCATTTTTTGTCGCAGCATCGCAGCGGTGCTCGAGCTTTCCGAGCGCGGAGCTGGGGTTTGCAGAGCACTTGGCAGCGCTYGAGCGAGTGCCCGTGCAGGCAGGAGGCAGCTCCGGGGAGAGGCAGGAAGCAATAAATGAAGAACGGGTTGCTGGTTTGGCTTGATATATTCACCGGGTGAGCAATGGGCCATCGTTTGTGCTGATATTTCACCTTGCAGCTTTGTTTGTTTGTTGCTTCTAATGTGCAAAGCTAGAGCAAGCTGAAGATGCTGCTGCTGTTTCCAGGTGTGAGGTAGGGCTGAAGGGTCAGTGAAAAGATAAGAGGTGGATGGAGCAGAGCGCAAGTTCTTGCTCGTAAGCAGAGTCTGGAGACTTGCTCATGAGCATTTGAAATGTGCCAGACTTCAAAGCTGAGTTGCTTTTCTGGCAGAGTTAAAAAAGGTGTTTTGTACTCCTTATCTTCGGGCCCAGGCGCTCTCGAGGCTGAGTGGAGTAATCTCCTTCAAAGCAAGAGATTACCAGGACTTCTCAGTGGGCTTCATTGCCCTTTCCTTGGTGGGGGGGCCTTGCTTTAGGTAAAGCAAGGACTGTCCTTGCTTTACCTCCCTCTCCTTTTCTCCCCTCCCTATTTCTCTTCCTTCCTTATAGTCCCTCTGCATCCAGTTCAGTGTTAATAATACCCCTATTAAAATGTGGCTACAGTGTGAGGTTTCTGCTTCCTAGCCACACTGCTAGTTGAGCTCTCCAAGTTCATGAGTATTTCCTGCCTATAGAAATACCTTTCTCACACATATATACATATATATATATATATATATATATTTTTTCCACTTAGATGGAAAAGCCTTCCTTGGATGCACATGGATATGAGAGTCAACCAGAAGTACACGTTATCCCTGGCTGGAGAGGTGATGTTTGTGGTGGGTACGTGTGATACATAATGACAGAGGAGTCACCTGTTAGAGGAGGTCCCCCGATGGCTGCTATCCCAGCAAAGAAGGCAGAAAATCCCAAGTAACTATGGAGCTTTTCTACGCCAACCAGGTCTACCTGTTTGTAAAACCAAATCGATAATTATTGGGATTATGTACGTTAATGCTTAAGTGCAGAAGGTGTCTGTGGGAAGCTGCGTTTTAAAGGACTTTGCCTGCGTAGACCTGCCGCAGCCTGGCTCCTGTTCGCCTCCCTGAGGTCAGCACTGAAATCACTGATTGCAGCATCACTGATAACGAGGATTTCTGTCGCCGTTTTAAACCCTGTGCTGAGCTGTAAGGAAGGTGTTTGCCTATCCGAATCCCACCAGGGCAATCTGCCCGACCCGCTTTGCAGGCCCGGCTGATAATTCCATGATCTGGCTTGGTGGTCACCACCCTCTGACTGAGCACTAGTGCTTGAGATGGGGAAGGAACAGAGTTAGTGGGTCCCTTCTGGCTCCTGTGTGCCTGGGCATGGCCTGGGAGCTGGAGCAAGCTCCCGGGGAAAGCAGGATTTGGAAAACAGGTCGTTGGGTGACTGGAAGTCTGCAATAAACTTCCAGGATTCCTGTTGTCCAGGCTGGGAATGGGTGGGTGGAGGGGGAACCTTTGGGCTCCGCGGTGGCTTGAACTGGGAAGCGTGGAGGGCACCGCAGCGTTGTTGAAGGGGTCGGGGGTGTTGCTGGACATGCTGGGCATTAACCCTCTAATGAAACTGCCTACTCACCAGCACAGGCAGCACCAGCGCCAGGAAGCCACCGCAGAAGATGCCGAAGGTGACAGCATAGGCCATGAGCCAGGGGAACGTGGTGGCCAGCGGGCAGAGCAGGTTGGTGATGCCGCAGAGCGCGAGGTAGGTCATGTGGTAGTGGTACCTCTTGGTCCAGTTCCGATCGGCGATCCAGCCGGAGAGCAGCTGGCTCACCATCTCCGTGATGCCTGGGGGAAAGCAGAGCTCATGCAGCATCAGAAGATCTTTTTTTTTAATGTTTTTGGGATTTTTTTTTGCATTACATTGGTCTGAAATGCATCCTCGTGCTGCCCCCTGTGCGCATTAAGGATGTAACCGCAAAGGACTGAAAAGCTGAGAAGTTACAGGAARGCATTTTTAGGCCGCTGAGAAATTCATGGGGTTTTTTTTTAGTTCCCTTTCTTGCCTCGGTGCCTGCAAAATGCCTGTGAGTGCACAAAAGTGGTCTGTAAAAGCTAAGTTGAGCTCTGTGCTGTCAGCATAAACTTTCGAAGACCTTTCCTTAAAAAAAGGAGAGATCAGTTTGTCACTTTATTTTCGGACTAGACAGACAGCAGAATATTGCGAAGAAATCTGCTTTACAGCTGTTCTGATTTTTTTTATATGAAGGAGCCAAAAAAGGGACAGAATCCCAACGTTTTTAAAGGATAGACATTTTTGTTAACACTTGTGGATATTATATTTATATTTTATAGAYGTATTTATAATCTGAATATCAGAGGAATGTTAACTGAACTAATACTTTGCTGACCATCCTCCTACTTCTTAATTCCCCGTGTCACCTGCAGGTGAGTCACTCTGCTTTCAATCTAGATTCCTTTGCAACCTACCTCATTTCTAAACCTTATACAGTGCCGTTTATTTTTGTACAATAAAATATTTTGCAATGAGTGTGGTTGGAGCCCCTTTCTTAGCGTGGTGTGACTTCAGGGCGATGCCGGCGGAGAGTCCAGCGTGCCGGCTCGTCCCCCTTGGMGGGGAATAACCCAATTCCAATGGCTTGAGCTCTGTGTTATGAGTTACTTGCATTTCTCTCTCCATTTACAGCCCCAAAACCATCAGGTTTTGGACGCTGAGAGACTTGGGGAGCTTATGGGCTTAGGCAAAGCAGGGACAGCAGTGGGAAGACCCGGGGGGACAGATAGCAGAGATGCAGTTGGGCGCATGTGATTGCAGTGCCAGGAAGGGTTTATCAGCTAGCTGAGGTTGAGAAGAACCACCCACCATGTGAGAGAGGCTTTGGGTGTAGAAGGCATCGCTATATAGACAGAAGGTGGGCAAGGGCTGCTCTCTGCAGATTTATTCCAGGACATTTTAGGGCTATTTCTGGGCAGAGGCGGCAGGATGCCGCTTTCCTCCCGCGGTACCGCTGTGATTAGAAACCTCTTCCAAGGAGTCCCTGCCTACCAGCCACTGAGACCAGGTACGAGGCGTCCATGCTGCTGATGCCCAGCGTCCTGGCCCTCGCGACCAGGTGGAAGGTCGGAACGAAGTAGGCGAGCTGGCTGAACAGGAAAGACCACGTGAAGATGAAGAAGACGGGATCCTTCAGCGGGGAGAAGTCGAGGCAAGGCGGCACGGTGCCCGTGCCGGCTCGTGGCTCGCAGCCCCGTTGGGCATCGGCGGCTCCTTCCAGAGAGCGGTTGCCCGATGGGCCATCCTTGAGCCCTCCCGTGGTGGGCACGTCCGTTGGGTTTTGGAGCTGCGTCTCCCTGGTGGTGGCTTCATCCAAGTGTCCCATGCAGGTCTCCGAATCTTTCCTCGAATTCTCACTTTTAGCAGGCAGTGGCTGGGAGCTCACGGGCCGCAGTAACATGCTGGAAGGCACCAGGTTTAACATGATGCCTCCAAATATCAGCAAGGTCCCTGCGTGAGGAGAGAAAGTAATTGTGGAGCATTCGTAGCAACCGCAGGAGCCTTCCCTGGGTGGAAGTTCCGTGGTGGAACATGGGTGCGCAAAAAGCCCTTTTCCTGCGCCGTGAGGGTTTCTCTGCTGTTTTCAGCCGCCTCGCCTGCAGCCWGGTTTGGCAAAGGGAACGGAGTCGGGACTTTTGGTTTCCGTTTTACTTTCTGAGCTTTTTGGTTTGATGCCCGATTTAACCTTAATGACTGATTGAGCGTTTAATCATTAACAAAGGTCATGCCCCCAAACTATCCCAAGGAGGCTGGGTTGTTCCTTGGTGCATCTAATCCCAATRATTAGAAAAGAGCTGCTTATCCTGCCCGGGGTCTTGTAGGATTCTTGGATGCCCTCTTGATGCTGTCCGCGCTCGGAGAGGAGGGGAGAAGAGGGAGCGGGGCTCACCTTGCCACCCGTAGAAGTCAATGAGGAGCTGCGTGAAGGGTGCCAGGAGGAACGTGAGCCCCATGCCCGAGCGGGCGATAGCGCTGGACAAAGCCAGGCGCCTCCTGCAGCGTTTGGCCATCATCACRGCAGCCGCCTGGTAAAGGCAGGAGAAGCCCATACCTGCAACGAGGGTGGGGAGAAGGGTGGGAAGAAGGAGGTCCCTCCCGGGTGCTGGCGAAGGGGCTGCAGTGGTGGAGCAGKTGGGATCATCAGTGGTTGATGGATGTGGGTGATTTGCACAAGGCTSTATCAGTTCCCAACCTCTCCAAGGAGGAGGTTTATAGTGTTCCCATATAGAGGAGCTACTGGGACACGGGTGGAAGCAGAGGAACCCCCCTAGGTGCTACCACAGGTTTCATTGAAGGAGCTGAGGGTGCTCCAGAAGACTCGGCGTCTTGCGAGCAGCAGCCAACTCACCGGCGAGGAGCCCCATGGAGACGCAGAGGAAGGGGACGCTGGTGGCGCGCGTGCTGATGAGGCACCCCCCGGCCACCAGGCCGGCCCCTGCCACCGAGGTGAGCCGCTCGCCCAGCTTGCCACACACGACGGCGACCACGGGGGCTGCAGAGCAAGCAGAAGGAGAGCCCTTGGGGCGAGGCGAGGCTTGCAGCAGCTCCGGGTTGGATAAGGGATCCATCCCTTATCTCAGCTCGGAGCCAGGGGCTCCCAGGTTTGTACCTGGCATCAAGGTCGTGGGGGCAAAGGGGCTTTGTTTGGAGTCCAGGTGGTTCCCAATTCCCGCTCACCTCCCAGGAAGCGCAGAGAGGACATGATGGAGCCGATCCAGCTGATCTGCTCGGAGGAGCCTCCCACCTCCTCTTGGAACACCACGAAGAAAATTCCAAAGGTTTTGAGCATTCCCATGAGGAGCACGTTCACCTGAATCCAGAGAGGAGCGAGATAAGGGGAGGGCAGGAGCCGCTTGGGCCGTGTCTCGCGTGTCCCTTGGACACGTGCGCTTCTTTGCGCTAGGGAAGGGACAAACCGGGACAAGCGAGCTCATGTAACACGAGGTAGGAGAAGGGTGGCAGAAGGCTTGTGATGGCCCAGTTGCTCACCACGCTTGGAGTTTCAGCTTAAAAGCCCTGCAGACCCATCTGTACAAACCTGATTGYGCTTCCCATGGAAAAGAGCGAGTCCCGTTAGCTCTGTTGGGTGTTTTTACTAAATCTCCACTGGTGGTTGTACTCCAGTGGACGTGGTCCAGAGGGGSGCGCGGGGGGGTTTGCCCGGGGCAGCTTTCCCAGGCTAATCCTGCCCCAAGCGCCAAGGCCAGCGCTCGTCCTCAAATTATTTCCAACCCTCTCCTGCCTCCCCGGCCACAGCCAGGTTAATAATTGGCAGCAGCTAACTCGGAATGGCCGAGGCTGCGGTTGAAGGCAGCAACCGCTCCTTGCTTGGCCTGCAGCRAAGCAGCGCCAAGGTCGGTCCACAACATTTCACCGCATCCGTACAGCTAAACCCCATTGCCTCTTGGCTAGAGCTTAACTTTGCTGGTCCTATCGCCCATGCCACGCGTGCAGGGAAGGATGAGCAGGTCCTTGGGGTTTGCTCCAAGCTCCAAAGCTGCTCCTCTCACCAGGAAGAAGTGCAGCACCACGGCCCAAGCCCACGCGTCGGCCGGAGCTGCTGCTTTTGTGTCTGCTCCCTTCTCCTCCGCTGCCGGCGGCTGCCTCGCGCTCTCCGCCGCTCTCCCTGCCCCTGGAAATGAGAATTTGGCGCCGCGTTAGCGCCTGGTGTCATCGATGGTGTGTCGATTAACGTGCGGAGCAAGCCAGGCAAGCTGCTGCTTTCATGTCACCTTTTTGTCCTTGGCTTTTCTCTTAAGAAGGTATTTAGCATTGGCTCATCCAACCTCGAGACGCTTTTTGAGGCTGGTGATGCTCCTGCCAACCTTTTTCCCCAAATAGATGTGGAGTTGTGTGTTATCAGCTGCAAACATTTAATTTTGGGTGTCCCCCCCCCCCCAAGTTATTCTGGCTGTGCAARAGCATTTAGGGCTTCTTGGGGGCCAGGCAGCTTGCTGCACGTAGCTATGCAAGGACGGGGTGGTTTCACCATCTATCTAGGTCTATCTCTGAACTCTTAGACTTGTTTCCTAGCACTAGCTCCTTATCTCCTTTCTGTCCTTCCTCTCTCCGGTCCCAAACATCTATTGGTGACGTCCCCAAGTGGCTCAACCCGACAGCTGGTGAACCTGAAACTTCTCCTTACCAGTTTGTTGATGCATGGTGCGAAGTGGCCCGAAAAGCAGGAGTTTGGGAAGGGGAATAAAGAGCTTCTCTTCATTTGCTCCCGAAGGCGGCTCGCTGTCTCCGTGCCCCCAGGTCTGTTCCCGTGTCTGTGCCCGGCTGCAGTGGGAACAGTGGGCTCCTTCTTCCCGGCGAGCCGCAAAGCTGAGTTATCCCGAGGCAAAAAGCGGAGCCCGCGAAATGCCGGGCGAGCTCTTCCTCCTCTTCCTCCTCCTGGGAGGCAGCGCGCCGACTTCCCTGCCTCCGAGCCCGGGAGTCCCTCCCCTTCCCTGGGTCCGGCGGCAGGAAAGCCAGGCTTTAGCAGAGCTTGTATCCTGCCCGGAGGAAATGGGAAGCGCTACAGGGAAAGGCCACAAGGCTCCAGCCTTGGCCGCCTGCTAGACAGGGAGCAGAGCAGTAGGTGGCAATGGTGGATTGGAGCCAAGCTCCGCTTGCCGGCTCCCTAGGASAGCGGAGCTGTTGGGACGGCTTTCCCGCGCTGCTGGGCCATGTAACGGAGCTCTTAGGGAATTAGGGAAGCGGCCTTCCCTCGCTTAAGAGGACGGCATTTGGAAAGGTTTTATTTTCCAGCTTCGCCAGGACGGCCGCTCTTCCACAGGGCTGGAAGTCGAGCAGCGCTCGGGGCTGCCTCGGTGTTTCTGTTGCARACAGGCACCAACACCGCTAAAATCATCCCTGGGCTTCCTCCTGCAGGCTTTTTGTTTGTTTGTTTTTTCTGTTTGACCTGTCACTAAATCAGCATGAAATGAGATAAAACTGCCACGTTGTGGTGCTGATGCTGGGCTATCCCACAGGACGAAGGGCCTTCCTCTAGAGATGAACATACTACAAACCCTGCGAAATTCACCGACACATCTCGCGKCCCCCTGTATTTACCCCAGTGTAAACACGGTTCCATCTTCTCATCCAGCCCCGTTTCCTAGAGCTCAAAGTGAAGTTTCCTTCCTAGAGCTTCAAGCCTAAGCAGGGCTGCAGGCCGCTTCTGTTTCACTCTGAGACACAGGCAGAGTTAGAGTTAACCAGGACTGYGAGGGACACGGGATTTCCGTGGGATTGGTTCTGCAAGGAGAAAACCGCCTGGGTTTGTGAAGGTGTTCATGCGCATCAGGGGCAGTCAGGGCAACAAATTTAAGTTTGAACTTCAGTCAGACACGGGGTGAGTGAGTAACTCTCAAGTAGGACGTTTAACCAGGGGAGGGTAAACATTTCCCAAGAAAAMTTCCTAGGAAAGTCTGTGTGTCTTCGCTATGGGAAGAGCCTCCCTTAATTCAATTCCTTATTCACCTCTCCAGAGAAATGCAAGGGAGAAGGGGGTAGGAGGTGTTACCTGGCTCTGGAAACCATCCCCTTCCTTCTGTTAGGGCGAAGAGAAGCAAACGCCTGTTTTTTTGCAGGTCCTTTATTGGTTTCTCCAACAAGGGCCAAACACACACGCACACCTCGTGTTGTCTGATGGTTGCACAAGCTCAGCGAGCGCCCCGTGTCCCATCCCACRCGCCAGGCCACGAGTTGCAGAACCCGGGAGCTGCTGGGGAGCAGTGAAGAGGGAGAGGTTGCGGCCTGGATTTGGTTACTACAAGCACGTTCTGCAGAGGAGCAGCGGAGGAGAGTGGCTGTGCGGCGAGGAAGAGCTCGGTCAGAGGCAGGGGGGCCGCGGCGGTCCCCCCGGTCAGGATGCCAGCTTGTGCACTGCCACCGTGATGCAGTCGTGCTTCTGGATCATGATGTTCCTGGAACGAAGCAGAGAAGTGCCAAGGGGGAGAAGCAGGGAGAATCCCGAGGGGCTTCCGGCCGCTCCTCCAGCTCCCGCTCCGGAAGATCCCGGGGATTTGCTGCTGTGCCGGGCGCCGAGGCCGGGCCGCTCACCCGCTGTCGGCCTCCAGGCACACGATGGGCGTCTCGGTGGGGTCGGACGTGAGCTTGGCCGCCTGCTGCGCCAGGACGGAGATGATGCCGGCGTGCTCGTCCGAGAGGGTCCCGCGGCCTGCGGGACGGGCGCGGGTGAAGCCGGGATTCCCGCTCCTCACGGCTCCGCTTTCCAGGTCGGGGGGGGGTCCTGTCTGTCCCTGTGTCCCCTTGGGAGGCTCTGGGAGGAGGAGCGGGAGCACCAGGGCCGGTGGGGAGGGGCTCTGGGGCAGCAGGACCCCAAAGTGGGGGGGCTTCTGTAGGGCCTAGTGCCCCTTGGGGGGGCTCTAAGRGGATGCCCAAGCTGGGGGGGGGACAGGACCTTGTGTCCCCAAAGTGGAGGGAACAAAGGGAGGCTCCTGAGAGGAAGCAAAGGCCCCTACCCCAAACTGGGAGGGGGGGACATGGAGGGGGCTCTAGAGGGGGCCCTGGACCTGGTGTCCCCGGTGTGGGAGGGAACAAGGGGGGGGCTCTAGAGAGGGAGCCGGGCCCCCCACCCCAGAACTGCTCAGAGCCCCAAGGGGTGCAGGGCCCGCCGCCCCCCCAGCTGGGGGGGACAGGGGGGTCCCTAAGGCGAGCAGGGCCCGCGGGCCCCGATGGTCGGTGTCGGGGGGCTCCAGAGCGGGAGCAGGGCGCGGGGTCCCCACACTGAGCGCGGGGGTGCGCGGGGGGTCCCCCAGCGGCCCAGGCCCCGCTGCCCGCCGCGCTGCGTCACTCACAGCCCAGGTTCAGGCCCTGCGAGTCGGTGCACAGGACGCCCACGACGGCCGGGCTCTTCATGCTGCGGGGCGAGAGGGCGGCGCGTGAGCGGCCGCGGAGGCCCCGGGACCCCCCCGGGACCCCCCGGGACCCCCCGGGACCCCCCCGGCCCCCGTACGTGTCCTCCAGGTGCTGCTCCAGGCTCCCCTCCATGGCGCCGGGCCCGCGTCCCGCCACTTCCGCCCGGCTCCTGGCACCGGCGTCGCCCACGTGACCAGAGTAGACGGCGGCTCGAGAGGGCCAAAAGACCTCGCGGCGCGAAGGCGGGCTGCGCGGAGAGCAGGTCAACCCCGCAGCGCGCAGCGGCGGCCCGGGCTGCTCGGGGCGCGGAGCGCCGGGCAGGGCACGGGCTGCACCGGGAGAGGGGCCCTGCGAACCCGGCCTGCGTGSMCTTACMTAAGGAAAAATGATGCCCAGCAAGCATCTTCCCCGGAAGGAAAAAAAAAAAAAAAAGAAAACCCTGAAAACTCCCCCAAACACCCACTTTCTCCACACCCAAAAWACAAAAAAACAAAAATTATCCCCCAAAACAAATACAAGAAGAGAAAATACAAAAGAACACCTTCTTTAAAATGCTCTCTCCCCCCTCAAAAAAAAAAAAAAAAAAGCTCTGTAAAAATTAATCAAACAACAAAAAAAAACCACAAAAACATTCAAACCAAGATTGAGAGCAGAATGGCCTTTTTTTTTTTTTTTTCTTCTTTTTTTTTTTCCCCAAATAAATAATGATGAGGGTGGAGGGGGCAATAAAGAGGGGCAGAGGCAGAAACTGCCCCCTGCGCAGCGGTGACCCCGGCGCGCGGAGGAGGAGGAGGAGGAGGAGGAGGATTTGGCGCTGCGGAGGCTCCGTGGAGCTCCGTGGTGCCAATGAGGCAGCGGCCGCCGCCACTCGCTGCCTCTCAGCTCAGCCCCGGAGCAGATTAATCCCTTATTGATGGGGAGGGCAGCATGTCTGGCTTTAGCGTCCGACTAATTAAACACCGAGGCCGCTCGGCCTCGTGGAGACCTCGCCTGGGCCAAAAGCCCCTGGGGCTGCGCGTCCATCGGCAAGGAGTTTATTTCAAACTGTAAATCGGMGTATTGACAAATGATATGAAGATATAAACACTCTCCTGCCACTGAAAAATACCTAATTCCCTCCCCACTCTCCTAAACACCCAGCCTCTCTTTTGGCAGGGTATCCATCACCCATCCCACCTCACTCCCGGCTCTCCCGATGTGCATTTCCAGGCTCATTTTTTTTCCCTGCGCATTTTGCTTTGGCTGAATAATCAAAAAAGAGWAAAAATAAGGATTTTTTTTCTCTCTTAGGTGCACCAGTCGGAGGGAAATGGATGTGTCTATAGGTGTGCTTGCAACCCGCAGCTGTGCTCGCTTAAATAACCCCGAGTGATTGGTGAGGGCGGGAYGATGCTCTCTTATTTATATATATTTTTGGGGTGTTTTGTTAATTTGTCTTTTCTGCCATTAGACATTCAGGTCTCATCGGTTTCCCCTGAGCTGATTGGGGGGGGGAAAACACGGAAAAATCCCGCAGCGGCGCGGCGGGTTATATAGGACGAGCGGGCCGGYGCGCGGCAGAGCCGGCGAGGCGGCGCGGGCCGGCACCATGCGCAGGGTCCTGCAGGGCGTCTGCCTGTTGCTGCTGCTGCCCTGGCAGCGCTGCGCCGTCATCACGGGGGTAAGTCGGGCACGGGCACAGCGGGGCACGGACCTCAGGGCGCCCCAAAGACACCCTCCCAGCGCCGCTCCTTTCTCCTGCTTTACCTTAAAGCCGCCTTTTTAGCATATGTTTTGATATATATGTGTATTTTTAGCAATGGGCATGGGGTTATATCTGCTCCTGACTTTGCCTTTCCGTGCTGAATTCCCGGGGTGACGCTGAAAAAGCCAACGCTGCGGGCGCTGCCCCTGCTGCTAAGCCCGGCAGCGCTGCCCAAAGCCAAAGGGTCTGCAAAGAAGAGGGAAAATGAACCCCCTGTTTCTTCCCTCCACTTTAATTTACAGCGAGATCACAAGAAAAAATAGAAAAAGAGATGGAAAAGTTTGCTATAGCTTTCTATGTGCTTTGGTTTGGGGCCTCTTTGCACTTTATCGCTCACTCCTTCACTTTTCTTCCTTTAGCAAATTCCAGTTGTTCCCAAATACTAGTCCAATGTCTGTGTTTTTCCTGCAGGTTTCTCTTCTCTGGGAAATGGGAAAATCTGGGGAAATGGAAAAATTCAKCAGGGAAAGCCTGATGGGGGTGGGAGAGCAGCAGTGGGGAGGAAGATGGAGCTGGGGTTGTCTTTATTAGTCAGCTCTGTGTTGTCTTTATCCCTCTGGAACTGGGATAAGTCCTTGGAGTGGAGGGAACTGGTGGGGTGGGATTTTGCCCAGTGGGATTTTGGGGATCCCTGGACTGGACTCACACTTTGTGCCAGGTGGGCAACCAACGCGGCCACAATATTGCGCAGGAGGAGAGGGGTTCGGGATGAGGCAAATGGGCTGGGAAAGGGGTTTTTCCCTCTGCTGTGGCTCTCGGCAGGCCTGCGAGCGGGACGCGCAGTGCGGGAGCGGGACGTGCTGCGCCGTGAGCCTCTGGCTGCGGGGCCTGCGGATGTGCACGCCGCTGGGACGCGCCGGCGACGAGTGCCACCCCTCCAGCCACAAGGTACCCAGGAAAGAGCCGGAGCGCTCCCACCTTGGAGTGGGGTGGGATGGGACGGCCCAAGCCAGCGGGCAAGTGCAAACGAAGCCCAAATAAAATGCAAACGCAAACGAAACCTGGTGCTGGTTGGCACTGGCAAAATTGCACCAAATGCTCCCAAATAGCGACAACATCTGGAGCACATCAGCTTCGGATGCCTCCGAACCCTCCCTGCGAGAGCCCCACTTCACCCCCGCTGCTGGCCCGTCCATCACCCGGGCGCTGAGCTCTGCCGGTGATTTATTCCTGCAATTCCTCCAGGAATTTGGTGCCGCCGCAGCCATCGATCCTGGTCGGAGGGATCAGGAGCTCATCTCAGCCCCCGTCTCCATTAAATCCCTCGCTGGTGCAGAAGCAGGGATAAATTCTCCAAGCTTAAGCGGCTGCTGACGCTTTGTTTGCCCAAAGGGGGATGTGGAAAGGTCCTTCCAGCTTCTTCCAGATGCTGCTGCTTCATCTCCCAGTATAAAATCTGACCTAAACTCAGCCCTGGCCCCTGTGACACCCGCTGCCCAGCGCTGCCTGCATCCCGTGGGAATTTCTTCACAGAAAAAAAAGGCACTTTTCCCAGGAAGGTTTATGGGGTTACGGTGAGGCCATTTCCCCGGGTTGTATCGAAGGGCAGAGAAAAAAAATCTCCCTGCTGGCTCCCCCTCATCTCCCTTGGTCACAAGCAGGAAAAGCTCATTTTTCCCCTTTGCAAAAAGCCAAAAAAAAGAAAAAAAAAACTCTTTTTTTGTAGCTCCCTGGCTGGAGCTTTGATGCTTCTCCTCCCCCAGGTGCCTTTTCTGGGGAAGCGGCAGCACCACAGCTGCCCCTGCTCGCCCAGCTTCACCTGCTCCCGCTTCGGCGACGGCCGCTACCGCTGCTCGCTCCACTTCAAGAACATCGACTTCTAGGCATGCGGCGCCCCCAGAGCCTCCACAGAGCAGCCCAGGCCCTTGCAAAATACTCCAAGCCTTTGCAAAATACTCCAGGCCTYTGCAAAACCTGTCAAAATTTCCCAAACCAGCCCAAAACTCTGCAAAACTCCCCCAAATCTTTGCAAAATGCCCCCAAGCTCGTGCAAAATGCACCCCCAAGCTCTCCCTTCAAGAAGAGTTTTGCAGCACCATCCATAGCACCCGATAGATAGCATTAATACAAATTATTATTATTACTTAATTGGTGCCATTGAAGTGGCTGAACCTTTCCCCTTCCTCCTCTCTTCCCTCCCTATCACAGCCAGATGTTCTGAATTGGGTAAAAACAATAAAGAATTGCACACACAACTTGGTTTTGCTTATTTATGTATTTTTTTTTAATGTATTTGTTTTAATGCAGCAAAAGCGGAGCTTTTTATCCCTGGAAACTGTAGTGATTTGATTGCTTTGAAAGGCTGTTAAAGAATATAATAGAGGCTGATCTACCACTTGGTCCCCACCAAACAGCAAAGAGTGYCTAGCAAACCAGAGGGGAGAATAACTGGGGGAAAAGACACCTTTTTCTTTTTGAAGTCATGTAGAAAAATACGTGGTTTTATGGATTTTGGTTTTGTTTGGTTTAAGTCACCTTTTTCCTCTGAGGAAGAGCGAAGCGAGGCTCCTTGGCTTTATTAACCMTCCCTGGCTTTCCTCCAGGTTTGCAAAACCGAAGAAGGGGCAGCTTGGGTTTTTTGCTTTAGTTCGTGTCCCACGGGTGTTTTCCAGCAGAAAATGGGGTGAAAGCGCCAGTCGCACCCCAACACAAGGGAGCTTCCTTTGCTCAGCACCTGTTTTGGGGTGTTCTGGGCTCTCCTTTTGCCCCGTCCCAGCGCCCCGAGCCTCAGCACAGGGCTGTAAAACCAGGCACGAGGTTCTTTGGGGTGGGAAGGACACGGGTGCGGGTTGGGGTCATGGCCAGGGACGTGTCTAGCCCGGAGTGTCACCTCCCCGGGGCCCTCTCGTGCACAGCACCACGAGCCAAAAGCCCCAATAAACAGAACTTTCTGCTTGCATTGAAGCATATTTTCATTTATTTGAGAATAAAGCTTACAAGATAATAAGATTCAGGTCATCCGTCCATCATTCCTTCCATCCATCCATGCATCCCTCCATCCATGCATCCCTCCTTCCAGGTCCCCCCCATTCCAGGCCCTGTTTTGCTAAGGGAGCAGGGAGAATTGCAGAGCTTTTCTACACGCAGCAGATTGAGCGTTTTCTGACCCAAACCCATCCCACCTGTGTGTCCCGCGGCCAGTTCCCAAGGGGTAAAAGCCGAAAGTGCTTCAGTGCTGGTAGCTAGGGAGGGAAGCTCCGAGAGGGGAGTGCTAAGAATAAAAGTGAAATTAAAGAAAAAAAGAGGAAAGGAAAGGAAAGGAAAGGAAAGGAAAGGAAAGGAAAGGAAAGGAAAGGAAAGGAAAGGAAAGGAAAGGAAAGGAAAGGAAAGGAAAGGAA
>NW_020454872.1:1388231-1391435 GCF_003342845.1 Nothoprocta perdicaria | reverse complement strand
AGGAAAGGAAAGGAAAGGAAAGGAAAGGAAAGGAAAGGAAAGGAAAGGAAAGGAAAGGAAAGGAAAGGAAAGGAAAGGAAAGGAAAGGAAAGGAAGAAAATGTTCAATAATTACTGGAAACAGGAGGAAGAGGGTAAAGATGAATAAATTATCAGTGTGTAGGTGAGCAGGAAGGTAATCTGGGATCTCTCCCACACTGGACCAAGGCGGGAAGGAGGTTAAAGTCTCCTGTGAGTCCTCGGGTCCAGATGAAGTGTGTGGGATGCTGGGGATGGTGTGAGGAAGAGGATGGTGCAACCCAGAGGAGAAGATGATCCCATCCCATCCCATCCCATCCCATCCCATCCCATCCCATCCCATCCCATCCCAGATCTCTCCCGCGGGAGCTTTGCAGCAGGATTTCTGCCACGTGTCAAAAACCAAATCCCAGCTCGTCCCAACTCACTCCTCCCATCAGAACGCGAAGGAATGAAATAAACAGATAAAAAGCCATCTTTCGCAGCCCCCTTTGTGGATGAAGGCGCAGGGCAGGGCGAGCAAGGTGTGCTGAGTACTGAGAGTGTCCCAGCTCTGGGAGACGGGATGTGGCGAGTGACAGATGTGGGCTGCGAAGGCAGATGTGTGGCTGCTGCATGAGAAACTGCGATTTTAATGCAAGCAGAAACATCCAAAAAATAAAAATATGGAGCCAAGTGAAACAGCGAGGCTGGAACAAGATGTTTCCTTTGGAGGAAAACCTGCTGGCGTGAGAGGAGCAGCGCGAGGATGAGGGGATGCAAAGGAATGGCTTTCCAGCACTCAGGGCGCAGCTCTTCCATTGGAAGCTCCCTATGGGCATTGGGCTGCGTGTCCTGGCCACGGTGACCATCGTGACAGGTCCCCATCCATCCTCTCCTAGCCCCATGAGGCACTGTCCTCCCCGCTGCACAAATTGCTTTGGAATATATATATATTTTCTATCGTTATTATGTTTTGTTTTGTTTTGTTTTGTTTTGTGATGTTTTGTTTTGTTTTATTTTATTATTTAGCCGGGTAAAAGTCCTGGATCTGGGAACTGCCCGGAGCTCCAGATTCGGAGATGCAGGTGGGGAGGAAATAATTAAATTGATTAATTTAATGGATTAATCAGATCTGCCAGCCAAATCCTAAGCTTGGCTTCCAGAAGGAACGGGAACTGGGCCCATCCTCACCTCTCAGTGCAGATGAGTGGCCCTGGGCAGGTCATTTCACTTCTTTTTGCCTTTTTTTYCCCCAGTATATAGCAGTATATATCTCTATTTACGCTACGGTGGGGAACTCCACCTTGGTGCCATGACAGAGAAGCTACATGTCAAGCAGATGAGCATCAAATAACAAACAAAAAAGACTGATGGGCAGGGAAGAGAGATAAGAAAGATGGTATTTATTTGTAGAGCCGCAGGAATTGAGGGATTGAAAAATGACTACCAAAAAAAAAAAAGAAAGCGTGTGGATATTTTATACCTCAGGTGGCAAATCCCGTGCGAGAGCACCCAGTCCCGGCCCGGCCAGGAACATCATTTCTTGGCCTTGTCGCGCGGGTAGGTGCCGTTGGTCTTGTTAAGTGACTCCATGCTGCCGGCTCCCGTTCCCACGCTGGCGAGCATCCGCTCCACCTCTCCCGGCAGGATCTGCTTCTCCTCGTTCTCCGTCTCGCGGTGGTAGAAGTAGTTGAAGTTGGACACGATGACGGGCACGGGAAGGGCGATGGTCAAGACGCCGGCGATGGCGCACAGAGTCCCCACAATCTTGCCGCCCAACGTGGTGGGGCACATGTCTCCGTAGCCCACGGTTGTCATCGTCACCACGGCCCACCAGAAGCCATCAGGGATGCTGGAGAAGTGGGACTGCGGCTCGTCCACTTCGGCAAAGTAGATGGCGCTGGAGAAGAGGATGACGCCGATGAAGAGGAAGAAGATGAGCAGGCCCAGCTCCCGCATGCTGGCCTTGAGGGTCTGCCCCAGGATCTGCAGCCCCTTGGAGTGCCGCGAGAGCTTGAAGATGCGGAACACCCTGACCAAGCGGATGATCCGCAGGATGGCTAAGGACATGTTCTGCTGCCCGTTGAGCTCACTCTGCTGGATCAGCTCGGTGGTGAGCGTCACAAAGTAGGGGATGATGGACACAATGTCGATGATGTTCATGATGTTCCTGAAGAACTCGGTCTTGCTGGGGCACACGATGAAGCGGACCAAGAGCTCGAAGGAAAACCAGATGATGCAGGCAGTCTCTATGACGAAGAAAGGGTCCGTGAAGGTGCTGTGAGTTAGCAAGGTGTCTGTTGCGTTCCTAGCAAGCTCGCTGGGGGACTTAAACTCTCTTTCTTCCCTGAACTCTGGCAAGGTCTCCATGCAGAAGATGATGATGGAGATGACGATGACCAGGACAGAGACCAAAGCTACACCCCTGGCTGCACTGGAGCTTTCRGGGTACTCGAAGAGCAGCCAGAATTGCCTATGAAATTCATTGGTTGGTAAGAGAGTCTCAGGGTCCTTGATAAACCCCTCGTCCTCCCTGAACTGGTCCATGGCTTCATCACCCAGCTCGTAGAAGGTGATTTCATCAGCAAAGACGTCGATGGGGACATTGGCTGGGCGCCGGATTTTCCCACCGGACTGGTAATAGTACAGGATCCCATCAAAACTGGGCCTGTTCCTATCAAAGAAATACTCATTTCTCATAGAGTCAAAGTACCTCATCCTCTTCTCGGGGTCTCCAAGTAAGGTCTCGGGAAACTGGTTGAGGGTCTTGAGCCGCGTCTCAAACCTGAGCCCAGCAATGTTGATGATGACGCGCTGATCCCCCTCGTCCATGCCCACCCGCTCCCCCACCAGGTGCTCGCTGAACTCCGCCGAGAACCGGGAGAAGATGGTCTCATTGTTGGCGTTCTCACTGTTGATGAGGATCCTCCAGTTGGAGAGGAGGTTGGCGCAGCTGGAGTGGCCTTTGCGTGACTGGCCAGCGGGGCTGAGGTCGTTTGAATAACAGGGATCCTCCACGATCTGGTCCGCGTTGTCAAAACTGACTAGTGCCACCTCCATCTCCTTCCAACTGGACACGTCCATCATACACTAATCAGATTAGCAGCGTAAATCCCTGGGTTGGGTCCCAGCAGCTCGTCCCTTTCCCACGCTATGAGGATCTGCAAGTGAAGGGACACGGAGACAGGGATGAATTGTGCGTGCT
>NW_020454872.1:1358717-1387936 GCF_003342845.1 Nothoprocta perdicaria | reverse complement strand
GAGGAGAGGAGAGGAGAGGAGAGGAGAGGAGAGGAGAGGAGAGGAGAGGAGAGGAGAGGAGAGGAGAGGAGAGGCTAATTTAATTGACTGTTCAACACAGTAAACTTTCCAGACTGTCTTTCAGCACAGGATCTTTTATATTGATCATTATTTTCAGTAAACTTCCAAAAAGTGTTTACAGAACCCAAGAATTAAGGAGTAGTGACAGCAGAAGGTGGAGATGGACATGGATGTCCCATCTGTCCTTTCCTCATCAGCTCTAGACTAAGGYGGGAGTCTGAGGTGCTAAACACGCTCCAGAACTGTCCTAGGTCTCCTTCCTAGGATGTTCTCAGGTCATTCCAAGAGCCTGGAGAGCATCTCATGGATGGTGATGTGAAGCCTTCCGGTGTCATCACGAGTAAAAGGCTCTGGCCACCCAAAATTCTGCTAGGTTCCCGTCACCCTGACTTGTAGCAGCTGAACTTGCATTGCTCAAGCTCAGCAGTGTCAGAGCAGAGCCTGGGCTCCAGGCCAAGCTATGGCGATGGACAATGACCTGCACTGCTTTGGGAGAGACGCAAAGAGAAACCAGTGTTTGATGGGGAAACATCCTGGGGCAAATTGCCCAGCAAACGGGCCCTTTCCAACGAACTGAGACCTCTGATTTCCTGGGAGATCTCCAAGCTCGCTATTTCCCCCCTCTTCCACCTGCAAAGGTAATTTTTTGCACATGAAAGAAAAACATAGGACACACCAAAGTGCTTGTTCCTACACATGAGCACAAATCATCAAGGACAGGTTGGCTTTCTTTGCTGGTAATGTTCAGAGAGAAGGACTGAAAAAAAAAAAAAAAACCAAATTGCCCTGAATTGCCCAGAATAGCGATGCAATTTAGGCCACGTCTGGGTGGAAAAGTAGGGACTGCTCTCCATGGACACTGTAATCCCTTTGCAGACCTGCCACATGCTGACAGGCTGGGCTTGGCTCCATCACAGTGACGCCACTTGGACCTATCCACTCATCATTTCTCCTTTCCAGAGCTTCCCGGGGCTCCTGAAATCCCTGCTGACCTCCGGAACCTCCTCGTTCAACCAACATCGGATCCCTGCTATTTTCCTTCCCCGTTCCTCCGCCCCATGCTCTGCTGTCCAGACTGGGTAGAGACAAGATAGTCACCGTTGGGTAGGACACAGTTGGGTAGGGACAAGGCGGATGCAGTTGGATAGGGAGAAGCCAACACAGTTGGGCAGGGCCAAGCTCGGCAGAGCCCTTGGCCCAATCCTGTTGCAGAAGCAGATGTGAACACCCTGTCTTGCCACAGATCCTTCTTCTCCCCACGTCATTGCCACCAAAGAAGGCCAACCCTTGCAGAGGTGCTGGCATCCAGCGAAGGGCTCAGCCTTTCCCTTTATTCCCCAAACCCATGAGATGCTTGCATTTAGGGCCATAAACTAAAGCACCCCTCTTAAAGCTCACGTTCCCTTAACTTTGGTGTCCCTAAGTGTCTTGCTCTGCTTTTTAGGTATGTTTTCCCCACTAATTTCTTACTCTTGGCAAGTCAGGCTTGGAAAACCCAGTGCCAGCAACTGGGAGCCGAGGAAAACACACGTCCTGGTGGTGGGATCTGTGGTGGAGGGACCCGCGTGCGCTCGGGAGCGGCTTAAGCGGCCCGTGCAGCCGCTCCCGGCTGAGCCCCGGGGGATGAGCCGGGCATTTCGCGGCATTACCCGCGCTTTGCTCCCAAAGCCGCACGCCGGCGGGAGCCGTGAGCGTTCGAAACGCTTGGAGCAACGCGGGACGGCCTGGGAGCAGCCGGGAGCGGCAAAATGACCACTTTCCCACCCAAAAATCTATCTTCATGGCGCAGGATGCCCCTTTTAGGCTATGTCAGCTTTCCCAAACCCTCTGGAGCCCCGGCTTGAAACGGAGACCAAAGCGAGTGGTGCTTCCTAAAGCTGCAGAGTGACGACCCGGTGCAAATCTGAGCTGCTCCTAACACCGAGGCTGGAGCTACAAAGTCAGCTCATTTTTTTTCCTGTCCCCTTGCCTAAATCACCTAACATCTGCTTGGCAGAATCTGATTAACTAATACCCTTTAGCTGAAATCCCTGGCCGAGGACAGGGGGGAAGCAAAGCCGTGAGCGAGGCAGAAAGAAGGAAAGGTCATTCCAGAGACTGCGTGGATTTTTTTTTTCCCTCACCAGCAAATTCCTAAATTGGGGCCACATTTGTCCCTGTTCCCACAGCAGGGAGGAGGTACCAGTCTGTGCTGCGGCCAGAGGATTATTAAATACATATAGGGATGTATGGGACAGGTGGGGGCGGATCCAGGCATGTCTGCTCGAGATAAAGCAATTTAATGTTGCTGCTGTTGACTTGATAGCATTGGCAAGCGAGGGGGTTTGCAGCCCTCGGTGGGCTTGGAAGTCTCGACTCCAACATCACGGAGTGAGGAGTGAGTTTTTCTCCCCCAGGGAGTCCCTAAAAGATTTGCAGCACGTCATAACCTTTCAAAAAATACATGATTTTCAATTAATAATGGTGCTACCAGGATGGAAATGAACATTTCCCACGGACGCAACCCTACCTGCAGCCCGCGGCCGCGGGAGCCGTGGGCACCGTTAATAAATAAATAAGTGAAGACTGATMTATCCCGGGTAATATTGCTGTTTGAAGGGGGGTATTTGTGTCCCCTCATTGCCCATTTTGGGGTTTTTGGCTCCTGGGTGCTTTGGGACGGGTGGGTGGAGGGGGGCGGGAGCAGGGGATGCTGCAGCCTTCGTTCCCACACCCCCCACCCTCCTCCTCCTCCCGCCGCCCCGGGCAGGGAGGAGGTGCCGGCACAGTTCTCCGGCTGACGCTCCTTTGCTCCGTCGGGATCCGTCACCTGAATTCCCCGCTTGCTCCAGCTTCTTTTCTGTCCTTCGTCCTTTTTCCACGTCAGTAATGAAAGGACCAAGTCCTCCACCGGGTCCCAGAGGAGCCTTGGGGCCACATGCGGGACCTAAATTGTACCTTCAAACCCATCCCAAACTGCAGGGAGATTTGGGGGTGATTTTTTCTTTTCCTTTTCCTTTTCCTTTTCCTTTTCCTTTTCCTTTTCCTTTTCCTTTTCCCTTTCCCTTTCCAGTTTTGGGGGATTTTTTTTTCCTCCCACCTTTGGTCAAACCTCACGCACATCCTGCATCCTCCCGACTCTCCCCCCATCCTCTCAAGCCTCCCCGCAGCCGCGCGGGACTCGGAGACATTGCACAGCAGGTCCCCAGCTCCCCTGCACTGAGCACTGACCACTCATCACASCAATGGCCCCTGCAGCCTGGCCAGGGTGGGGATGGGAGAGCCGAGGTGGGGAAAGGACCTTGCATCCCACCTACGCCAAGCAAGGGGCAAAGGGTGATGCCTTTTCCCTAGTGCCCCATTCCCGCGGCCACTGGAGTGACGRATGGGAATTCAAGCAGCAGGGCTTGGGATCGGGCAGCCCCCCATGCCACATTGGGAATGTTTGGTGGAAAAACCTGGTGGAAGCTGGCAGTTTCCCCTGCCCCCTCTATGCTTATACATATATAAATATATATATATAWAAATCAGCTTAAGGGCTAGCCCGGTACATGCCGTACACACGGTGAGATGGATGAAACCTGAYGGAGGCCCAGACACGGAGCCCAAATTAATCAGCTCGGGATTAACCGGGGCAGGCAGTAATTTAATGGAGAGAAGAGGGCTCGGCGCCGGCCGCCGCGGGCAGACGGTGCCAAACGAGATCCGCAGAGGAGCCAACGCAGCACCCCGAGCACCCTCGTTCCCCCTCGCTGCCCTGGCAGTTGGGAGTTGCTGATCTGAGGGGAAAAAGGGTGGAAAAGAGCGTCAAGCTGGCGCTGGAACACAGCGAGTGCAAAGGACTCTGCGTGCTCAGGCGAGCTCCGGCGCTTCGCAAGCACCACAATTAGCTGGCTTGCAAGACGTGAGACGGAATCCGCGGATTCAACTTTCCTGCTCTTTGCAAAAGTGCTTTGGGATGAGGGAGGAAGATGTAGCATCCTCRTCCTCGTCCCCGTCCGCTCCGCAGAGACAGGTCGGCGTCCTCAGCCCACTCCTAGTGCCCAGGAGCAACCTTGTCCACCCCCAAATACCTGGCTGYGTTGGAGTCTCTCCAAGGGCAAAAGCCTCCCGGGAGACTGTGGCCAGAGCCAAAACCAGCGCGGGAAGCGGGCGGGAGGTCACTGGTGTGCAGAGAGCAAAGACAGAAATGAGGCCGTGCCGCGATCCGCATTGTCCCGATTTCTGCAGCCGCGGCAGCGCCGAGTGGCTGAGTTTGGGGTCCAGACACCCCAGAGCACCCCTCAGGGCTGAGGGTCGTTGTCTGATGGACATAGCAGCTTTTTGCAGATTTTAACAGTGTCCTCGCCCCTGCGGTCCTTGTGAGCTCGGTAATTACAGCTGGCACACGGCGCAGGCAGGACCCTCTGCCACAGGGATCGCTCGTGGCACGGGCCGTCCCGCTCCTCATCCTCCTGTTCTCCTAAGAGCAAGCTGAGCTCATCCCCTACATCACCACCCCCACCCTCCCAGCCAAAAAAAATGACCCCCCAAAGATGCTGCAACGAACCCGGCCGGTGCGTGCTCCTCGTCCCGCTGCGCCCAGCGCACTCGCTGTCCCCCCGTTTCCATCGTCGCGGCGCGCGGGACCCCGGCGTCCTGGGTGCCCAGTGCCCTTGGGCGCCGCTCGCCGGGGCCCTGGGCTCACCCCGGTGCCGGAGCGGCGCGGCGAGGACGGCGGCTCTGCTCCGGCGGAAAGGCGATGCCGGTACCCACGTGAGCCCAGTGGGACTCCGTGCCCTCATTCTCCTCCCCGAGCCTGGGAACGGGCTCCGGATGAGGAGGACGAGGGGATGCCCCAAGCGCAGCCGCTCGCTGTCTGCCCAGCGCAGCCCGGCTGCTGCAAGCGGGCTCAGCGGATTAGCGTGCCGGCTGCTCCGACGGCCACGGAAAAGCAGGAGCCCCCAGCGGGGACCCTGCGGCCGCCTGCCCGATGCTGCTTGTGCGCCCGGACCGGTCAAGTCCCACTCTGCTTCCAGACATGGCAAAATCTGCCTTTCCYGGGGGTCTGCAATTCCCATCGCAGACAGAAGGGCCATTTCCCATCAGGAAGCTGCAGCCCTGKGTGGTTTTGGTCCCATTTGGACACTGTGTGGGTCAGGGGGCCTTTTCCTCTCCAGCGGCGCCAGCATCCCTACGGATGCTCCGGGCTGCGCTTTGCCCTCGCTGCCTCCAATCCCGGTTTCAGCACWTGCAATGGGGCCCGGTCTGCATGGGCAAATTAGGGAAACAGCTTTGACCCCCTGCCTGAGGACAACCTTTGGAATTGGCCTCAGAAAGACTCGGCTTGCAGTGGAGGTTGGATAAAAAAGCTGCAGCTCTCCAGTACTTCCAGGCTGTGAGAGGCATGAGGGGAATGGCTCAGAGCCCCAGCAGGGGCACACGATCTGCAAATCATCAATACTGGTATTATTATTATTATTATTATTCCTATTATTACTAGTTATTTCCCCGGAGAAAGCAGACTGTATTCCACTGAGGTTCTGCCTGGATATAAACCTGCATTATAAATAGCCTCAAGCAACGTTTTTGCAAAGCGAGCCTCTAGAAACTGCTCTTGAAGACTCTCTGCACTAGGGAAAAAATGCCAGGAAAAACTACAAGGAGCATCTCAGCACAAACTAGACCAAGTCTCCTGGAACTAGGAGGTATTTGGCCCAGTTTCCCGGGGATCACCCCCAAATATCCCATCATTTCTTTAGTATAAAGACACGATCTGAGCATCGTTTCTGGATGCAAATGGGAAGCACTTCAGCCAGGTGGATCTTCCAGGTCCTGTAGGTGAGGAAGGGGTTAACTCAGGAACTTTCTCTGCTTTCTTGGYTCAGTTGCACTCCTGTGGTGTCATTAAAACCTTCCAGGCTTTTATAAGCCTGGGATATAAGAGTAATTCCCACCACTCACCTGTGGCACGGAGTGACCAGCCCAAATTAGGTCTCCTTGTCAAGCGGCAGGAGGTGCTGGCGTGGCTGGGCGCAGCGGTGGCCGGTGTCCTCTCGGCTCTGCCACGCGGGTACAGATTAAGAAAGGGCTTGTCTCCGATAAGACTCAGATTCGGAAATCCTACACCCCTGCGAAACCCTATCTTATCTTGCCGTCCTTGGCTTTAAAGGCAACACGAGGAAGACGTGCTGTGAGTAGGGCTGCTYGAACCAAATTAGTGGCTACATGTGTGGAAAACAACCCAAAATGCCTTCAAAAGGAGCCTGAAGAGCGGCCTGCCCCCACCACGTGGCTCCTGAGCAGATACCCAAAAGCAGCAGCTTTGTCCCTTGGGAGTAGGTTGTCCTCCCTGGTGCTCCATGGGCTTCATGGGAGAACATGGCTACGAGATTCCCACCTAGCAGCAATGTCTAGAAGTGGGCAGGTCCTGTAAGACTCAAGGACACCAAAGGAGTGAATGGTTCTTACCTGCCTGAGTATGGGTTGTGGCCCCATCCCACTCGCTGCCTCCTCCATGGGATGGATGGTAGCATCAGACACCAGCGTAGAAAAGCCATGGTCACAGAAGTGTCTTGGATGGAGCCTTCTGAGTCTACAAGGTGGAGACCAGGTTCAAGTTCCTTCCCCAAGGAACACATGGGATGGGGTGAACCCATTGTCTCTCTTCACGTGGGCAAGAAGGTGGGAGGAAGACCCAGGCCTGAGTGTGATGCCCAAGATGAGCAAGTCTTCTCCACCTCTCCTTGCCACCTTCAGATGACCAACGTGCAGTCCCTCCGTGACCATCCACAGCAGGAGCTGAAAGGAGAGCTCCTTCGCTCACCCCAAACCACCATCTCAACCACTTTGCTTCACCCCACCTCCCAAGGAAGCCCAGAAGATCTCCCAGCTCCTTCAAGCCCCAYCCAGCAGCCCTGAGACCCGGTCCCACCTCGTGGCCATCTCCCAGAGGTTATGGCCACCCTGCAGCGAGGGGGAGACCTCCGCGCTGGAGGCAGCACCGCGGAGGCAACACCGCGAGTGTCGTGTCAGCGCAGGGACGGGCGGCCACGGTGCCGCCACCAGAAAGGGCTGAAGTTGTCACGGCGGCGGGCGCGGAACAAAAGGCGCTCATTAATAGCTAATGGGCAAATGAATTAATGATGCGCCCGCGCCGCTGAGTCGTGTTTCTCCCTCTTTTGCCGCCACCACCTCTTTTCCCCTCCCTTTCTGTCCTGATCTGATCTTTCTGGTACTCAATTTTATGGTTTTTGGGGGGGGACTTGAGGGGATTCACCCACTTTGGGCCACATTTCAAGCTGGGGAAGGACAAGGCTGTGGCCCAGGCAGGAAAGGACAATTCCAGGAATAGGGTCCCAACTCCCTGTTCCAGGAATAGGGCCCCATCTCATGCATCATCCCAGCTTGTGATGCTGCTGGGAGCAAGACGGGCTCATCCAGCCCCGGAGTGGCTCCCAAGGCAGGTGGGAAGAGCAGGACAAGCATAAGGGAGGTTTTCCCTAGGGAATCCCTACGGGATGGCCTGCTGCATCCCGCTCCAGCCTCACCGTTGACTCCTCTTGTTTTGGTTCAGAGCTGAGGTTTCCTAGGGTTTCGATGGTCCGATGCCCATCAGGAGCATGCAGATGGGGTATCCCCAGGCAGTGCTTCCCAAGAGTGCTCCCACCCCATCATGCCATGAATGCTCCATGCCACTTCCAGCCTGGAAGCTCCTGTGCTTTGCCACGCCAGGGGGCTGGATTTTGCACCCAAGCCTGTGCAGGGAGGTGGGTGAAGAAGTTGCCATGTTCCCGGCTGCTGTCTGGGCGTGTGTGCCGATGCCCGATAACCTCATCACGCGGGTGAGCCCAAGCATTGCCGCGCGTGCCGGGAGCATGGGGAGCCGTGGCGGAGCGAGCACAAGCGCTGTGCTTGGGCATGGGCGGCACGAGCCGGGCACGGGGCCGAGCAGGGCGGGCTCTGCYGCTTCACTTGCCAGAGCTGCCGATGCTCCTGTTTCCACCGAGGCAGCAGCTCCCGCCACCATCCCAGGCCCTGTCCCCATCCTGCCTCCAAGCCAGGACCCCAGGGAGCTGGATATGCCAGGCACACCTCCCTCTTGCAAAGCTTCCTGCATAAATCCCCATCCCCGACTCACACGGGGCGGGAGAGGAGTTTGGGACAGGGTGACAGCCCCGATATCTCCCAGGACCTTGTGTCCCTTGCGCTTCCCCCCTCTAATCTGTCCCGATCGCTTTCCCTCCCCGCTCTGATTTCCAGAGCCCGACTCTGCTCTCCCTCCATGCAGCAACCTGAGCCCCATCCCTGGGGGATATAGAAATAATGTCACCCATCACCCCGGTCCCGCCGCTGACCTGGCTGCGGTGCTSCGTGCGACACGGTGGCACTCGGCTCCTCTTGCGGCGATGTGACCCTTGCTGGAGCTGCCACCGAAACCGAGTCGCTCCGTATCRGTGACAGGAAACTTTAACCGCCCCTCCGGACCCCAGGGCACCTCGGCCGCGGCTTCTCCTCCGCATCCCGGCCGGACAGTGACACTGCTGGAGCCGCCTCCGGGGCACCTCTCACCCGCTCCGAGGCTGTTGCTTGTCCGGCCTGAAATAGGGACAGCTGAAATTAAAAAACGAAACAAAACAAAAAAACACCCCTGAAATAAAACCAGAGTCAGCAAAGAGGATGAGGAGCATCAATTCATAGTGGGTCCCTGCAGCATCCCGAGACAGTGTCTCCAGAGCAGCCTCCATCCCCTTCGTTCGTGGTCCCTGGGGTCTTGGTGGCCAAGAGAGTCTGAAAAACAACCAGGAAAGTTAAAGGGGTTCATAAATAGTCTTAAATTCCCCTTTCTGGGGCATTTATGGCCCACTCGGGGGACATTTAGGGGCTCATGACCCTGCCGAGCTCAAAATTGCCGATTCCAAGAATTAAATCCAACAGTGCCCCTGTCTGGGGGATGGAAATACAGCAGCTGAGGCCAGGATATCTCCTTTCCATGCTGTCCACGACGTTCCCATATACCACACCAGGCTGGGGAACAACATGCCCCAGTGTCCCTAGTCCCCACCACTGCCCTCGGAGTCCTCCAGGGCCCTTTGCGTCCCAACAGCCCAAATCAATGGAAATTAAAAACCTCCACACAAATACGGCATATTAAATATGAAGCCCGGGAGTGCTTCCCTCTGCCCCGTGAGCCCCAGGTCTCGGTTTTCCGTGCCGGGGGGCACATGTGGGGGTCCCRCGCGCTGCTGCAAGGGGCTGCTCCAGCTTGCCGGACCCCCGCAGCCGGAYGCCCGCCCGGAGCCGGGGTCCCGGCTGCAGCCAGGAGAGGACAGTGCTGCACACGCATACGAGCCGGGCACTGTCCCAGGCTCCAATATTGCCCTTTTCTGGGGTTTTTTAAAGGGTTCTCACCTGCACGCCCCAACCCAACAGCGGTCCCGGCTGCTCCGTGTCCCCAAACCGGTGGCACGTGGGCRAAGTGGCAGTGCACAGGACATGGGATGGACCCGGAGCTCCTGTTCCCATCCCTGTGCTCTCCCAGCTCTGGTCTGGAGACCGKGGACCAGCAGGAGCTCCCAGCTCCRTGGAATGYACTGCTTCTTCCATTCAGGACGGAACTGCCTTCTTTAGCTGGGATTAAGGACAAATAACTTCTTCCTTTTATCACATTTCCTTCTATCATATTTCCTTATATCATTTTTCCTTATGTCATTTTTCCTTATATCATTTTTCCTCGGTTATGCTTTATTAATCCCTATTGCCAGATGCATCCTGGCACACTCAGAGCCAGGGGCTCTGCAGGTACCACCTGGCTTATTGGGAAAGACTTGGAGCAAGGGATTACAAGCTCTTCCCACCTGCAAATCCTCCCGGTGATGGGTGGCCCGATCCCATTGGGAGCAGCTGGGAAAATGCAGAAGTCGATCTCCTGCTTCCGAAGAGAAAGGGAAAAAAAAACCTATAAATAAATAAATAAATAAATAAATAAATAAATAAATAAATAAATAAATAAATAAATAAATAAGAAAGAAATAAGCAATTGCCTTTTGGGGCCAGCAATGACTAATTCTCCTCTGGGAGCAAGGGAATAATTAGAGGTTTGTTTCCCGAGGCAGGGATAGCCCTTAATTAAGAGGCAGGGCCAGCCCTTGGTGTCGCCGTCCAGATTTTCTTCGGGAAGAGCCTCCGGGAAGTGAGAGCATCCAGAAGGAGAGAAAAGAGTGAAAAATCCCAAGCAGCAAAGGCAGGGAAAGGGGGACAGGGAGGAGGGCAGGGCCTGGGCTCAGCTCCTGGGCTCTCTGCCTCTCCAAACCCTCCAAACAAGGGGGCCAAAATTGCCCCCTTGTCCTGGTAACCAGGAATTTAGGGGCAGGGTGACGGTTACGCATGGTCTGATGCCTCCAAGGAGGAAGAGGAGGAGGTTTCTCTGCCCTCAATCTCTACTCCAGGCCAGGGCCCATCTCCGGGCTCAGGAGCATCCCGGTGGCTGGGGCCAAATGGATCCAGATGCAGCTGGATGCCTGGCAGCTGGAGCTGGGAAAGCGGGAGAGGAGGCAGGCGGCTGCCACACCATGAGGGTCCATGGTCCTGTTCCCGGTTTGCCCTCTCTGGTCCTGCACAATGCCACAGCCCCTGGGGCTGGTCACGTCCCCTCTGCTGCGTTGAGTGTCACCAGGATTCCTGGGGGCTGCAGCCACTTGCCAGACTGAGTATCCAGCYCTCATTCCAGGGCTGATGCAGAAGAGGGGTGCTGGGGAGGCTCCTCACCCCAAACTTTAACCATCTGCAGTGGAGGGAGGCTGGAGCCCACGAGCGCTGGAAAGGTGGAGGAGAAATTTCCTTTCCTGCTGCATAAGCATCATGGGYTCATCCCGAGGGACGGGGAGGTTCATTACGGCACTGTCTGGATTTTGSAGAGGTTTCCACCTAAGCTAGCAAACTGGGGGGGGCCAGAGTTGGAGGGATGCACCTAATCGATCCCATCATCAATTATTTATAATTAGGGCAGCTGCGAGCATGAGCCGAGACACGAGGAGAGCAAAGGCAAGAGCCTTTGGAGCAARGGCTTGCAGAGGAGCCCAATCAAGAGGGACAAGGAGCTTGTGAGGCTTCTTGGCTATCCCAGTGTTTCCATCCCTCCTGACGCTCTTCAGAGGGAAATCTCTAAAAGTGAGCAGAAACGTCACCAGGTCAGGTCTGGCTTCCTGGTGCTCTTYGCTCCTCAATACAGCGACAGCCCCTGGTCCCTCCTTGCTTGGGTGACACCAGCACAAGGTTGAGGTTGCAGAAGAAATAGGAAGGGTGGTCTCTGTCTGGCTCGCCATGGGACTCTGATGGATGAACCCTGTGTTCCTGCACCATTAGCAGCCTGCTGGTATATATTTAATATGCAAAAAACACGTTTTCCCCAATTTATGCTTTTTATGGCATGCAAGTGTCTAATTCTGGCACTGGTCTTGCTTKCTAGGCAGCCTGGGGAGCAGCCCCTGGGGCTCAGTTAATGCATGAGTTTGCTTCCCATCCATGGCAGACACACCTAGATCAGATCCCTCTGGACACCAGACTGCCAGCTCCTCCATTGGGTTTTCCGTAGGATGGGAGGGACGTAGCGGATGTTATAGGCACCCACYTGGCCCAGGTCCGGCTCCTAGCTTCTCCCCAGGGATGACTTGGGAACTGAGTGTCCCCATTGGGCTGATCCCTTCATGAATGCAGAGCATGGAGCTGGAGCTGCCGTCACCTCTGGGTTTGTTATCCCAGCCGATAATATCCCAGCCCTGAGATGGACACGTTCTTTCTGCCCAGGATTTCCRCAGCTGCCTCCAAAAGCTCGGGGCCACCTCTGAGTTATTAACACTCAGAAGAGCCACACTCCTTCTGCTGAGGTTTGCCCTTAGTTATCCAAGGATAAAAGGACAGGGAAGATGAGCCGAGCCACGTCAGGATGGCTCCGCTTTCACGCCTTGCGCCGTTAGCATTTTTATCTGCAAGGAAGGGAGCAGGTGCCCGCCAGAGCCTATTTTGCTCTGCATCCCTTGCCTGCTCCTGCCTTCTTCGGGAGAAACTGTGTCCTTGGGGGACAATCCTGCACAGGGGTCCCGGTGCAGGGAGGAGCTGCTGGAGCCGGGCTGGGAGGATGCTAYCGACCCTGGCGGGAACTGGGAGAAAACCATGGGAAAAGCAGACTTGGCCGCACTCTGTGCAGATTTGGGGAGCAAAGTGACCTTGGAGCATCCCGTAGCATCAGCTTCCAGGAGCATTAGCTTCCAGGAGCATCCCGTCTCCCGGGGAGCTGCTGTTTGGAAGCGGTGACACTGAACGCGTGGAGCTGCCCGGCGCTGCTCTGCTGACCCCAGCGCTGCGACGTGTGACCGTCCTGGGTCCCTGCTCCGCCGTAAATCATCCTGCAAAGCAGCAGCCTCCAACAGGCTTGTCTGCTCCCAGCGGAGCAGGAAGAGCTTGGATCTCTGCCCCTGGCGCTTGGCGTCACTCGAGTGATGGGGATGTGCAGAGAGCAGGATGGGGACAAGCTTGCCCCCGAAGCTTCACTAAACCCTCCCTGCATCCCAGGCCCAGCATCTCCAGCATCAGTGCTTAAAGATAAATTGCTCCATGGTTTCACTGGGCGCCCACACTCTACAGCTGGGCTGAGAAAGGTGTCTAGATCAGTGTCATCCTTGGAGCGAAGGGGCTAAATATTCAAGCGGGTCTAAATGCCACTAAAAATAGGGGTTGCTTTCATCCTGTTGGATTTGCCCTGTCTGCAGCAGCTCCTGAAGGATCCTTGCCACGGCAGGAGGCTCACGGGATGCTTGCTGATGAGTATCCATCCTCYCTTCCTCGTCTTTGGCCCCCAAGTTCTTCGTGTTTCACTTAATGGCCTTTCTGTGGGCTGAGCCTCGGCATCCGGCCACCCACTTGCTAAGAGGCGGCCAGGAGAGCTAAAAATTCCCCGTTGCTCCCCGGGGGGACAGCAATGGGCTGTAATGGGGCTTCAGCATCCGGACTTTTCCAGGACCTGCAGCAGAGGTAGTGCTTTCTTGGCAGCCCCATCCCACACACGCAGGTTTTCAAGGACTTAAGTCCCGCTCGGACGCCGTCGGGGAGCACTTTTTGCAAGCCTGGCATCAGCATCCCTCCTCCGGACACGCTCAGCTCCATAATTTATGAGGCTGAGCGGATCCGGGAGGGCTTCATGAGGCAAAAACCAGCGAAGAAAGTGCAGGGAAGTAGGTCATTCCACACACATGGAATCCACCCAGCCCACCAGCCTGCGCTCAGCGGGGATGGGCCGCTCTCTGCAATMGGGATCAGGGGCTTGGAGCAGCCCCTGCGGGTCGTGGATCCCAAAGGAATCCTCCTCTTCTTGCTAGCAGCATCTCCCCGTGGGTTCGACCACCCACTTGTGCCTTTTATCTGCCCCAGCATCAATTTAAGCTTTGCAGTTTGCTGCTTCATCAGACTCAASGTAGCAAGCTGTGTTATGGATGGGGAAACTGAGGCACAGAGCAGGACAGGACTCACCCAGCCTCTAATTGCAGGTTGTTAGCAGAAATCCCAGCTGAACCCAAGCAGAGGAGCCCATCCAATCTCCCTTGAAAGCCATGGGAAAATCAGCATCTCTCAGTGTCCCTTGTTACAGAGGTCAACTGCTCAGCTCCAGGTTGGGGGAAGATCTTCCTCCTCTTGGGGGCATGAAGCTGCAGGACAGAAGCTCCTGGCAACTGGTGCCATCTCCAAGCAGGATACCAAAGTTTGGATCCTTCATCTAAACTATAGAGCCAAACTGCTCCTTACGTTTCGCTCCGGAGATGTCCTCCAACATCTCCCCCCGTCAGGTGGCTTCAGCCTATCTCTGGCTGGGAGATCTCGGTGACTCACTCAGGGTTCCATGTGGGCCAGAAGAAACAGGCTGGAGTTCAGCTCCATGCTGCTCCTCTGGCCGCATTCGGTACAAATTGTTGGAAAGCAAATTTTTGGCAGTCAGCGAGGCCCTGGCAACAGGAAAGTCGTGGTGTTATGTCAAGCGACACGGAGGCAACCCGGGCGTGAATCGACATCTTGAACCCAGCCTGAGGATTCGGCAGAGTTGAATGTGAGCTCTGCAAAGCAGCCGTGAGCTCTGCAAGCAGCAGTGAGCTCCACATCCCCTGCAGGGCACTGGAGAGCCCATTGCTGGTGCGGTTAGTATGAAACGGTTGCATTTCAGTCCTCAGCTTGGTCTCTCTTTGCTGGAGACCAGCTAAAGTCCCCCAAATGCAAGTGTCATTTGCCCCCTCTTCCCCCATGGAAGTCTTGGGGAGAGAAGGCAGCACAACTGGGAAAACTGCCTCATTTGCTCTCTGGGGATGGAACAAGGAAACTGTCTCCTTTTAAGAGGAGATAGAGCCTTTCCCCGTGGGAATCCACCCCCACATCCCACATAGAAAATCGTTCTCAGCCTCAGCATCTGACTGGTAGACATCGCCCAAGATGTATGAGTGGGATTTGCACCCCATGGAAGACCAAGGTCCCTGCCTTGGATCTTGGCTTGGGTTCCCTTCTCCAAGAGCCATCATCAGCTCTTGAAAAGCTCCTGTCAGTGCTCCATAACCGCGATGGCCCCAGGGCTATTTTTCCACCTAGCATCCCAAATTCCCGATGGGTTCGGGATGACAAGAGCACATGGGGGTTTTGCTGCCCTTTAGTCTCTTCCATTCTTTTCTCATAGAGCATCTCAAAAACTCATCCGTGTCTTTCCCTCCCCATCCACCACAGAAGGGCTGCCAGAGGAGGTCCTCAATAATATACATATTTATTTTCTCTTAATTAGTGCGAATATTTACAAAACTTGTGATACTCTATGAAGAATAAATTATATACACTCATGAGAAACCAGACAGCAAATGCTTGTTCGCAATATGTATGTACACAGACCTATGTATACCTATATACAATGTTCGRCCTTATTGACTTGGGTCTCTCCCGGCCCTCGGGAGCCCGGGGGATGCCCACGAGTTGCCAATAAGAGCGGCGACATCTATACACACTGTGCAATTCGGATACAGCTGGTGTCTAAACGCGTGCCTAGCAAACGCATGGTTAAATGACGTGAAATTCCCACGAGTCCTCCGCGAACTGTGCCGAGGCCTCTCTCCATCGCTGGTCCCAGTTCTTCCGTAACCATGGAAACGAGAGGTTCAGCTCCGGCATCGCCATCGGGAGGCCTCCTTGGGTTTCCTCTTCCCGTCAATGTGCTCGGAGGAGGTCAGAGCCCCCCGGCATCCCTTGAGCGCCCGGCTGCAGGTAGCGGGTGGCGTTGGAGGACGGCAACGTGGGCTCAAGCAACGAGGGAGCGGGGACAAACAGGTAATTACAGTCTCATAGGCAGCAGAAAATAATTAAAAACCCCATTGAAACAAAGGGAAAAAAAAAAAAATCCCTAACCCCAAGCCCAGAGGAGCCACACAAGTCCAGGAGAGCTTGTGGGTCGCGCGCAAGCCTTGGCGCAAGACCGTTGGCGCTCAACGCTTGAAGCTCAACCGCTGCCCGCAGGAGAAGTGGAGGAATTTGTCACCGCGGATGTCACACCAGGSTGTGCCCGGGGAGGTGGTAACAGCCCGCCCGGTGCACCAGACCCGGAGGAGGGCAAACACTCCAGGAAGGACCACCAGCCCTTCTTTTTGGGCGCAAAGCGCGACAGCTCGGGAAAAGCAGAGACTCGTRGCTGACCTAGGAATTATCCGATCACCAAGTGAGGCCCTTCCCAAAAATACCTCCTCCTCCTCTGTCTTTTTCTCTCCTTCTGTGTATTTATGCACAAATATGCCCATATTTACCCACCCACACGCTACACGCGCATAGCACCAGGCTCAGGATCCTTGTCTCAGGAGCGCAGTCTTCGCACACAGCCGACTTGGGCACAAAGCAGCATTGCAGAGGCAAGGTTTCTCACTAAAACAAAACCCCACGTTCTGATGATTTCTTCCCCGATCACTTGACAGCGGCCAGCCAGTGTCTGGAGCACCCTTAGCAGCTATTTTGGAAGTTATTCGTAGGCTGATGGGTTGTCTGCGGGCTTGCCATGTGGCTGGCTGCTAGAAAAGGACCCTTGCTGCAACCATAGCTCCCGAAAACGGTGGCACAAAGGATAAAACTCTTAACATATGGGTCCCACGGTGCCTGGGAGGAACCAGAAGGATATTTTTTTTCCATATTATTCATGGAGACAGGTGGGTATCTCTATGGTAGGTGAAAAGAGAATCCCAATACATAGGTTAGGTGGCTCTAGACCTGATGAACCCMATGCTAGTGGTGTCACCACCAGCCATGCCTTCTTTTGGCCAGTCAGAGCCACTCTGCGTCTGTGCAAAGCCAAGAGACGTTTGGGGTGTTGAGTATGGCCACCAAAGGAGGCTCAGAGCCTCCCAGACCAAATTCCTCAAGGGAAAGCCAAAAAAAAAAAAAAAAAAAAAGGAAGGAGGAAAGAACAAAAAAATCACAGTCTCCTCCTGAAAACTGGTTCAAGATCACATCAATGAGTCAGAAGCAAAGCTAGAAATAGCACTCAAGCTCCGACCTGCAGGCACAAATCCCATTAAAAGCTATAGGGGAATCGTTTCTCCGCATGGGAGAGAGCGCCAGACCCTTCCCCTTTTTGTGGCGTGGCAGCTCGGTGGTGGCCGTGGCCCCCCGTGACCCTCCTGCCAGGCCCCACTCTTCAGCAGGGGACACCGGTCCCGGCTGGGCGCGTGGGTCGGCTCCACTCGAGCCAATCTGCACAAGCCCATCGTTTCCTTGCCCGACCTTGACAAGTCCTTGGGGCCACCAAGGGAGCCTCCGTCCTGCTGCAAAACCCGAGCTGCAGCGCAAGGTCATCCTCATCCCGCAGAATGGCCCTGCCCTTCCCAACCCACACTCTTTGCTCCATCCTGGGGCTGYTCCCCGGGACACATTTATTGCTTGCAATTGCATTGCTCTTTTATTTTCCTTTCTTTAGGTATATATTTGTGTTCTATAGTACTTTTTTTAAGGTATTATGAGTGATTTGGGCTTCCCYTTTCAGAGCCGCAGCAGCGAAGAGGGAGAAGGGGGTTCCTAATGCAACAAAAGGCAGCTTGGGGACGACGGGGGTCCTGCAGGGTGCTGAGCACCGGTGCKTCCCCGGGGAGCGCGCGGGCACCGAGAGCGCCCGGCACCGGGTGCACGTCGGGACTCCGRTGCATGAACCGGGGCCACGGGGTTCGTAATTCCAGCCGGTCCTGAATCAATTCATTGCTACAGATTGGGGAGCGCTTCCGCTCGGAGGAGCCGAGCCGCATCAGCACGAGCCCTGAATCCGGCCCAGAGCAGCATTTGGAACCACATTGCTCTTGAATACGCTAGCACCGTTGTGTTATTAGTAGTAGTTTTCCTCTTGGAGAGCCGCAAGGGTTGGATTCACCCCACTCGGCCGCTCCATGATGGGATGCTCCYGGTGCCCTAGCTCCCCCAGCGCGGGATGGGACCGTCTGTCCCCAAATTCTCCTCAGAGTGGAGGATTTTCACAGGTTGCTAAATGGCATCATTCCCCGCATGCCTTCACAGCCAGGACGCTCCAAGGAGGTCGCATCCCTCTGCTCCAGCCTCTCCAAGGAGTTGTTCCCCAGKGTGGGAAAATGCAAGGGGAGCCAGAGCAGCACGGGGGAAGCAAGTGGGATCTGCCCTGCAGTGCGGCTCTGAGCTCTGCACAACGGCACCCAGGGAGGAATGGGGACAGCTCCACAGGTTCTGTATCCCCAAACCTGAGGATGGAAGGCTGATCCGGGACAGAGCAGGGGAGCAAGCCCGGATCCGCCTGCCATCCACTTGGCGAGTAGCCTGTGAGATGATCCCAAAGCCACGCAGCCTCTCCCCAGGGCACCGGGCAGGCTCACTTGGAGTTCTCCAGCCCAAACCACCCTGTGTTGAGTCCCAAACTGGGAATATCACCACACATGCAGCAATTAGATGGGAAAACGGTTGCAAATCCCTGAACCGATGCGTTGGCGGCGCCTCCCTCCCTGCCGCCATCCCGAGCCAGGATTTCTGCTCCCCAAATCCCCCCAGTTCACATCCAGCCCCTCATCTCCCTCGGAACCTTCCACTGTCCTCGAGTCCCTGTACTGGCCGCCTCCRCCACCGCAGCCAGCCCCAGCCTGGGGTCATTTCATGGGTTTTTTTCCAAATAGAGATATTTGTGACTCCTGCCAACCTCCCTCGAGCCACTGGAGAAGATAGAAACACTAGAGACACGAATACCGTCGAGTCTACTAAGAAAATAGATATTTGTGTGTGTGTGTGTTAAATACTCAGAGTCATGCAACAACTACCCATGCAGCTGCACTGTATTACTGGTTAAATCTCACTGCAGTATAAATATAGTATAGGCCACAGCATAGTTGCTCCAGGTTTATATAGAGATACAGAAAATAAAAAGATGATTTCGTTTTCTCGTTTCCAACTCATTCTCAATGTGCCAGTGGAGGGGTCTTTGGTGATCCTGGAAACAGTGGGGATGGAAGTGGCTAAGGAGAGGAAGCGAAGGCGAGCGCTTGCTTTATTCCATCGGCTAGCCCCGGGAATGTGCAGGCTTAATAACTGATGCTCTGCCGCCGGGCTCAGCCCTCCCCGGGGCCTCCCGCTGGCATGCTGCAGTGGAGGGCACTATTGCAGCATGCAGCATTTCCCATTATGAAACACGGGCGCTCGGCCGAGCCGAGCTCGCGGCTGCCCCGGCTGCACCCCCAGATGCCCCAACCGCCCCCGGGTCTTTGCAAGGCCCCGCCGGGGCCGGCGCCGGGAGCGGAGCAAGCAGCTGCGTGACAGCGTGGAAATCAAAAGGTGAAGAGTCACTTACACGGCTATCGCTTCCCATGCAGAACCGAGAACACACCACAGAACGGACGGCGGTGGCCAGAGCGCAGAGCGGCGCTCGCTGCGGGCCGGCGGGCCGCTCGGGCTCTCGAGACGGGGCAAGGGTCCGGCAGCCTAGACGTCGGTTAGCATCTTGGTGATGTTCACATAGTTTGTGTTGGCGAGAGTGCAGTTGGCCGTCTTGAGGTTCTCCTCCCTGAAATCCTCGTTGCTGTTGTTGACCCCTTCCTGGATCTCCATGTAGTCGGACTTGCTGATGGTTGAGGCACTTCTGCTTTTCTTCAGGTCAGGGGAAGAAGGGATCTTTGGACAGCTCGTTACTTGCAGATATTGAGCCTGCTCCTCTCCCTCTGTCTCCCGGTGGTAGAAGTAGTTGAAGTTGGACACGATGACGGGCACAGGTAAGGCAATCGTTAAGACGCCAGCGATGGCACACAAGGATCCCACGATCTTGCCCCCTATGGTCGTGGGGACCATGTCTCCGTAGCCCACAGTGGTCATGGAGACCACAGCCCACCAGAAGGCATCAGGGATGCTGGGGAACTGGGACTCGCTCTCGTCGGCCTCGGCAAAGTAGACGGCACTGGAGAAGAGGATGACGCCGATGAAGAGGAAGAAGATGAGCAGGCCCAGCTCCCGCATGCTGGCCTTGAGGGTCTGCCCCAGGATCTGCAGCCCCTTGGAGTGCCGCGAGAGCTTGAAGATGCGGAAGACCCGCACCAGGCGGATCACGCGGAGGATGGCTAAGGACATGGCTTGCTGGCCTTGCTGGCCATCCTCTGGCTTCTCGGCCAGCTCCGTCCCCAAGGTGATGAAGTAGGGGATGATGGCCACAATGTCGATAATGTTCATGATGTTGGTGAAAAATCCAGCCTTGCTGGGGCAGGCAAAAAACCTCACCAGGAACTCGAAGGAGAACCAGATGATGCAAAGGGTCTCCACRATGAAGAAGGGGTCTGTGAAAGAGGTGGACTGCTGGTAGCCCATGCTGCTGTTGGAGTAGGGCTGGTGGCTCAGCCCGCTGCCATGCATGTCTTCGTTCTCATCCCGAAAGATGGGCAACGTCTCCAGGCAGAAGCTCACGATGGAGATTAAAATCACCATGACGGACACGATAGCTATAATCCTGGCAGGGCCCGAGCTTTCRGGGTACTCGAAGAGCAACCACACTTGTCTCTGAAACTCGTTCTCGGGCAATGGTCTCTCCTCCTCTTTAATGTAGCCTTCATCCTCCCGGAACATCTCCATTGCTTCTTCCCCCAGTTCGTAAAACCGGATCTCCTCCGAGAAGATGTCTAAGGGCACATTGACAGGTCTCCTCAACCTCCCACCAGACTGGTAGTAGTACAAAATAGCGTCAAAGCTGGGTCTGTTCCGGTCGAAGAAATACTCATTCCGGAGSGGGTCAAAATATCTCATTCGTTTTTTGGGATCCCCTAGCAAGGTCTCTGGAAACTGGGCCAGCGTCTTGAGCTGCGTCTCGAAGCGCAGTCCCGAGATGTTGATGACCACCCGCTCGCAGCACTCATGGTCCGTTTCGGGGTTGTAGGTGTCCTGCGGATGACCGGGAAGAGCCGCAGCCTCGTCCGTAGGATCACCGGTAGCAACTGTCATATTTAGGTCTAGGAGAGCTCCTTAGGCTAAACTCCTGCGAGCGCCCGGCGGCGCGGGGGGGCACGGCGGCTGCCCTGCGGAAGGATGGCGGCGTAGGTGGGCCCGTGTCTCATGAAAAGGTGAAGAGATGGTTAAAAAGGAAGAAAAAAAAAGAAAAGAAGAAAGGAAAGGAAAGAAAATCACCCCTGCTGGGAAAGAGAGAGATGAAATCAAGTTGAGGGGGGAGCAGAGCAGGCCCCTTCACGAGATGAGCCTCCAGGGGGGTTAATCTGCCTGCTGTGGGATGGCGCTCCCGAAATCCCGTCTAAACCCGTCGGGAAGCCCCCGTCAAGTGCAACTCAGCGCAGGGAACCTGGCAAAGGGGCACAGCCGGCCTCTTGCTGGCTCCAGCGAAAACAAACGGGAAGGGGCAGGGAAGAGGGAAGAAAGGCAGGGAGAAGACCCGGGGCGGCGGGAGCGTGCGGCGAGCGGCATGCAGCTAAGGGTTAACGGCCGGGCGCGCGGGATGCGGCCCCCCAGCCTCTGGAAAATGGGAGCAGCTCCGGGCCGGAGCGCCGYGGGGCCACATGCTGCCCCGGCGCTGCGGAGCCCCGCCGGCGAGGGGAGCCACGAGTCGCTTTACCTGCAACCGGCCGCGCGTAGTGCCGCGCAGAGCTGCGCCTTGCGTGACCCCGGGGCGAGGGGCAAATTCCTAGGGAGACACCCGGGCACCCCTCATTTCCTCTCTCTTCTGAGTTAAAAATAATGGCGAGTCATCTCAGCAAAGGACAAGGYGGGGGGGGAATTAAATAAAGGGGGTGGCTTCCCGGCTGGCGCRAGCCGGAGCTCTGGCTGCTCGGGAAGGCCGGAGCGCCGGGAAGGGAGAGGCGAGCGGGCGTCCCTGGCGCAGGGCGCGCGGCCGCGCGGGCGAGCGGCCGCCTGCTGCCTCCCGGATGCTAAGCTCAGCAAAATGCCGCTGTCCCCAGTGTCCTCGGGAGGTGTGGCATCGCCTGGAAAAAACAGCGAGAAGGTAGGAGCTGCCGGCAGCATCCGCAGAGCCGCCGGGTCCGCTGAGCAGCCCCCTTGGGTTTTTTTTTTCCACCTTCCTCCCCCCTCTCCTCCTCCTTCTCCTCCTCCCAGGAGCTGTTTTCCTGATGCCCGGCTAAGGCTGCACTGCAACACGGGAAGAGGGGGAGAGCGCGCTAGCRGCGGTGCGGGGAGAGGCTGGCAATGGAAAAGCGGGGGGGGAAAAATAAGATAAATGTCTTGAGCCCGTGTGGYGGCACAGGCGGTGCCGGGGGGAGGCGAGCGCCCCAGCGCCGGCCGGTGCGGGATGCCCGGCAGGAGCCGCAGGAAGGATGCTCCGTGTGCCAGAGCTCCCAAGGGATGTGGAGCATCGCGGCGCCGGCCTCTTCCTCCTTCCATCAGCCCCCTGCCCAAAAAATATCCCGTTCCCGAGGGCACATGGAGGGCAAGTCCTCCTTGGACCATGGCAATGCTCACGGCAGCGTAGGGGGGCCGTGGCATGGCCACCCACCCGTGGCACTGGGATGCTCAATGGCACAGCTCCCTTTTCCCGTTCCCCCCGCCCGCCTCACCCCCCATTTCCAAAGAGAAAAATCCTCTAACCTCCCTCCTTGCGCTCCAACTCCACTTGGCTACTTTGCGCCAGGATTGCRGAACCGGGGAGGGGAGATGGGTGGAAAATTCCCCCCCGCGCCGCCGCCTCTCCGCCAAGATTTCGGCTGTGGCCGGGCCATTTACACCCCGTGGCCGTTCCCATCGGCCGTGCCYGGGCGCCCGCTGCTCCCCATCCTCCTCCTTGCGGCAATCCCCCCTTCCAGCTCGACCCTCCTCTCCCTTCTCCTTATGCGCTAGAAAAAATAGTACAACCCTGACAAGCTTGCAGCATCCAAGCGCCCAGCGCTTAACCCTTTTCTGCCAGCTCTGCAGCAGAGCTCCGTAGCGGCTGCCCCAGTTTTTCCTCCTTTTCCTGCTCTTTTCCACCCCTTGGAGACTCACGCAGAAGTTCTGCTGGATCCGACCTACCAGAGCTCTTGTGAGCAGTGGGCTAAAATAGCGGAAAATACCAAATACTCCTTGCTGCTAGAGTAGAATACCCCCATTTCACCCCCAAATCAGCCAAACTTGATTTTTTTTTTAATGCACTGCTTTTCTTCTGCCCTGACCTCTCTCTTCCTCTTCCCCCCTTGCAGAAACACCCAAGGTTTGTTTAGCAGCAGGCTCTTTTCCTTCGTTATTGGTCATGCAGTGATTCCTCCGCGGCTGGAGACCCTGCAGGGCGTGAGCCCAAGCCCATGGCACCGGGCAGCTCTGGCACCAGCTCTGCCCACCCTGGCCTTCCTGCCCTCCCACCTTCTCCCCTCGCACTTTCTCCAGCTTCTTCTCCTTGGCACAAGTGACCTCCCTCCCCAGGCTGGAGGCTTTTTGGATTAAATCATGCACATTTTGGGGGTTGGCAGGAGGGAAAGGGGAGCATTTGCTGAGCTACCCCCACCCCGCCGTGGCTTTTCCTTGCGTGCACRGACTAGTTTTGCCCAGGCTCACCGCGAGCTTCCCAAGGGATTCAGGGTGTGAGCTTGCACTCGCTCCCGCTCGCTTTTCCCCTTGGCACGGGCAAAGCGCCCGCCTGACGAGGAAGAGGAAGGCGCCGAGYGGCCCTGGGCTCTGCAGCGGGGCATGCGGTGCATGCACAAGCAGCGGCCGCTCCCGCACGCCGGCCGGGAGGGAAAACCRCGGAGCGCGGCAGCCTCACCATGAATATGCAGAAGATTAATAGGAGCTGCTCCCCCCTCCCCGCCGCCACGAGACCTAGATTCCAGCAAGCGGGAATTTAATCGCATCCCCGCATCCCTGGTATCGCTCTGCCGTGCAGCTCCTGGCTGCACTGGGACCAGCAGAGCCCGGATGCGCCGAGATGGGGGGGAATGGCAGATTTGGGGATAGAGAAGGAGCCTGGAAAGGTTTTCAGTAGAGCGGCTGGTTGTCGCTTGCAGTTCTGCAAGAAGCAGGGAGCAAGAGAGGCCAAGCAAAGCCAAGTTTATAACGTGTTATTCCTGCTTTTCTGTTAAAAAAGGRAAAAAAAAGAAAAAAAGGAAAAAGAAAAAAAGAACACGTGTTTTTCTCATATATGCAGGGAAATCATCTCCCTTTAAAGGGCCAAACACCCTCTAGCGCAAGCGAGACGAGTTTTTGTGAATTGAGCGCCGCGCTGCTGATTTACTACCCTAATCCTGAGCTATTCTCGTGCTTGGTGTGTTGGCACGTGCCGGTGCCGTGCCGGGATTCAACCTGGTCTTCCAGGGAATACAGTGAGCTGCGATACAGCACCCTCTTGTCACCCCYGTGTGTTTTAGCATCGCCCTGGTGGGCTCGGATGCAGGGATGAGCATCCTGGTCCTCCTGTGGTCCCTAGTGGGACCRCTGGGTCCTCGTGGTTCCAGGGAGCAGGATGAGGAGATGCACGGAGACGCTGGTGATGCTGATGCTGTAGCTGGGAACATCTTGGCACGGACACATGRCACTGACTTCGCTCTTCCCTAGCAGATGCTGCTGGAAAATCCTGAGATATTGCCGTGAGGAAGGTCGGAGCAGCACTACAGGGAGACAGGGAGGTGACAGGAGGTCCAGGGGGTTGCCAAGGTCACCTGGGGAAGGAGGAGCAGAGCCAGCAGTGGTGTCCAGGCTCTTCAGGCCCTGAGAACAACCCCTGGACTATGGAAAGACCTCTCGGTCCCAGAARTTGCCCTCAGATTCCATGAACAGTCCATATTGCCCTTCTTCTGAATCCAAGTGATAAGACAGCCCTGAGTCGCTGCCCTCATCATTTTGGGGATGATTAAAGCCAACGGAATAGACACCAAGGCCAACAGGAAACCCAGCACGTATTGCCCATCTGCAAAGCTGACATGAAATACATTTTCACCATGTTTCTCCAGGTTGTTTTTCATAATCAAATGGATGATTATCATAGATTTAGAAAATAGATTCGGCTCTGAATTTGTCCCTGGCCAAGACTGTTGTGCTGCAACACATTTGCCTCTGAAGATGCTCCCCTCTGCTCTACTTCTTGCCTGGAGGGGAGGCAGCAGAGGTTGCACCAGCCAGGCATTGCTCATTGAAAATAAAGGTCATTTTGCCCATCAAAAAAAAAAAAAATCAAAAACTTCAGGTCCTGGGAACCTGCCCAGGTTGTGAATATTTCATGCTGGGTAGCTGCTAGCTCCGGGTGAGCTAATGGACACGGTGCCTTTTAGAGCAGGGCATGGGGCGAGCACCCGCTTCAGCCTGGCCGGGTAAAAGCCTCTCAGAGAGGCTTAATTTGACCTGCACAAGCAGGAAGGAAGGGGCCAAATTATCTGAGACTTGAGAARTCAATAGCTCTCAGCCGTGGAAGCAAAGCCTCCCCGTGAGCTGACCTGCCTCGTGCTGCTGGTTTTTTCCAATGCAAAAATCCCATCCCAGGGACGGGACTTGATTTAGGGTCTCAGCTGAGCCCGCCTGTTCGCCGGGTGTTTGCAGGGTCCCCTCCTTGCCACCCCAAGGAGGGCACCCCCCTGCATCTGGACCAGCTCGGGGGGCAGCGCTTTGATGCCGGAATGGGAACAGGGACGCTCCGAGGTGCTCACCCAAGTGGAGACACCAGAGAGAGCCCAGCTTTACTGGGCACATTTGGGAGCTGTAGCTGGTTTGAACCACCGGACACGTCAGTGCAAGCTGGAGTGCCGTGTCCCGCTCCAGACCGAGCTGGACCCTGCAGCCACCGGCCAGCACATTTCCACTGCCCTCTACCGGAGCATCCCAGCCTGGCCCCGCACCCAAACCGCCTCCTTTTCCCTCTTCTGTCTTCTTTTCCACCCCAGGATTTCYGACCCTGGTCCATATCAGGTCATGGGGTTCAAGGATGGTTGAGGGTCTCCATGGAGGTGATGGGAAGCCGAGCACTGGGATACAGCCACCATCCTTCAGCTTGGGATGTCCCTCCTGGACCAAAAGGAGTTCAGTGTCCTTTAACATCCCTTTAACTTGTTTTTAGGACTTCATTATCCTAGTTATTCCAGTTTCTGCCCCAYCAGGGGCTGCTGCAGTAGCACGAACTGCAACTGCTCAGGGGTAGAGAAAATCGTGGTGTATCTCAATGTCTCAGGCGCCTTTTCCCACGACACTGGAGGTAGGAAATCACCAGGAATGGATGCGAGGAGAAGCACGGGCAGCCGTTTCCCATGGGAACCACCCAAAAACCTGGAAAACAGCGAGCTCCAGGAGCCCCTCTGCACCTGCTGCCCTGTGTGGGAGCACGGGGCCGTACCAAGCACCTTCCCGAGGGATTCCGCGGCAGCAGGAGCTGGAGGATGATGCTCGTGGTGCTGCCCTTGCTTTCCAAGGGTGACGTGGCCCAGGCCCTGCGGGTGGGTGGCAGCAGAGTCCCGTTTTCCCCCGGGGTTGGTCCTACCCACCCGCCGTCCCCCTGGGCACCCTCCTCCCCGCTGCTGCTCTGCCTTATTTACTATTTCCTCATCTCCCACCCCCTCTTTTGGGAAGAGCCAGACTTCCCCGTTGCCATGGGAGCCCTCCCCCTCTCTCCCAGCTCTTTCGGAGGTTTTCAGACGTTGCTTCATAAAAAAAGGGCTATTTTTAGCCCCGGCTTCCCCCTTCTCCCCCTCCTCAGGCGGCACCRGCGGTTCGGAGCTGCTGGGCTGCCCGCGAGGCCACGGAACGTGACTTACCCACCTCCAGGCTCCAATCTCAGCAGTTTTGTCTCAAAAACCTTGCCTAATTTCCCCCTAGAGATTAAAAAAAAATAATAAAATAAAAGCTTCATTTCCACAGAGCGGTCCTGGGAGCATCCGGGATGGCCCCAATTCTCAGCATCCCTGCTTGGGATCTCAGGAAAGATCTCCAAGGTGGGCGGARGAGTCCTGGGCAGATCCGCAAGGGAGCTCAGAGGCTCCTGCTCACCTCTTCCTCAGGAGGGCTCAACCATCAAGGGCTGCTGCAGCCGTTAAGGTCTCTCTTCCCCAGATAAGCTTGGCTTTAGGTGTCTGCATCCATGGCTGACAGAGGGGACAGGTCTCATTTATGCAGAGGTATAGATGGAGTGAGGGGGACTCACGTGTGAACCGCCTGGAAGATCAGTAGATGAAGTGTCTTTCCACCCTTGGATCATGGAGAAAGCAGCGAGCCGGCAGGGATGCCAGGYGAGCTCTTGGCGTCAGCCATGGATGAGCACGGAGCAATCAGACACTACTAAACGGATAACCTGGGTGGTCCCTGAGACACGAACGACAGAAGGAAGAGCAGCCAAAGAAGCCTTGGGGAGTACGGATCCAGCCTGGGATACCCATCGGGGTGATCTGCACCCCTGGGTGCCCATGAGCGCAAGAGCCATGCAGAGCATCCCAGTGGATTCATGAGTGGACTCCTTAAGGAAAACCAAAATYGCACAAACCAGGATGGTCGGACGCCGCATGGAGGAACTTGAAAGTGCTGAAAAAAGCAGAAACCAAAGAACGAGAAGTCGATAGAGCRGGGGCAGAGGACACGTGCGCGGGGAGTCCCACGCCAGCCAAGAGGTCGGCTAGGATGATCTGTTAAACAAGYGGCCAAGCATCCCAGCGGCTCCCGAATTCCCCAACACAGGAGCTGCCTGCAGCTCCTCGCGACTCCCAGCCCTCCCTCGAGCGCCAGCTCCGGCGGGATGATGGAAACAGGCACGGTTTCAACATTTTATTAATCGTGGCGTATGAAAGAGCATCCGTAAAGGTCTCATGAAAACTATTTAAAAAATAAATTCAGCATTAGGTTTTAAAAAAAGAGAGAGAAATTTCACACAATTGGACAAAACTGGGTATATTCCAGCGGTATACGCGATCCGTGTCGGAGGGGCTGGGCACGAGAATGCCGCAGCCCCATCGGAGCATCGTGCCAAGACCCCAGGCCAAGTTATATCCAGTTGCCCTGGGCCTGGGAAGATGCTGTGAAAAAAGCTTGGATAGGAGAAAGAAAAAGGCAGAAATATCTGGGAAAAGGGTAAAAAAAGGTGAATTACTTCTGCACTAAGCAGCTGGTCAGGTAGCAATTTCTCCCCCTCCCTCACACTGTTTTGGGACCCCAGACCAAATTAAGAGCTTTTGGAAAGCTCTTCATGACCTACATTTTCAAAAATAAAAAGAAAAAGAATAAAAATAGAAATAAAAAAGAAAAAGAAAACAGAAATGGAAGCTGGCTCGACACGGAACCGCTTGGCACTTTGCTAGCGGAGGCAGCAGTTTGTCCCCCCGGCGCCCGCTCGGGCTTCCCGGCACCTCCCGCGGGCTTCAGAGAAATCACAGCCTTTGGTATGGAAAAAACCCTCCTGGTGACGGGTATGCTGGGGGAAAAGGCAGGAAAAGGGAATGGATTCRGTGTCCCGAGAGTAGCTTGGGGCATTTGCAAGGGCACAGCAAGAGCAACCTGATTTCCCTCATTTCCCTCCTGATCCCGAGCAAAACTCTTGGAGCGTTTGCAGCAGATCTGTTCGGCTTTTCCTCCCTGCTTCGATTATTTTCCCTCATTTTTCTTCGATTTCCTCGTTTTCCTTCGATTATTTTCCCTCGTTTTTCCTTTCAAAAAAGAGCCTGAAACAGAGTCCGAGTGGTTTCCACCTGCCCTGCTCCTGGCTTGGCTTCCTCTCTTGACCGGGGGCAATTCCAAGGGGAATTTCCATGCTGTCGTCRCCAGCTTTTCCACAGCATTTCGGGCAGGGATGCTCTGGGTTTGCAGCACCTTTGGTTACCTGGGGGCAGAGAAATGAGAACTAAAGCACGGCCAGATTGGGAAGGGGCCGATGCCTCTGGATTTCCCAGGCTCCATGGAGAACATTCCATGTGTTAATCCCACCCCATCTGAAACCACAAAAGTCTCCACGCTCCCCAAAGCAGTCAGGAAAATTTGCTAATTAAAAATTGTGTAAAGAGCTTCGCTCAGAGATAAAGATAGAAAAAGGTCCTTTAAATACCCTCAAATCGTTAATGCCAATCTGGCATTAATGGCAAGTTCCAAATCCAATTCCGAATAATTAGCACCAAGGGTTGTGGGGTTTTTTTTGCTCCTTTTTTATCTCAGTCAAGCCAGTTTCATTAAAACCCACTGCATGGCATTAAGCAGCAGCTTGATCTTAGCCAGCCGGTAGGGAATTAACAAGGTGAGGAGGTGGAAACGGAGGCTGGTCACATTCCGAAGGCCGGGAAGCACCAGGAAGCTCCAGTGAAATCAAAGCCAAGACTTGTAGGGATCTGGCTGAGGAGCTGGTGGGAAAGGAGCTGGAGCTGGGCTTAGCTCTGCTCGCTGGCGGCTCATCCAGCCCCGGCTTAGCCGTAAGCACCGGGAGCGCCGCCGGAGCACTCCGAGTGCACCAGGGCTTAGGCTTCCTCGGGCTGGGCTGCAGCCAGGGATTACGCGGCTGCCTGGCCGGGAATGCGCTCCTGCTTTTCTGCAAGTCACTAGTAGAATATCCTCCGGGATCCATCTGTGTAGCGGGATCCTCCGGGTCGCTCACGACGGGCACCAGGCGAGCGCAAGCAGAGCGGACAGATGCACATCCGCAAGGCGGAGCGAGCGGAGTGGCAGCGCGGAGCGGCTCTTCCAAACATACCGGCTGCCTCGGGGGGAGCCTGAGGCCATTGCTGGCTCTGGAAGCTGCCCAGGGGAAGGGAAGGGAAGGGAAGGGAAGGGAA
>NW_020454872.1:1237901-1358569 GCF_003342845.1 Nothoprocta perdicaria | reverse complement strand
TTCCTGGAGGAAAAACAGTCAGAAGTCAGACAGATATTGCTGGATAGATACTGCTAGATAGATATTCAGGAGCTTGGGCTCCTGAAAAGCCCCAGCTGTATTCCCAGAGGAAACTCTCTGTTCCAGCAGCAGCTGAGGACGGGAACCAGCAGCCGAGATGCCTTGTAAACGGCCCAGCAGCTGGAGCAGAGCCGCGCGCTCGGCTGCTCCCTTCACCATCCCCACAGCTCCAGAGCGGCCGGAATTCCCAGGGACTGGAAATCAGCTCCCACCTGGTGTGAGCCATGGGAAAATGTCCCCCCAGCCCATCAGGGTAGTGATTCCAGGGTCAGGAATCTTGGAACAAGGTGCCCTGCGAGTGCTGCCATCTCTTCATGCAAGTCAAGACCCCGATCCCAGCTGGCAGCCATTCCCAAGGAACCTCCTTCTTGGAAAAAAAGAGGCACACAGGTCTTGTCACKAAAGCCCTAAATCCCAGGAAACCAGGGAAGGCAGCGGCAGCCTCTCTTTAACCCAACCGCACCACCCAGTGCGAGGAGATCAGGGAGCGCATGGAGAAATCCCRTGTGCCGGCTTTCATTTCCCAAGGTACTCAGCTCTGTTCAAATAAACACAGGGAAAAAAGAGAGCAAAAAGGCTTCTGTGCAGCAGACYGGCTTGGAAGCACCGCGTGCTCTCCCAGAGACGCAGATTTTAACGGCTCGGCAGGAAGAGGGCTCCAAACTACACGGTTAAGCCGGTGTCCCCGCTTGAGCTGAAGTCCCTGTCCACGCTCCGCGACTCGGGCTCCTGCTCCCAGCGCTTCGGCCTCCGCTGAGCCCCTCACCCTGCCCCGGGTGCCTGTTTGTCTGTCCATTGGACCCGTTGCCTCCGTGGCCACACGGCCCAGCAGCTGCCACCTGGAAAAATCACATGGATGCACATCCGTGAATCCTCCGGGGTGGGAGAGGGTCTCCTCGGCTGCTAGATCTCAAYGGGCCTTGGAGAAGGATCCTTAGGAAGGATGCAAAGGTGGGAGCTTGGTGGGAAAAGGCCTCCTGGCCTCCTGGAAAAGGCTGCCTGGGCAAAACGCCTGTGCCTCTACCCGATCCAGCTGATCTGCAGCTGGTGGGAACAACRGCAGTGCCACTAAAGCTGTCGGATGCCGTTAGCATCCTGGGAATCCTGGTTTCACAATGGGAAAAGCAAAGAGAGAAGAGGACCTGCAGGGGGTTGTGTAGCTTTAGCCCACCCGGGTGCAGAACTGTGCAAAGCACCATGTCCCCCCCCAAAACACACCCAGTGGTACCTTAGGAGGTGGCAAGCACCCGGTGGGAAGCTCCCCATTCCTGGTAGATGTCCAGAGGTCAGCAGCGCACGAGGAAGGATGGAGTGGGCACCGTCTCCCCTGCCCGGTGTGGGATTTGGGACACGTGGCGCTCCTGCTCTTTACAGAGTTGCAGTTTTCCAGCTGCTTTCCAGAGGCTGGCGGCGCTGGTGGCAATTCCCGGTTGGGCGCCGGCACGTGCTCCTTTGGGCGAATGCAGGCTGGGATGCCGTGAGCCCAGCATGTGGAGCGCAGGGATTTGGTGCTGCGGGAGCCGGCGCCTGGAGCGCCCTCGCGCCAGCGACTGGAGCGGTGGAGCCCATCCGGCGGGAACGGGAAATGTCTGCAAGGGCTGACGACGGTGGGGATGGGAAGCGGGATGCCATGACAACCTGGCGGATGGAGGGAGAGGGGGGTTTCCCGGGAAACYGGCGTCGCCAAGGCAACTGCATCCCTCCGGTCCCCATCAGCCTCTCGTGCTGCGAGGCGCTGTCGGCTGCTCTGGGCAGGATGCTCTGAGCTCCGCGCACGGAGCACTCGCCAGCACCGCGCAGCCACCCCGGCTATCGCCTCCTGCGGCCCCGCGCCTGCCAGCCGTTCCCCTTCGGATGCAACAACTCTCCGGGGCTGCAGGGGGAGGGAATTGAGGATAGGAAACGAGGATYTGGGGGGTTAATTTTGCTCTTTGAACCAGACCCGATTACCCTCGGTCTCCGGGCAGATGGCAATTTCCTACACGCTGCTGGGTTGCTTCCCTGACAGCGCAGCGCTACGCGGTGCTCCCACCGCTGCGGCGGCGCCAGAGCCTCCGTGCAAAGTTACCGGGGGGGCTCCTCCTCGGGCCCCCCGGCAGCGCCGCCGCGACGCGCTTCGCTCGCCTCCCCGCCCCGCACGCGCCTGCTCCTCCAACAAGTGAGCTTAGGGAAAGAGCCACACGCTGCCGGCACGGAGAGGACAGGGCGGGAGGCAGGGGAAGGGAAGCAGAAGCAAAGCAAGATGTCCCCAAGCCCAAGGAAAGCCAAGGTGCGGAGCAAACGCCTGGTTCCAACGCGCAGCAGGTTTTTGCCGTCAGCTTACTTGCTTTTCCCCTTTACTCATCCTCTTCCCAAGCTTTTTAAATCCGTTTTTTTTTTTTTTTTTTTTTAAGAAAGGAACAATCTAAAAAAAATAATAAAAATAAAAATCGACGTATAAAACCAAGGGCACACACAGACCGACGATGGTGCATGGTCCACACAACACTGAGAACACAGTCACTTTGCATCAGTATTCGTTGTTGTTGTTGTGGTCGTGGGTTTGCAGCCTCAGGCGTTTGCTCTGGTGYTTTGTTCTGCTCTTAAACATCCGTAAAGATCTTTTTGATGTTCGCRCAGTTGGGATTGTTTGTGGCCGTGCAGTTGGCCGTCTTCAAGGCAGCCTGCTTGAATGCACTGTGGTTGATGCCCCCTTCCTCCATGACCAGGTACTCCGACTTGCTCAGCGTGGAGTTGCTCCGGGCCTTCCTCATCTCCTCGCTGGACGAGAGGTGCTGGCAACTGCCAACGTGCATGTACTGGGCTTGCTCCTCGCCCTCGGTCTCGCGGTGGTAGAAGTAGTTGAAGTTGGACACGATGACGGGCACGGGCAGAGCGATGGTGAGCACGCCCGCGATGGCGCAGAGCGAGCCCACGATCTTGCCGCCAATGGTGATGGGGTGCATGTCCCCGTAGCCCACTGTAGTCATGGTCACCACGGCCCACCAGAAGGCATCGGGGATGCTGCTGAAGCCCGAGCTGGGGTCATCAGCTTCGGCAAAGTAGACGGCACTGGAGAAGAGGATGACGCCGATGAAGAGGAAGAAGATGAGCAGGCCCAGCTCCCGCATGCTGGCCTTGAGGGTCTGCCCCAGGATCTGCAGCCCCTTGGAGTGCCGCGAGAGCTTGAAGATGCGGAAGACCCGCACCAGGCGGATCACGCGGAGGATGGCTAAGGACATGGCTTGCTGGCCATTCCCTTGCCTCTCAGCCAGCTCAGTTCCCAGTGTGATGAAGTAGGGGATGATGGCCACAATGTCAATGATGTTCATGATGTTCTTGGAGAAGGTGGCCTTGCTGGGGCAAGTGAAGAAGCGCACAAGCAGCTCAAAAGAAAACCAAATGATGCACAAAGTCTCTACCACGAAGAATGGGTCGGTGAAGGACGACACCATGGAAGCAGACGTGGAGGAGGAATTGGTGAGGACATTGGTTGGAAAAGGGCCACCATCTGTCCCAAAGTTTCCTGCAGTTCCCTCAAAGTCATGGTCATCCCTGAACTCAGGCAAYGTCTCCAGACAGAAGATGACAATAGAGATGAGGATGACCAGGACGGAAACGATGGCAATGCCTCGGGCTGGCCCAGAGCTCTCTGGGTACTCRAAGAGGAGCCACACTTGCCGCTGAAACTCCTTATCAGGGAGTGGCCTCTGCTCCTCCCGAATGAAGCCCTCGTCCTCTCGAAACTTCTCCATGGCCTCCTCCCCAAGCTGGTAGAAGCGGATCTCCTCGGAGAAGATGTCAATGGGGACGTTGACGGGCCGCCGGATGCGCCCGCCGGACTGGTAATAGTAGAGGATGGCGTCGAAGCTGGGCCGGTTGCGGTCGAAGAAGTACTCGTTGCGGAGCGGGTCGAAGTAGCGGCCGCGCTTGCGCGGGTCTCCGAGCAGCGTCTCGGGGAACTGCGCCAGCGTCTGCAGCTGCGTCTCGAAGCGCAAGCCCGAGATGTTGATGACCACCCGCTCGCAGCACTCGCGCTCGCCGCGCTCGGCGGGCAGCGCCGGCGGGCGATGCCGCGGCTCGTCGGGCGACGCGTCACCCCCGGCCGCCACGGGCATGCTGCCTTCCTCCCTCTCCTCCTCCTCCTCCGCCGCCTGGTCGCCGCGGCGCCGGGCGCGGGGGCTGCTGCTGCCGCCGCTGCCCCGCGCCGGGCGGCCCGCGGCGGAGGCGCCCGGCGAGCGGAGCAGGCTCAGGCGCTCGTCCATAAAGACGGGAGGAAGCGGAGGGAGAGGAGGCGGCTCTTCCTCCTCCTCCTCCTCCTCCCGCAGCCGCCCGCGGGGAAGCAGCCGCCGCCGCCCGCCCGGGCTCCCCCCGCCGCCGCTCTGAGCAGCGGAGGCTCCGCTCAAAAAATCCGCCCCCAGCCCAGGCACCGCCTCGGTCGGCGGAGCCGCCCCCGGCCGGGCCGCCCCGGCCCCCCCGGGCTCCTCCTCAGAGCTGCCCTGGCCCCCCGCCTCGATCCCCCCACCTCGAGCTCCCCTCCCGCCCCAGACCCAGCAGGCAGCGCATTACGGGGGTTTCCAATCAGCATTTCAGCTGCAGGCTCAGGGATTTGTTTTGCTCTGTTTTTTATTTTATTTTATTTTATTTTATTTTATTTTATTTTATTTTATTTTATTTTATTTCATTTCATTTCATTTCATTTCATTGCCTAGGGCAGGGATGGAGGAGGAGCAGGTGCATCCCCACGGTGCTGACCCCATAGGCACAGAAGTTGAGCCAGACCCTGGGCGAAGGGCTGAGCTGAGCTCGGCCTCTCCACAGCTGCTACCTGTGGCTTCTAATTCCCCCTCACACACACAGACCGATTTGGTCTCACGGATTTGGTCTCATGCAAAAAGTTGCGTTTGGATGCGATGGGATTATTTTTACGGAAAAARTCTCCCCCACGGCAAGTGGTGTCTCTTGGCTCAGAGATATCTGCCCCAAGAGCTCTCCCAAACCCATCTTGGGCTCTCTCGAAACCCATTAATCTCACAGGCCAAATGGAGTTCCTGCAATTTAGGGCATTCCTGGATTGGGAATAAAGTCCAGCCACGAGGCTTGGGGAAGTTGGAAGCTCTTTTCCACCGTCTGTGCTGGAGGTTGGAAGCACTCTGGCGCATCTGAGTCCCGCTTGGTTTTTTTACCACAGATATTTTTAACTGGCCCAGCCTCCAGAAGGTAGGGAGGGAAACAGCTGAAAAGATCAAACTTATTTATCCTCAGAATTAGCAACAAGCTGCACAAAACACACAAAGCCGGAGAAGGAGCCAAGCACTAAACGCTTCYGTGAGAGCTGGCTCCGCAGTGGGAATGCCAGGGCGGCACGAGGGAGCCGGTTGGCAAGGTGGGCATCCTATAGGCACCGAGCTCTTGTTCCCGTGATTGCATCCCAGCTTCAGAAAGCATTCCCAGTGCTTTCTCCAGACAGCAGGGCCAGCAAGAAAATGTCCTGCCCTTTCCCACAGCAGCAGGAAAACTGCAGCCGTTTGAAGGTGGTCTCCTGCGATGGTGCTGGGGACACCTTGCTGCAGTGACCATCCCTGGTTGTCCTCTCCATCCTTGGCTCTAAACCCCATCCACTGAGTCCCATTTCATGCAAAGAAGCACCCCATCCGCTTGCCTCATCCCTTCTGCAGGAATTAATCTCTGGGAGTGCTCCCAAGGAAAGCAAGCTGCTTCCTTCCAGCCCGGAGCATCTCCAGAGCAGGACAGGGCAGGAAGCGCAGCCCAGGCTCGCTGTTAACTCTTGCACTTCCCCCTTCCTTTTCGCCCAGCTCTTCTTTTCTGCCTGCCAGGAATTCCGCCAATGTATCACTGTCATCTGGCACAAGGCTGCCTTTACACCAGGAATATTCACTGGGGGCACCAATGCTGGCAGGGACAAGAGAAAACTTCCATAATCACAGCAGTTTATTCCAGATATTTTCCAGGGGAAATCACAGGAGCAGGATTAAACCCTTTCTCACACTGATGACATCCCAAACACACATGAATCCCAGCAAAATATCCCTTTCCAAGGAGCCCTCTGGGCTTGCTGAACTCCCACCCAGACCTGCAGCACCCTTGGGTGAGGAAACTCCCCATCTCCATCTGGGAGCACCACCCCACGGATGGTGGGGGTGGGAATGTCTCCTCTCTCGCCCTTGAATGAGCAGCTGCTTCCATTGATAAATCTGGGACAAATCATCTGTTCTTTATCTGCCAGGCTCRGAAACCCCTCGGCACTAAGGCAGCAGCAGGAATATCTTAATGCACTGGAAATGCATCGTGCTCAGGGACTCCATCGGCTTCAGGAGAGCCAACCTGCCTAAATCCCGGCTGTCTCTTTGGGAGCCCAGGGGTTACAGCTCAGGACAGAGTTAGACCTATTTTAATGCCTTAAAAAAATGTGATTAGCGGGTGGGATTAAGCTGGCCAAACATCGTTAATGCAAATTTTGCCCTAATGGGGATCGTGTTGGCGGAGCGCTGCAAGGACAGCAAAGCGATATCCCGCGTGGCGGCAGCTCAACGTTATTTTGCCATTAAGGGATAAGATTGCATCGGCAGAGCAGTTTTAACCGCAGATCCGCCTTTTCATTACCCGCGGCAAAAGCATCCGCGCGATTAATGTGATGGGGAGCCCCTGGGGCTGGGAAGGGCTTCTTGGAGCATCCCYATTCCCTCCAGAGCAGCGGAACTGCGTCCCTGTCCTCTCGTTCTCATTAAGCCAGTCAGTCAATGGTTTTTGCAGTTCTTTGAGACCAAAGCACCTGTGCTGAGGGCTAAATTGACACCCAAGCCAGGCGTTATTTTCCACAGGGACCAGGGCTTAGGGACACACAGCAGTTTGGAAACCCACGGTTGTGTTTTGCTGCAGCATCTGCATCCCGGGAAGCATGCAGAGCTAGTGCTCAGCACCCACATAGCTGCTCGCTCAGCTGGGACACCCGAACTGATGGATGCTCACACAGGAGCACATTGYTTTTCCAGGACACCAGTTGGCGCCCGGGATTTGTGCATTAGGAAAACCAGGTCCTGGCCCAGCTTGGGGACAGCAGCAAGAGGCAGGCGCGCCGCCACCTGCGCCAGTAACCCCAGCAACAGCTCGGCTGGCGGGGAGGATGCTGACTCACCGCCTGCTTCTCTTTCACAGCTCACCCTTAATAAAGAGCTCCGCCGGAAGAGCCTGGCCATCCTTTCCCTCTGTCCTCCCTTCCCCCTCTAAAAAAAAAAGAAATTAAATAAAGCAACTCAATTAGAAACCAAATGCATGGRAAAAAAATCAAGAAGCAGTGACTGTTAATGAAACTTTAATTCCCCAAACGGGCTCGTTTTGGTTCAAAAGGCAATGCTCGCCGTTAATCCGCTAAAGTCTTTGCAAACAGAAATAACCTCAACCCCCCTACCCCGCCCTGAAACGCCAGGTTTTGCTGCAAATATAAATCACTGAATTATTAACAGCCCGGAGATAGCGAGAAAGGGATGGGGAAACTTGAGAAAACCTTTTTGGAAGCGGAGTTCTCCCTGCAAAGGATTGAGAGTCTCTTTGCTTTGACCTTATTCTTTTCGTCTGTCTCCCGCTTTCCTTTTGAATGCAAATCCTGCTCCACAAGCAAATCCTGCTCCGCAGTTGCTGCTTTCCCCCCTTTCTTCTCTTGGGAAGCACAAGATGCGGTGGAGAGGAGGCACCAGAAAACAGACTTGATGCTGTCAACATGTCTCGGGTTGGAGTTCCTCTCCCGCTGTCCCCAGCTCTGGGCCACTGGCGAGGACAGGTCTTGGTCTTTTGCTTGAACGTGGCGTTTTCGCCCACATGATGATCAGAGACAATGCGGGATGCAACTCTCCTCCCAAATCTCATGAGCGGTTGGGGTGTGCGATGGTTCCGGAGGGTGAGACRTGGCTCACGCCTCCGATGAGCACGGGAGTGATGGAGCCCATTGGAGATGGATCAGCCCGAAGTCCTGGCCTTGCTCAACCATTCTCAAGGTTCAACCACCTCACTGCATCTTCCATCCTCTTCAYCACTACGACGACCCCAGCAAGATCACACATCTCCCCCAGAGCAGGACCCTGAAGGCGATGGAGCCTGGCATATGTGGRCATCATGATCCTGACAATGGAAGACCCTACATATGCTATACGCTTCCTGTCCCTACAGCAAGTCACAKCTGTCACCCTTCCTTGGTGAAACAGGCCAAAGATCATGTTAGACATCAAAGAGATCTTTAACATGACACCTACCTCAACCCAAAGTTTCCTCTATGTTTTTCTCAGTCTTTATCCCATGGCTGAGTTTGTTGAGCTGCATCCTATAGCTGCTCCCCAAAAGAGTCYTATCTTCCTACCATCCACTGGGGAAGATACCCTTCCTGCTGTGAATTTTAGGATCCCGGCTCAAAATCCCAGAAACGGAGTCTGAAGAGGCGGTGGGACAGGGAGCAGCATTTCCCTGCCAAGTCCTTCAGCCCTTGAGGCTACGAATAGCGCTTCAGAAAGGCAGCCTAGCCCAGCTCTGTATTAATTCTTTTATTAATTCTTTGGTGATGAATGAAAGATGCAATTTCACTTGGGGAGGAAACTTTATCTCTGCAAAGCAGTGAGGGAGAGACAGCACCGGGTCAACAACCGGATCAACCCTTATGGAACTCTGAGGTCACCCAGTGGAGTTTGGTWCTCACCCTGCTTTAGCACCCACAAGGTCCAGGACAAACGCAGCTCAACTTTACATCTGCCACCCTTGATTTGGTTTGATACCAGAGCTTGGAATTGTCTCCCAAGCATTTGGCAGGGGTAAGCGCCTCCGTGCGCCACCCAAGCCCAGCAAGCTCAGCAGTAGCCAACCCCTTCCTGCTTCTTTCATTAATCCCTGCTGTCTCCATTTTGCCTAATAATCTCTGTTTTGCTCTATTTATCCTGCCCTGCTGACCCTCAGCTGTAAGAGCTCTCCCGCATGCCCCGCCTGGGTAAGCTAGGCAGCTTGCCTGGGATTTCTGGGATTTCTCYGGTCCTGTGGGCACACGCCTGGCATCAGCAGCGCCTTAAAAACCTGCCTTGGGGCTCACAATTTCACCTGCTTCCATATTTTTTGTTTTCAAAACCSCACATTGGGATAGATCCTGCCCCAGGAGCCCCACACAGAGCCCAGCACAAGCAGCTGAGGATCCCAGCAGTGGCGTTTCTGACATTTCCATTCCGCCTGAGCCGCAGCACTGAGGCTCCCTGGCTCAGGCTGAGMTGCCCATGAAGACACAGGGAGAAAAGGGAAATCAAAGGAAATAAAAACTCTCTATAATAAGTGCCATTAATACAATAAGACTCCCCAGAGAGCAGGAAAGGAYGGAAAACTGGGTGCGACCCTCGCTGCAGCGGCAATAACAGGGCAATACGAGGGCTTTATTTCCCTCTTTCCAAGCACAGCTGCAATTGGAAGGATGCTCTTGCCTGAGAGCAATGCCATGGGATGCTGATACGATCTCTCATTGGTGGTCCTGCCACCAGGGCGAGGCCAAGGGCATGACAGCAGGCGGGGGATGCACCAGCATGCCTCTATTTTAAGGTGAAACCATCAGAGAGTTGTTTTTTTTTCCGTATTTCCAGACCTGTTTCCGGGTGTGAATGGGGTGTGAAGGAGACGGCGGAGGCAGCTGTCCCGCTAAACTGTAGCCCAAGCTCCCAAGCTGCAATGTGCACACATTTGCAAGCCGAATTATTGCACATGCATGGAAACGATTAAAAAARAAAAAAAAAAAAAAAAAAGACCTTCCATGCTGGTGCTGGGTACTGAAAAGAGCTTGCAAAGATGGAGTTTATGGAGGCTGGGGAGCAAAAGCAGTGGCTGGCGGCACAGACTTTGGCCACTCTGTTTGCTCCTTCCCCCGCGCTGCCAATGTCCACAGCAGGATGGGGAAAGGTGTGTGCCAGGCATGAGAAGGCTCCTTGTGCCTCTCTCCTCTGCAGGAATTTGGGGTGGGTTATTAGGCGAGGAGCGAAAACAAGCCGACAATCAACSCCCAGTGCTGCAGCGGGTGCCCAGGGTGCTGCAGGAGGCTGTTAGAAGCCCTGGCAAGGGTGACTTCAGCGCCAGTCGGCCCCACTAAGGGTGGCCACGTTTATTTTTGCTCTTGGATCTCCTATAAAAAGCTGGAAGTTGCTGCTCAAGGGAGAAAAGGAAGGATGCTCATCTGGGAGCCCAGGTTGGGACTTCTGCTCTTTTGCTTAGCAAAATAAGGGCTTGTAAATAATCCTGAAAAAAAAAAAAAAAGGTTTTAAAAAGTGTTAAAAAATAACCAAAAGGTGCTTTTCTGTTTGTCTTTTCTTTCGTGGGGAGACCTGCAAAGTCTTCTGTGCCCCTCAGGTAATGGAGAAGCGAGCACTGCATGCCAYCCAGCCTCTGATAACTAAATAAAACTACATTTATGGTAAATGCAACTGGTAAACGCAGTTTTATTGCATCATGTTTATATTCCAGAGCCAACAGAGATGGAAAAGAGGGCAAGGAACTGGACAGGAGCGGGTGAGGGGAAATGCTACAATCCAGTGGGTGAGTGAAAAGGGAGTTTGAAGGGAGTGTTCACAGAATCACACAGAATCCCAGAACGGTTGAGGTTGGAAGGGACCTCTAGGGATCATCTAGTCCAGCCCCCCTGCTCAAACAGGGACACCCAGAGCMCGGGGCACCCGATTGCATCCAGGCGGGTTGGGAAGATCTCCAGAGAAGGAGTCTCCTCAGCCTCCCCGGGCAGCCTGTGCCAGGGCTCGGGCACCCTCACACTGCACAAGTTCTTCCTCACGTGGAGATGGARCTGCCTGGGTTTCAACTTGGACCCACTGCCCCTTGTCCTGTCACTGGCCACCACTGAGAAGAGCTTGGCCCCCTCCTCCCTACATTCATCCCTCAGAGGATGGAGGGAGCTGCATGAAGGCTGCAGACTCTGTCCCTCCACACAAATGAGAATTTAAGGCTCAGTCTGAGTTAAGCAGACCCTTTTCCGTAGCTTCCAGCCAGCAAAAGGGACGGCAAGGGATGTTTGTGTTGCTCTCCGAACAAGGAAAATGCTGCTGGAGCAGTCACAACACCTTGGAGAGGCAGCCCCAGCCTGCGCTTCCCTTCCAGGCTGGCGGCAATGTCTCCTCTTGCATTAATACRACCTGACATGGATTTTTTCCCAGGTACAGCACCTGTCTTCTCCTCTTGCTCCCTACAGTCTTGATGGCAGTGACGGGGATTTGCAAAGGAGGGAGAGCCAAGTGCGGGGTGCTGCCCGGTCCTGGCAAAAGGGGTCAGGCTGCTTCCATCTTCCTTCAGCTCTTTGTGGGGTATTTCTACAGCTCCAAACCACAGCTGGGCTCAAATCCAATATCCACAGACATCTGCCTCAAATGCAGCATCTGCAGACATCAGTGCAAAAGAGAGTGTGGAACGGCCCAGGACTCTGTGGGGACTCCCCTGCCCCAMAGGGCTTGACGCACTCCACAATCCTGCGGGAATCCTGGCCTTGGAGGCTGCATTTGCTCTGGAAGCCCTTGGAGCTCCACGGGCTTTCCCCGCAGGAAGGGAATCCCTGCTCGGTGCCAATTCCCAGCTTGCTACGGGCGGAGCCGGGGAAATCAATCTCTTCCCCCTGCCAGAGCCCCTCGGGGCCGCCCTACGGGAGCATCCAAGGTGATTTCAGTGCCCCACGGGGCCCGCAGCGGCCAAGCCAAGGTTGCCGCTCACCCCATCGGAGGCCACGCGTGAGCGTGGTGGCGCAGGTGACAGCCAGGCTGCAGCGGCAGTGCCCGCGCTCCGAGCACACATTTCCTAGTCCGGGGAAGCCAAGGGAGAGGAGCTCCGGTTCTGGCGCCTTCCCAGGGCTCCAGGAGAGCCATCACCAAGGGAGGGCCACGGAGCTGCTGCGGATGCCGAGCGCTCCGCAGCCGGGGTGGCAGCGTGCTATCTTTAGCAGGGACACATGCTGCCCTCGATTCCTTCTGCTCTATTTCCTACCTCAGTGGCCACGCACGCTGGCACTGGCAGGGGGAGCGTGAGCGAGAGCGAGCACCGAGCAGGTTGGCAGTGGAGCTGCAATACTGTCACATCAAGGACTTTGTCACTGCTGTCATTTCACTGTGATCCAGCAAGGCCAGAGCCACCGTCTCTGCTGTTCCCTTCACCACCCACAGCCAGCTTTGGGACAGGACAACCCCGTGGGATCCCATGCAACAAGTGCACGGGATCGCCCACCCTCCCCATGCTCCAGCATCCAGGCTCGTCAGAGCTGGTCTGGTGGCTTCTGGCCACTTAAATATTCCCAAATGGCCACTGTCTATTCCCAGCTACAGAAAATGGGCCCCATGGAAACGTCTAGGTACAGTTGGTCTGTGCAGGAAAGAGCCGCCCAGGAAATTGCTTGGTCTGTTTGAGGTGGATGCTGCTCAGTGAGGGTCTGCAGGGAGTTTCTCCATCCTGGGTAGCAGGATTTAGACTGCATCGGGCTGAAGACCAGGTTCTGCTGTCCCGGCGATGGACACCTCTTGCCTCTCCTGCAGGGTAGCACTGACAGTGGGATTAATGGGAATGAGCTGAGCCCTCCAGATCACAGTCCTCATGAGACACGGTCCTGTAGTGCCCCAGGCTGCGAAGGCCAAAGGAGCTCCACAAAGGAGCCAAAAGAGCAGAGCAGCTCCGAGCCTGGAGCATCACAGAGCAGGAACAAAGAGTCACCCAGACCGTCCTTGCCCTCCCGCTGCTGTCTCTGAGGCTTCCAACCCCCCTCATCTCTGGGGAGGGGGGTTATAGCCCACCCGAACCACGTGAAGCAGAAAGCGAAGGCTGGGCAAGGAGCTGGAAGCTGCTCTTCTGCGCTGCCAAACCTCATCAGAGCCACTCGGGGCCGTGTCACCTCCGTGCGCGCGGCCGCCGCGCCAGCCTCCCGCGGGGATGCAGCGGCAGGAAATATGCTGCCAGTCGAGGCGAGGAGAAACAGCCCAGAGAGGGATTTTTAACAGCAAGACTGTTCTGTCTCCAAAAAGAAAGCCATAAATAGAAAGACGGGTCATTTACTGTCTTCAGTGAATTTAGGCACAATCGATACCACGCCGGCGTGTGATTTATCAGAGGGGTGACAAGGCTGTCACATGCGATAACCTTGCGTGCTGACAGTGACTCAAGGCAGGAGCGAGGGTGACGAGCGGCAGACGTGAGGGTGATGAGCGAGACGCCCCACGGGCCACTGCAGCTGCGGACGGGACGCCGAGCCCTGGAGCGATGGGAGGACGAGGGCACGGGGCTCCTTGCAAATAGTCATTTCTCCCTTTCAAGGAGAAAACAAGCGGCCTAACAGAGTCCCTAGCCAGGCAAGCGGTTAAAATATCATCAAGGAAGCAAGAAGAACGTGAGTAGGGTCAACCTTCCTCGGGAAGGACGGCCTCCACATTCCTCCCTCTGCTCATGGAGCCAAAGGAGCCAAAGGAGCCACTGCATCCCACGGCCAGCCTGGACAGGGGATTTCAAACTGTGATTTCCACTTGCTGCAGGAATGCTGGAATTCTGGGTGGCCTCACATCCCTGAGCCCCATCTGCGGGCACCTCCAGCATCCATGAGGCTGAGGCCGGGATGAGCGCGAAACCCGGCACTCTGACCCTTTGCACACTGGCAATAAACACGCAGAATTAGAGGGCCACAAAAGGGAACCTTGAGCCCCTGGAGACAATGGAGCTAACGAGTACGGGAGCTGCAGATGCTCCATTCTGCTGAGAGCCCCGGAATGTGCTGGAATTGAGCCGAAACGAAGGATGAAACCGAGGTGCGGGGGAGGCACCGCTCAATATTCATACGAGAGAGCTCGGCTCTCCTTAATGAATAAGAGATGCTCTTCCTCGATTAACATGCATCGCTAGCGATTTCTCTGAAGCCAAGCCCTGCCTGGGGACTCCGTGCTAATGCTTTCTGTCAGCACTCAGGGGCGTGGGGGGCTGCTTCTTTCCCCCCAAGGTGGTACATTCACAATGTGCGCGTGTCCCTGCCAGCTCTAAGGCCATATGGAATATATATTCCCATGGCTTCGGTCGCAGGGAATCGCCTTTGTTGCTGATGGATGTGGCAGGTGGGGACATCACCCTGCCATGTCACACCAGAGTGGATGTATTTGCTCTCTGCTCCCAAAGCTGGTACCCCCTCTAGCACCCCCCCAAATCATCCTTCCTAAGGGGAAACTCCTCAAGTTGTCGCAGATGAAGGGCAGAGGATGAACCCCGTGCAACCAAATCAGGAGCAGCTTCTGGAACTGCAACGCTGGCACCTTCCTCTTCCTCTCTCACCGCCAGTTGCACAGAGGAAGGCTGTAAGGAGAGAGCAGGGAGCAGTGCAGGACCTGGAACAGCTCATGGAAGATTTGGAGATGAGTCCTTGTGTGAACTTCCCCACTTAAGTCCTCAGACCCAGGTTTACACATGGGACAAGAGCCTAATTAGTACTGACAGCTTGAACTACAGCAGTGCCAGGGACTGGAAAAACAAACAAAAAAGCAGTGGCTGCTTCAAAACCTCCTTGTTCAGAAGAACCCGGAGCTCATAGGTCCCCGGTCTCGCCGGAAACCTTTGCTCTGTTTGAGAGCGGGAGCCTGCGACGTTACAGCCGCRGAGCCAAGAGCAAGACTCCTAATTGTGCATTAACAAACATGACTCACCCATTTATTTGCACTGGTATGTTCATGGTTATTTTAAGCTTTGTCGAAAGAATGCCAGCTACTGTATAATAGATGGGATGAAGGATGGCAGTGTTTTTATTTTGCTTTACAACCGAAGCTTTATTTTTAGCACCCTTTAAAAAAACAAACCTTCAGAAGTKAAAGCGCTCTTTAATTTCGTTTAAACACTCCAGCATTGATCTCCTGAAGTCACCGCCTRGGAGCCAGCCCCATCTCCGGGTTACAGCCACCACAATGGGAACCGGTGGCCCAGCTGTCACCAGCCCTGGACGTGGCTTGGAGAATCAGCCCAGCTGCCAGTGCATCCCAGGCAAATCCCACTCCATAGGCAAGTGCTTAAGAGCTAAAGACTCCACTTTGCAGGATGAGTCCAGCTCATTCGCTGCTCCGCACACAGTCCTGCTGCGTTTGCTCGGCGTTTTCCTTGCAGGCCACCTGCATCATGCAGAATGGGCAGCTTCCACCAAAACAGCATCAGTTTTTCAGGGAGACTTTGGAGTTTAAATATCATACGAGCAAGCAGAAGTGATTATCTGCGTCTCCATTCCTCATGCTAAGAGGATTATGGGAAGAATACAGGCACGCTGTAAGAGAAGGCAGGGATGCAATGAGGAAGGGCAACGCCCGCTTGGAATTAGAGTTAGCAAGAGATGTCAGGGACAACAGGAAGGGCTTCTATAAATATAYCAGCAGCAGGAGGAAGATGAGGAAGACGACGATGTTAGTCTGCTGCTCAGTGGGGAGGGTGCCTTGGTGACGGAGGATGCCAAGAAGGCAGAGGTACTGAATGCCTTCTTTGCCTCTGTCTTTCCTGCTAAGGCTAGTCCCCAGGACTTGCACCAGATTTAATCTTAGCATGTTCAAACACGGTAAGGCAGGGAGATGTGGACGTCCCTAGAGGGCATCATCAGAGAAGGACTGCGCAAGASAGCAGGGATTGCACCAAAAGGGCTCACAGAGTTTGGGATGGCCAGGGGCTAAACAGCAGGTGGATCACAGAATGGTTAAGGTTGGAAGGGACCTCTAGAGATCATCCAGTCCAATTCCCCTGCTCAAGCAGGGACACCCAAAGCACAGGGTGGCACCCAGTCGCATCCAGGCAGGTTTGGAAGATCTTGGCCCCTTCCTCCCTACATCCCCCCTTCATGTACTTCTACATATTAATCACATCCCCTCTCAACCTTCTCTTCTCCAGGCTGAACAGGCCCAGGTCTCTCAGTCTTCGCTCATAAAATAGAAGCTCCAGTCCCATCATCACCTTTGTTGTTCTCTGCTGGACCCTCTCGAGAAGCTCCACATCCCTCTTATACTGGGGAGCTCAGAACTGCCCCCAATACTCCAGGTGYGGCCTCACCAGAGCTGAGGAGAGGTCAGGATCACCTCCCTTGACCTGCTGGCAACATCCTCCTGATGAAGGTGAGGATCCCATTGGCCTTCTTGGCCACGAGGGCACTGCTGACTCATGGTTAACTTGGTGTCCACCAGGACTCCCAGGTCCCTCTCYGTGGAGCTGCTCTCCAGCAGGTCGAGCCCTAATCTGTACTGRTGCCTGSGGTTATTCCTCCCCAGKTGCAGGACCCTGCCCTTGTCCTTATTGAACCTCATGAGGTTCCTCTCTGCCCAACTCTCCAGCATGTCCAGATCCCTCTGGATGGCAGCGCAGCCCTCCAGAGTGTCGGCCACTCCACCCAGCTTGGTATCGTCTGCAAACTTGCTCAGGGTGCCCTCAGTGCCCTCGCCCAGGTCATTGATGAATAGGTTGAACAGCACYGGGCCCASTACWGACCCCTGGGGSACTCCTCTGGCCACCGGCCTTCGAGTGGACTCGGCCCCATTTATCACCATCCTCTGAGCTCTGCCAGCCAGCCAGTTCTCTATTCAGCTCAGTCACAACAGCACAGGTTTACACGGGGCTACACACAGTGTTAAGCGTGTTGTAACACAGTTACACAGCTACAACAGCACAGGGTTACACCAGCACAGGCGCCTTCCTGCATGTGCAATGGTTTCAGTTTTGCAAACACTAATTCCTCGCACAGTTTCCTCATTTTCGAGAACCCTCTTGGCCCAACGTTGCTCTCATGTTCTGAATCATCACGGTTTTCCCCAAGCCRCAGCGCAGGCAGAAACCCCCGAGAAGCTCTGGGCCATCGGGCTGGCAGGACCCAATGAAAGCAGCACATCCCAAAGCGCCAGCATCTCCCCACCTCGCCCCCATGGAGTTGTGAGGAGCTATCAAGGAGCTATCCATCAAAGCAGAGGGCAAAAATGCAGGATTAACATAGCTCTTGGTGACCTGTCCTTGAGATAGTCGTGTGACACGCTGTGGCCCCAAGCCCTTCGCGCTCCGGGCAGCCTAGCTCATCACAAATGGGTGCTGCTTCCTTCTGACACGGACACACATCCAAGACCGGGCTCCTTGCCCAGCTCTGTGCCCTGATGCCAATGGAGGAGCAGGGTTTACTTGTGGTGGGCACGTGGCTGCTCCCTCCATTGCAATGATCTTCTAGGCAGTGCATCGGCGTGAAACGCTGCCATCTCTTCCACTTCAGGACATGCTGTGAGCCTCCCACAAACTCAAGTTAACACCTCCACCTCCTTCACAGCTTTTCTTCTCCTTCCCCATTTTTATTTGGAATAAATCACCTTTTGTGGAAGTGCCCAGACCCCTGCACACCCCCCAGGAGCCAGTGGGCTGAGGGCAGGTGATATCAGACAGCAATAGCTGATGCTAAACACACAACCACCTCGACAATGCTGCTCATGGCAGGAATGGTTCTCCTGCTCATGGTCCCTGCTGCAACTTTGCAGCAGCTCTCCTGGCAAATCTGGAAAGTCTTTCTGCTTGAAAGCAAAACACCCCCAAGAATTTCCCATCAGAAAGTCCCTGTCAGGCTCCAAAAGCCACGCACAATTCCTGCAGCCGATTTCTGCCCCCTTGTGAAGCTCTGCAAAAATCCAGGGCTACAGCAGCATCCGCAGCTCCTACAAATCCCTCTGCTCATGCTGCCGGCTTTCAGGGCAGAGACTCAAACAGATTGTGACTGGCCCTAATTCAGCCTGGCAGAGATTTCCTGGGCTTGAATGAAAAGCATTAGGGACCATCACCCTCCTCCTCTACGGAAAGAGCATTACTACCAGCTCTGTGACAGCCAGCACTGGGCTCAGCCCTGGTTTATTACTCTAATTGATCACTTAAAAGCCCCAAGGCAGGAGATCTCCCTCCTCCCCAGCTGGCCATGAGCAGACCCTGGCTCCTTTGATCCACACCAGCCCAGGGCTGCCCCAAGGCCCAGGAGAACCATGGGCAGATCCATCTACTGATGACCAAAGGCTCAAATATGTCTCTGTTCTTCCTCCTCACAATTTCCTGGGCTCACAGGCAAGCGTGTTGCAGGGTACAACCTTCCCTTCCCTCTTCAGGACCCTCTTCCGAGTATTGTCCCCACTGGACCCCAGGATTTGGTGGTTTAACCTTGGGATATGGCCAGGAACATGACAGGGCTGTAGCGAGATACTGGCCTGAGGCTTGGCGCGCTCTCACTTGCTGAGCACGGAGAGGTCATTGGAGGCCAGAAGGAGCAGGGAATTTTGGCTCCAATCCATGCTGTGTGCCAGGGAGGGCTGTACTCACACAGACCAGATTTGCACCTCAAAGGACCTGCCTTTCCTACTGGCTGTATGTAGGGACAGAAGGGAYGTGACTCATGTAGAAACCAAGAACCAGGGAGAAAAAAGGACTCCTGGCTCACTGTACCCCCGCAGAAACCAGGTTGTGCTGCTCTCTCATCAGCAATTCATTCTCTTGTTCAAAAGAAGCATTTTTGCCATGTGAACAACATGGGGATCCTTTAGCCCCTCTGTAAATCTGTAAACTCACTTTCTTCTGCCCACAGACTGTACATTCCTCCCCTTCACAAGGTAGAAACTGAGGCAGGCAGTTCAATTTAGGCCCAGAAAGCCTGGCATTGGGGACRAGAAGAGCCAGTCACCCACCCAAGCTACAAAAGTCCCTCCTGGACAGACCCTAGTGACACATAGGGTGCAACAATCGCTCTTTTCCTCTTCCCAAACGAGCCGGTAACAGATGCCAAAGACTCCCTGGAGCCTCCTTCCATCCTTCGGAGACATCGGATGCTTTTGTACAGATTGCTACCAGCCCCACGCGCCGCTCGGCTTCGGCACAATGACGCAGGACGAAACACACGCAGTGCAGCCACCCTGTGGCCACCAGGCTGCCGAGCACATTCACCGCTGAGTTTTAAATGGCACAGATCCCATACAAACTCCCATTTGCGCTCCTCCAGGCAGCTTTTCACAGTGTGAGATGCCAGCTCCTTAAAACGCAGTGTTTTTTCGCAGCGCCCAATGGCACAACAAGGCCACACAGAGCCTACCCGCTTCCAAGAGCCCCTGTGTACTGCGTCAGCTCTGCCCTTCCCAGGTGCTGCTCGCAGTGACACCGGCTGCGTCCCTGCAGACAACAGTCGGCGCGGCTGAGCACAGCCGGAGCTGCACAGGCGGAACCGCATGCCAGACGGTGCTGCCGCCGCTCCCAGACAACCCCCTGGCCGCCTGTAGCCCAAGCAGCTCCAACAGGCCAGGCGGGAGGACGGTTGCACCACCTGCTTGCCGAGGCCTCAGGGYTGTATTTAAGCCTGAAGCGCTTGAAGACTCTAAAACCGATCTTAGGGTTTCCTGTTAAATGTCTTCACTGCTGCTCCTGCCTAACAGGCTGCAAACAGTGAGTGCCAAACAGCTCAAACAGAGATAGGGAAGCTCCAAACACCCATGCAGGGTGTTCTTCCTGGCACTTTCACCCTACAGCATCACACAAGACAAGTAGAAGTCACCATATGCCCAGAGCAGGGTGACACCATTACCCATCACTCAGCTTCCAAAAGCCCCTTTTTGCTTAAGTATCTTGAAAGTTTCCCTTAYAGCTTCTGCTGCTTCCCCATGAGAAGCAGCTACACCTCACTGGACAGCCACCATCGCCTAGCGTTTAAGGGAAATGCCTTTAATACGAGGTTGTTAATTGCTTCTCCCAACCAGACACCTCAGGCGCCTCCCGGGCGCCGCTCGCTCCTGCCGCCCCTCAGGCCTGACGGGGGGCGGGGCCTCGCTGCCCTCACCCTTGCCCTTCTCCATCATGGCGGGCCCGGCCACGCCCAGCTGAGCGCATGAGCACGCCGGAGCCCTTAAAAGCTTTTCTTTTATTTGTTTGTTTTTCTTTCTTCTTCTTCTCCTTTTTTTCTCCTGTGTCATATTTTTATTTTCTCCCGTAGGTTGAGACAGCCTGATTGTTGGAAAAGGGAAAGAGAAGCAAAACGAGGTGCGGGGGTGTGTGGGTGGCGTGACGTCAGCGCCGCTTGGCGCGCTGCCTGAGGCGAGGGCGAGCGGCCGGGGCAGGGCAGAGCCCGGCCGGCCTGGCTCGGGACCGCTCTGGCCTCCCGCCTAGCGACACCGACGGGAAACTTCGGTCCCTCTGCCAGGCTGGGCAGCCCGCACGGCCCTGAGGGCTCCCYGGTAGTTCTGGCAGCCCTGGGAGGCTCTAATGGCCGAAGTGTGGAGGGCAGAGGACAGCTCGGTGCCCTGTATCAGKGAGAGGCGCTTGTCACCAGCGTCGTGCCTGGTTTTGTGTCACTGAGCTCACATCTGTGCACAGGCAGCTCTGACATAACCGAAACCCTTGTGATTTTGCTGTCTTTTCTTACCCTGTAGCCCTGGCCTGTGCGCTAGGAGCAGCTCCCAGGTGCCGGGCTCAAAGTTAGACCTGGCTCTTCAACTGCTGGAGGCAGATGTGGTGAAAAATGGCTGGGCCTTGTCAGCTGCAAGGTGCTGGTGACCTCAAGTCATGGATGGACCTGAAGGTGTTGGTCTACTTATGTAGTTGCTATTCAAAAGCAAAAAGCTCTAATCATAGTAGGTAAAAAGGTTGGGATGACTTGCTCTGAGGAACACTTTTCATCAAAACAATAAAAGTAGCAAAATGCATCTTTGAGGATTAATTCACTTACTTAGAAACAGCCTAGCTTGCTTGCTTGGGTTGTGCTTTTAATTCGCTGGATGAAGACTAGGTGGCCAGCACCCAGCGGAGAGCAGGTGCTTGCTGGTGCTTTTGGTAGGAGTCAGCAGCTCCAGGGAAAGTCCATGATGGGAGAGTTTGAAGGAAGTTGGAAGAGTTAAATCCAGTCAAATGAGAGAGCTGAGGCCACGGCCTGGGGACACAGGTGAAAAGGGTAAAGCTTGGGGGCTGTGAATTGTCCTGGTGTGGAACCGCACTGGCTTGACAAGCCTGGGGAGTGAATTATTCTTGGCACTGGAAGGGAAGTTGAGGCACAATGGCTACAAGCCCTGTGGAGCCACCAGAAGGGGCTCGCTGTTAGCAGTTTTTGGCAGGCAGTTTGGGTGCTGTGTCCCCAAAAGCTGGTCACCCAGGCAGCTCRGTGCCCCATGTCTACAGCAAGGCCCTGTGCAAGGACAGGCAGACGGGAGCGTGTTTCTGAGCGCAATGTCAGCCYTTTTTGGGGGGATTCTTCACATATCCAGGTCGGAGCTGTGTTTTACATAGCACTTGAATGGGCCAAGGAGTGGGCAAGGTGCATGGGCTGGGGATGAGACACAGCCACGCTGGGTGACACAGCGTTTGCCCCTGCATGAGCGAGCTCAGACTGCTCTTGGGGACGCACCTTTGTCTCGCACTTCTGTTCCAATGCACTTGGTGCTGCAGCCAGGGTGGTGCCAGGGAAACTCCTTGATTAATCACCTTAGGGACTGAGTGCTTAGAGGAAAAAGAAGAAGCTTCTATGGAGGCCAAAAAAAAAAAAAAAAAAAAAAAAAAAAGTGACATAAATAGATTTTCACCATGATAAAGTAATCTTTTACATGAGCAGCTTTCAACCTGAAATAAATCCATTAGCTGGAATTTCTGCAGTGATTTCCGCTCTGTCCTTAGCTTTTGTCTCCTAATGTAGCTGAAGGCAATGCCTAATTCTTCAGACAATGCCTGAATGTTGTGGACCCTGCAGCATCGCAGATTGCTCCTGATGCTTCCCAGAAGCAGCAGGATGATGCAGCTGGGAGCAGGATACACACAGGTTAAAGGCCAGGCTGCTGAATCCTGGGGGCGCTGAGGGAGTCTAATGTAAATGCAAAGCCAAAGCAAGAGCTTGTGCCTTTGAGCCTCAGGCTTGGAAAAAAAGACTATGAAAAATATCACCAGCTGGGGAGAGTCTCTTGTTCTCATCTCCCAGGAGTTTAACTGAACTTCCCTCTGAGTATGGTTAAACCCAAGATCCTTATTTATTCTTCCTATAAGGAACTGCAGCTGCCGCGGCAGAAATCCCCACACCCCTTTAGGGTGGCCCTGAAGACATCTATGGTTCCTAGGTAGCACAGCCTGGCTGTGTGGGGCCACGTGTGGAGGCAGGTATCACAGAAGAGAGGCAGACTAGTGGCTGGAGGGAGCAAAACCTCCAGAAATCTGAGTGGAGCATCCAGCCTTGGCTAATCCCTGCTGATATCTAGAGAGAAAACAGACACAGTTTGTTTTGGTAATCTTGCAGGAGCTTTTCTTTTCTGGCAAGCCCCAGCAGTCCAACAGCTTGCACTCAGAAACATATTTTTCAAGTGTGTTTGCATTAGCTGCTTCAAAATACTCCCAGTCCTGCAAATAGTCCCTGACAAGGATCTTCAACCATTGTAGCATTTTTTTAGTCAGCAATGAGTGTTGCTACAAGTATGGCCTGCTGAAAAAGAATTTCGGGAGGTAGCTCTGTGCAGCTTGGCTGTGCCCAGCCCTTCCTAAGACTCTATCTCAAGCCTTGAACATCCTGATGGACTGAAAACTTCCTCTGAGTGCTTAAGAGTATCCAGACTCTGCTGTTTACGCGGGTTGTTGTGCATAGCTCAGTGTACAAACATCCAGGATGTGATCTGTCTGTTTGTTTTTCCCCTGTGACAGATGACTGTGTTTTTGCACATCCAGTGGTTCATGTGGGAAGCAGAGCAACTGCAGCTTGCAGCTAGGTAAAGCCCACAGGCAGTAGCACTATCTCGTCCGCACCACGACCACCGTGTTTGTCAAGGTATGTGGCAGTGCTTGAGATCTGTCAACCTGCACATCTGATTCAGAGCGCTAAAGTGATTCATTGTCTGACAGAAACATGAAGAAACAGAAATGAATTCCTCGAAGTATCTCTCTTGAGATGACACGCGTATTGGAAACCACATGTGGGCTAGGAGTGCTGCTCAGTTCGCGGAACGCTGCAGCCGGAGGTCTAATTTGGTCATTGTGGAAGATCTTTGAAAGACACATTTTTGTTTAAGATTAGTTCAGCACTGAAACCGTGCCACCCTGAGGGGCCAAAATAACTTCTGGGCACCCATGATGTTCTCTGCTTTGTCCTTATTATATCTCCTGCAGAGTGTGACTCCTCCTTTGTGCGTTTTGCAAAGGGGTGGCTGTAATTCCTATGATTGTGAAAAATGCCATTTTTATGATGCACCRTTTCACCCTTTTTGAGGTGCATGTCTCACTTCAGTTGGTTGTAAGGTGGGTTCCTGATTCCTTTTAATTCCCTTGGTAGAAGACCCAGCTTCACWTCAGATTACGGTGAAAACAAGGCAGGCCTCAAACAGAGGGCAGTGCACAGGAATGCCTGTGCTCTGCATCCCCCCCTGCTATGGGCAAAGGAGGGGCATAAAAACCTGCATTTCCCCAGCGGCATTTCTCTATTCCTGGTTGGGCCATCTGGGTCACTTCCATGGAGGTCAGCTGAGGTTTTTGTTGCACTACCACCCTTGCTGAAGAGATGAGTGTTGGGTAAGGAGTGAAAACAAAGAGGTTTACAGGTTTTCTCTATAATGCGGGGATGTGATTACAGAGAGCAAAGCACACTACTGGAAAGGCCTGGTTGAGGTGTTTGGTTTGCAGTTTGAGCAACCTAATTGTCCAGCTGATTTRGAAAATAGAGTTTCACATTTATGTGCAGCAATATTTCACATTTTGAGCTGTTGACATGGGGGAAGAAGGCTGGAAAGCAGGTTTGAAGGAGCAACGGGGATGTTTTGGGGCTTTCTCCCTTGTCCTGGAGTTGGGGTTCAGTTTTGCTGTGTCTCACGAGCTTCCTGCCTGCTCTCCTGTGGCTTTCAAACTCCTCATGCCTTGAGCATCCCATAAATTGCACAGAGCAGCGTCTAGAGTTGACTTTTCTCAGTGCAACCCTAGAGAGTTATGTGTATTAAAGGTTAGGCTAAAGCTCATTTCCACTGTGTTTACCTCACTGGCATGTAATGTATTTATTTCTCCCTGAGTCCTCCATCCACCCCTGCTTTCCCCTTTGGCTCTGCAGGGGGATTGGCAATGCTCATGCAACGTGTTTGTAAGGAGCTTAGTGSCTTGTTTCTTGGGTGGAGCTGGGTGGTGATGGGCTCTGCTCCTGTATGAAATTGGGGCCACACTAGTAGCAAGCTAAAGGTGCTTGGAAAACCAGAGGTTAGGGCTCCTGGGAATTAGCGTGTCCAGCACAGGCTGCCATGGGAACATCAGGGTTATGCACTAGACCTGACTACGAAACTCCCCCAGTCTCTGCATCAATAAGCAGGGAGAGGCAGAGAGCCCCTCCTAGAGGGTTTTTGAAGCCTTTGCCCTGCAGATTTTGGGGAGCTTTTTRTGCATTTTACCCCCATCTGTTGAAGTTATCATCCTTGTTTGCATAGGACAGCTGCTTCTGCCTGGGTTTGAGTGCTGCTTTTCCACATAGCGATTTCCCAATGTGTCACACGGCTGCAACGCTAAGAAGCCTGKACGTTTTTGTAACCAATAATCAACAGATGACCCTGTACATCTGAGATGCTTCTTTTCCCCTTAGACTGTTTACAGACCAACAGGTCAATGAACATCAACCATTTAGGTAGCAAATTAAGCCAGAAATAGTTAACTGGAYTCTAGATCTGTAGCGTTCGCAAGCAAACTTGAACCCTGAATTTGTGAAACTAASTTAACAACCTGGATTGAGATTTCTTTTATAATCTGCTTGGCTTTTGCAACTTTACTCCCCAGGATAGGGCTTGGTAGCCCAGGGATAAATGTGAACTGATACAATTTTGAGCAGCACCTAGTAAGAACATTGTATACAGGGTGATTGTTTTTCCTGTGCTGCAAACTTGCAAAGGTGCAAACACCTTTCTTGGAAGCATTGCAACATAGGCCGTTTATTTTAATAAGTGGCTTTAGGCATTAAAAGACAGCTCACCGCACCCACTCCTGCTGTTTTTTTTGGGTAGTTGGTGTACAGAGGTATTTCAAACAGATATAAAGCAGCAACAGAAAGAGGAAGAAGCTACAGAAGAGACCAGACACAGGAGCATGTGGGGAACAAACCCAGTGTAGCTTTCATTGAGTGTTAGTGTGGTGGAACAGATCTCCAAATCTGTCCTGGGCGGCCTGTTCCTGCAGCTCGGGTGCATGGTGTGAACAGAGATGATGAAGAGAAACAGAAATGAGGAAAGACCTCTCTCTATTCTGTTCAGGGGCTGTGGTTTCATGCTCATCTATGAAGTTGGAGTGCTGAAGGCTTTGACAGAACTGTCACCCGAAATACTGAGATCCGCACCCAAGATCTATGGAGTCTCTTCAGGCTCGTTTGTAGCTGCGGTGGCAGTGTGTGGGTGTGACGTAGGTAAGGGCTCTGCACTTTCATTTGTTCTGTATGTCCAGAGAGGTCAGATACCTGGAAATATTGGGTTTGCAAAGGGTATTTTTTTTTTATTAGAATGTTTTTCTTTATTCAGTGGTAAATTCCTCAGAATTTTACTTCATTTAACTTCAAGACTGGAAAATACAAGTAGATTAACTATACAGAGAAAATCTGCTAGGTACAATTACAAATGAATTATTGCATGTTGTTAATTCTCTTTTTCTGAGGAAAGACTAAATGAGGAAAGACAGTGAGGGCCTGTTTAGCCTGGAGAAGAGAAGATTGAGAGGGGATCTGATTAATATGTATCAATACCCGAAGGGTGAATGTAGGGAGGAGGGGGCCAAACTCTTCTCAGTGGTGGGTCAGTCACAGGACAAGGGGCAATGGGTACAAGTTGAAACCCAGGCAGTTCCATCTCCAYGTGAGCAAGAACTTATTTCCTTGAGGGTGCCAGAGCCCTGGCACAGGCTGCCCAGGGAGGCTGAGGAGACTCCTTCTCTGGAGATCTTCCAAACCCACCTGGATGCGATCGGGTGCCCCGTGCTCTGGGTGTCCCTGCTGGAGCAGGAAGGTTGGACTAGATGATCTCTAGAGGTCCCTTCCAACCTTGACCATTCTGTGATTTTGTGAATTCAAATCAAGGGAAAATATACCTAATATCAAAAAACAGAAGTGCTTAATAAGGCGCTGGTTTTGATAGATTCCTAAAACAGAAGAAAGAAAATACTGGATGTGGAAGGGACCATGAATTAGAAGGAAAATTATACCCTCTGAGCTCAGAAGATGCAGAGCAAATGAGAGGTCGTGTTAAATAGAGGATTTTGTGGAGATGATGGAGAGAAATGGAAAACAAAACAAAACCTGGTTCATGCAATATTGAAGATCCTTGGAAAATCTAGGTCCACTTGTAAGCGTTCCAGCACTAATGAATATAATGGATCTTCATGAATATTTATCATCATGGTAAAATGTATCTTTGCCAGGTGGAAATGTAGCTTGGAAAGTACATAGTAATAATATATTGTCATGGTTATTTTTCTTTGCTTTGTCTGTAGATGAAATGGTGCCATTCTTCTTCAATACTGTGAAAAACACTAACTATCTGTCTTATTCATCTCGAGTAAATGTCCTGCATGCCTTAAGGATCTGTTTAAGGAAATTTCTTCCCACAAATGCCCACCAGCTGGCTTCTGGGAGGCTGCACATTGTCCTCACCCGTGTGTGTGGCTGGAAAAATGTGGTGATTTCGGAGTTTGCCTCCAAGGAGGACATCATTCAGGTGCGAGCAGCCTCGCTGCCCCATGTGGGAAGGAAGTGGGTGGTTGGGGGTGATTTAATGCACAGCTCAGGGAGAAGCCTGCCCAGACTTCAAGTTACCTTCCTCCTTCCCAAAACCTAGCTGTGCTTTATGAGGTCTGGTCTGCAACAGAGAGCTGCCATTTCCGAAGGCAGGAGACTGTTGTGCTGCTTGGCTCAKCTCTGTGCTTTCCATGTCACCCACAGGCTGTGGTCTGCAGCTGCTTCATCCCATTGTATTTTGGCTTTATCCCTCCTTTGTACCATGGAGTGGTGAGTACCCTTCCTGTCTGAAGATCCTGWCCTAGGTCATGCCAAGGGTCTGCATGCGTCCTTCCACTAGTGGTGGCAAGGACATTTGTACCTCAGTGTTTGCCACCAAAGTTGCTTGGTGGTGTCTGCAGGAGGACGAATTGAACTTGGGTATCCCATMGCCTGGCTATGCTGAAGGTAGGACTCACCTACCCCGAAGAGCATCAAGCTGTCCATGGGGTCAGCTTGAGTACTTTCTGCTGCACCCRTCTGGCATTTCATTAAATACTAATTGTTTAATCGGATGGGAGGACTGGATGAATGTAGACTGGAGTGCCTAGAGCTGTGGGCAGGGTTGTCTCTTGGAGGGGAGGGGAATCGCCACAGCCTCACTCTATTTAGGGCTAGAGGGTAAGAAATCCTGCCTTCATCACACTTGTATCACCCCACTCATCTCTCTGGGAAGACTGAGCATTCCTCATTTTCTCTCCTAGCGCTACATTGATGGGGAATTTGCCATGGGGAAGGCCAGGTTCGTGTCCGAGGCCACCATCACAGTGTGCTCTTTTATGGGCGAGTACGACATCTGTCCCAGAGAAACCCCAGCTGCCTTCTTTTTCCTCCAAGCCTCCAGTTATGTCTTACAAATATCAAAAGCCAACCTCTATCGCATCTGGTGTGCTTTTGTGCCTCCCACACGTCAAGTGAGCTGCTTCTACAGGTACCCYGAGCCTCAAGGCCCTTACAGGTGGCTTCTCTGCCCTGACCCCAAGCTCTCCCCTGCAGGTTCTGGACTGGTTTTATTGCCGTGGCTACATGGACACAGARTCCTTTTTAGAGAGACTAAGTAAGTGGTTTCAAGTGAGGAGCAGGTAAGTCTGGAGTTTGCTTTAGTGTGACCATCTGCTGAGGGAGGGTAAGGGAGGTAAGTGTGTCCAGAGTCAGATTGGACAAAAGACCCCATTGCATTCCAGGAACTGACAGGATTACTCGAGTCCCATCCTTTTGGGACCATCCCAGTRGCCTTTTCTGAAGTTCCCTGTGCACTGCTTCACCTCTGGGAATTCCTATGGGGAATAYGTCAGGTCCCTTCTCATCCCATGCCATGAGCATGGTAAAACTTTCCAGGGAATTCATGTCCCCAGGACCTAAACAGCAGCTCTGTAAGCTCAGGTGCCATGTGTGGTATTAGACGCCACATCAATGCTTAGATTAGCCAGGCTTTGTGGGCATCAGTCCACTTATTTTCCAGTTGAGCCTCGTCTCTGCTCGTGTTGCTGGAGATGTAGCTGATCCACAAGCAATGTGACCCGGAGTTTCTTCCCCCAGGTGAATTTGGTATAARCTATTTTGCCAAGGATTCTATGTTCCTGCTGGAGAACGGTGAGAAAGGCAAAGAGGAGCCAGCAACAAGGGTGCTGCACCCCAGAGCCAYGGGCCCCAAGGACATCACAAAAGAAAAGCCAGTGGCCTGGGCAGCAAACGGAATCAAAGAGGAAGCCCAGCAGCTGCTTCTGCATCCTCACAAAGGTAGAGAACAAGCCTTTCCTTCGCCTCAGAGGTTTTCAAGTGACACTTACCTTGGACTCTCTTTGCAAGAAAAGGCTGTCTGGTTTTACAGGCTCCAGTAGATGAGAACATCAGGAATAGGAGGGAGTCTTCTTGGGGGTGATGGTCACCTGTTTTGGGTGATGTAGCTCTTTCCCCTGCTTCTTAAAAACAAGCTCATGACAAACGCTGCCTGAGCTCCTAGCTGTCCATGTACGTCCCCCCACAAATGTGGGGCAGATTTTAAGATATACCCCAACCAGAGAGGTCCTGTTGGAAAATTAGCTTTGTTTGTACTCCTCTTTGCTAAAACTGCTTCCCTCCAAGGCCTGTTGTGGACTGAGTCCCAGCAGATCACATCTCTCAGACAACTTATTCCCTTCAGGTCCTGTGAGGACATCTAGCCACGCAGAGATGCTCAAAGGGTGGAGGAAAACAGAGCTCAAGGTGGTGAGCACGGGATGATCCAAACACCACGCTGTTTTGCAAACCTCTGCCTCTGTTTCTTGTTACCAAAGGCCAAAGACCAGTAGAGGGCAGGTTTATGCTTAAGGTATCGAGATGTTTCATGGCAGGAGGTGTGTGCAGCCCTAACCTGCATTGCCTTGCATCCTCTTATCTTCRTAAATTTATATTCATTCTGTTTCTTATATCCACTGACTCTGCTTTTGTAGCTCCTGCAGCTCCAGAAAAGCAGGACATGCCTGGACAGCTGAGCAAGTCCATCAGGAGTGTGTTAAAGAGCATCGTGTATTTTGGATTTCTTATCAGGAAGTCATTTACTCTCTTTGTAAGGTAATAAGAGGTTCTGCTAATGCATCTTTTCATTGTGGTGAGGGAAGGAGCGCAGTGTCTGTCATTAAAAGTGTTTGGTCTTTGCCAAAATTTCTTTTTAGCTGTCCTAGTGTACAACCCTGCATAAATACTTCAGTCTAAGAGCAGCTTATTAGAGCTGTAGATCAACCTCTGCCCAACTCAATTTTAAGCAAAATAAGGCAAGCTTAAATTCAAACCTTCCAAATTTTCAAAGTTCTGTGCAAAATAATGCCCAGATAAGCAAGGAAATAATTTGGGCATGCAATTCATCCCCATTTTCCCGTGCATGGCAAACTGTCTTCATAAGTCTGTTGCAGGAGGGCCTGCACATGAGCAAGGCCTGGAGTGGATTAGCTGGCTGACCACACTCATTTCCTTACTTAACCATCTGCCCCCTGGGACAGATGTGGAATGAGCTGTGTGCTCCTGACTCTCTCATGTAGAAGCTGTGTCTCGGGTAACGCATGTGCAGGCAAACGCTGGAGATGTGGGCAGTGCTCATTTTGCTGGGTTGTGGGGATCAGGATTCTCCCTTCCTGCAGCATCTGGTGTCTGACTAGCTTTGGAGAGCTCCTTCTGCCTCAGATTATGTCCAAACCCTCCTCACATCCACCTTGCGCTGGTTACAGATTAGGCCAAGCAGCACTGTAACAAGAAAGGAGACTAGAGACAATGTTTTTAAGGATTTTAAAGCCTGTTTATCCCATTACCCTTTAGACACCAGGGCAGAGAGTTGCAGCCCAGATCACATTTTTGAGTCTGATTTGTCACACAGGAATTGTCAGAAGCGTTAGAGACTGACCATGTTTTTATGCCCTTCAGGAACTCACTGACCTTGGCCAAAAGAGTGTTTTGACCCAGCTGCTGCTTTTGCCCCCAGTTCACGGTTTGAAGAGAGACAGAGAGACATGAGACCCAGCCTGCAGACTGACACAAGGCACACTGAGGAGCATACAGGGACAGCAACCAGTGTCCAGTACAGGCAGGTGTACAATCCTTTCCAAATCCCCTTCAGATCCCTGTGGGCACCAAATGAATCTGGTTTTCAGCCCTTTAATKGAGGCATTTCAGGGGGAAAGACAATCTGATGCAGCTGAGTTTCCCAGCTGGCCTCCCCAGGGTGAAACTCCTACATGAGACAATTCAAAAGAAGTGCCAAAGTTTGCCTCTCTCTGTTGCCTCTGGTACAGCCTCCTTTATGCTAGTAGTTGTAAGCTCACACAAAAGAGGCAACAGCGAGGTGAGATGTCCTTGCATGAGAAGGTGGAGGGGTTAGCAGAACGCACAGTAACTGATTTTGRATGCTGAGTGTTATTAAATACTTCTGTCTGAGAAAGGGCAAGGCATGGAGCCCTCCTTATACAAGCCTTTAGGGATGCACAGTTTTAGATGTTCTTTGTGGAATGTTTTTACTAAAAGTTCTCAAACTAAAGTTATCCTAACTATCCATGATCAAGCACCCTGCCCTGCACCCGGAGGAGATTAGACTTGCTTGTGTAGTTCAAGTTCCACTCCTACTTGTGGCTGAGATTTGCAAATAAATTAGTGGATTTGGATGTCCAGTTCCTAAAAGACAATTATTTTATGGAGATATTGAAAGTTTCCTTTTGAGCAGCGCTGCTCCAGGATGTCACAAGGGGAATCAAGAGATTTTGTTGGAACCAACACAAAAAAGTACCCCGGTCTCTCTTGGCAAACTCAAAGGCACACACTGCAAGGCCACTGACTTCAAGCAGAGACAGCACAACATAATTATATCAATCTTTTACTCAGCATTCATAGCTAGGTCTGATTCTGTTTATGTCAATGCAGCCTTCAGCGATGTGACATTTGGGCCTGTGGTCCCCGGGGTTCTTTGGATGAAACTTCCCTCTGTGCTATTTCCCTTGGTGCCACTCGATAAACAAGCTGCTTGGGCAGGTAAATCCTGTGCTGGGGGGACCCACAGCTGCCCGTGGGCAGCCACAGCCTGGGCAGAGTCAGCTGAGGGCACTGCCCGCCCATCAGCATCCGCCGGGTGCTTGGCATGAGACATTCCAGGTCATTTTCTGTGCCGACCAGCAACACAAATTGTTTGCCTGGATAATACAACGCTCATAGCAACAAGTTACAGAAAATCAGATGGGGAGAACTAACACGATTTTGAAATGCCAGCTTTCCTAACGGGAGACATGTAGGGTGATGCTTTGAAGTGGGGAAGTTAATTTTAATTAATTTATTTATTATTAATTAATTAATTTTAATTAATTGTTAATTGATATGTTGATTAATTAATTATTAAAAATAATATTTTTTACGTTTCTCCATCCTTCTGCACTGCTGCAAAGTCAGAGGGGCTCCAAGAGTGCAACCTCAACCAGGCAGGAGAATCACACCCGAGGTTCTGATGAAAGTGAGTTCCTGCCCCGTATGCTCTGTAAGACCTTCCTCTTCTCCATTTACTGAGTGTCTCAAAGCTTTTGAAGGAGAGGAAAACACTTAAAATGTGACACTTGCTGGCTGGTGTATGCCATGTAATCTGCCCTTAAAACAGGGTGGGAGGACACTGCTGGTGACAAACCTGTGGAGAGGCTAAGGAAATGGGTGGCTGGGCTGCGGGTGCAGGTCGAGGTGCTTGCTCTGCGGTGCTTGTCCTCAGCCATCATTTTAAAGCAGCTCAGGCCTGGGCATGGAGACGGTGGCAGCAGCATTTGACACAACCTCAGCCCATTTCCCCGAGTGAAAAAGCAACCCACAGAAGAACTCCCTAAAAACAGCAGTTGTGCTGTGGTGTGAAATGAGCTCCGATGTCACCCACTGCTTCCTGGGACAGCAGAAGCGAATGGTGTCCGTTGGAGACSCCCAAGGCCCTCTGCGAGTGTTACCTAAGGGAACAACGTTCAGTGGAGCTGGTGTCACTGGGCCAAGGCGGACAGGTAACCCCAGGGCCGTTTGATGTCATGGCTGAGGAAGGATGTGGCAATAGCTGCTTGTGTTATGGTATCTTTACATTATAGGATCCGTGCTGATCTGGAGCATAAGCACGTGGTGCGGCTGCATTGCAGCTCTGASCGCGTTGCAGCTCTGACTCATGCACTGCAACCACTCCAGCTGGGGTCAAGGTCTAAGAACATCCAGCTTGTTAAATGGTCGGAATCTATGAGGTTTAGCACCAAATCCCCCAGGATTTTGGACATGCCTGTTGTATTCTGCTGGGATGGAGCCCAATATGTAGATGTTCTGGTTCATAGCTGCCACTGAATGGCAAATCAGGGTGCAGGGGAAGTTAGTTTGGAGTACCCGGATTTGGAGKTTTTGGCCAAGTTCAGCAACAGTGACCTATCGGTGACATTCCCTGGGGTTTCCCTGGATGTCCCCCTGCTTTGCAGCCTCCCCTGTTTTGAATCGCTCACCCCCTGGCCGCAGCTCTTCTAGGCAACCCAGGCACCATGTTCCGGAGGAGCTTCTGGAGCCATTTTACCAGGGAGCTGATCTCTTCCAGCAATCCCCACAGCTGCTGGAGCCTGGAAAACCAAAGTCAATAGGAACAGCATGATGACCAGCAAGCGCAGCCATGCACTAACAGTAAATGTCCGTTGCAATATTCTTTCTCCCTCTCTTACTTTCTTTCACCAGCCTCATGCTGTCCCACAACAGCCTCGCTCCTCTCCCCTTCTGCCTCCACACCTGGCTGGACCTCCATGGCTGACACCCAGCCATGGTTTTCTCATGGGCCCCTGCTCCATCCCTTTACCAAGACTCTCTTACCCCTTCCAGACAAAAGCTGGCATCTTGACAGGGAGCTTGTACGGTTGCAACAGGACTTTGGTCAGTGGGTCCTGCAGTCCGAACTGCTGCTTCCTCCACCGAGTCAGGCCTGCGCTCGCAAGTGTGACACAAAGAAAGATCAGCCATGAGAAATAACCCAAGAAATGCAACAATTGCTCTCATCCAGCAGCTCTTGCTGCAATTCAACCCATGGAGACTGGAGGCCAGGCCATGATCCAACCTGTCCCGCTCTGGCAAAGCCTCTGTGGGATGGCAGCAAAGCCTCTGTAGGATGGCACCTGCCCATGGTTGCCCAAGGGCACTGGTGACCTTCATAACAAATAAAAAGTCTCATAATCCCCATGGCCTTCTAACTCCAAGACAGAGAGCAGCAGCTAGAGCCCTCAGGGAATTTGCCACAAAGCAGATATAGAAAGAACATATAATATCTGAAATATAATACTGCTCCTTTCCAAGGTGCAGCAGCTCTCAGGGCCCCAGCCACTCCCAGAAGCCAAGAGCAGTGCCCCAAATGGTGCACCTGGAAGGAAGCGTGGGGCCAGCGGCCGCGCTGCCCTCTTGCCCGGGCTGCTCAGCGTCCCCTCGGATGGTGCCAGGTCAGTTTTCCCACACATGCTGGCAAAGCGGAAGTTGCCATCGAAGTAGTTTGTGCCAAAGGCATCTGCGGGCACAAAAGGAAAGGGCTGATGTTCTTGGTGGTGTCGCAGTGTCTGGGCGATGCTGCCAGGCAGCAGGTTCCACTTTCGGCTGTCTTTTTTGTCTCAGGGAAAACTTACCATTCCTGCAGAGGAAAAGGGCAGTGTCCTGATACCCCTGGAAATACATGTCATCCAGGATCTGCAAGGAGAAACAGGCAGGGTCTCAAACACAAACTCCATCGAGGCCCTAGCAGGATCAGTCCAAGGCTGGGAGCTGTTTCTCTGGGGAGGGCTTGGGAACGACTGCTTGGAAGGCAGCCAGCAGAAGGTGCTTTAGAGCTACTAAAACACTGGACTTGGCAGGTTGTGAAACCATCTGTGGTGTCTGCTCTGAGATAMGACACAGGAGAAGTGGGGACTGCCCAAGGCTCCTCCCTTTGTAATCTGATTATTTAGCAATGGAGATAGATGTGAACCTTACATCTCAGGAAGGCAGGTTCAGCACTGGTTTGCTTCACCCAAAATGGAGCTGGGAAGGAGACATGGCGGACTTACCACGCAACTGGGTGGAAAGAGTGCGTAGCTAATCCTGCACAGGTTTTCTATGGAGATCTGAATGCTGCCATTAAAGATCTGGAAACAGTAGAAGATGGCGGGACAGTCCCGCGGGCAGATATCGAGCTCCCCCGTGAACGGGGACACCGTGATCACAGCTTCCTCCAGGCTGGAAACAGGCTGCAGGCCGGTGAATCCTCCATCAACGTATCGCTGAGGGACAAGAGCAGAGGGACGGGGTGCGTGGAGAAGAGGGTTGCTATAGAGGCACCGAGGGCTGATTCCAGCATGTCCAGTCTTCCCACTTGCAACAACATCTCTTCCCATCTCCCTCCCTTGATCCCTGCCTCTCCCAGCCCCTCCTGGCACCTTGCCCATGGCACCAAGCCTGGTCTTCAGCTAGGAGCAGATGCAGATACCACAGTCCCAGTGAGAGGGAGGCCATGAACTAAATCTCTGCCCTTATTATATCTTGAGGCTATGGTGGCACAGCAGCTTTCAAAGGTTTAGCTGTCACATTGAGCATAGTGCTGGAAGCCACAGCAGTTATTAAAATGAAAATATAACTTTTATGCACAAAACATCATGAGATTGCTCCAGGAGTTGCTAGCTGGTCAAAYGTCACTGAATTTATTGTGTTATAGAGACTTCAAGTCCTCCATCTCGGGTTTGGTCTTGTTCTGTTTTTCTTGTGAGCTCAAGGAGTAGGAGACCCACATTTAATAACTGCTTGCAGTCTGGGTAAAGGTGCAGATCTGAGCAGGCAGCCAATTACAGTGGCCTGAATAGGCTCAGTCAATACAGCCTGACCCAATCTGGTGGATATCCCCATTTTATACCAGCTGCAGATCTGCTCCCAAGGCTTTGAAGGCCTTGACACACAGGCAGGTTGCACACATCAGTCCTGTGTTCTTTCACTGAGAGGTAGCTGCAACCTGGCTCCAATTTGTTGACTTATTGTGGTGTTTCACAGCATATGAATATGCACGTGCTTGGGGGAGGATTCCTCCCACAAACTTTCGGTATTTTTGTCATACTTGTCTGCACCTGAGCTAATGGAGACATCTGCACTGCTGACAAATCCTGCCCAGGACAACCAGATTGTACATTCTGAACGTGGGTGTCATCTCACTTTGGAGATCTGCAAGACAAACACCATGTCCAGGCCCCCAGGCCCAGCAGTCGACAGAGCAGAAGGAGATGTCTCTCCAGATGGCAGTTCAACAAAGCTGCGAGCTTAGGTTGCAATGAAGAACGTGCCTCAAGCTACCTAAGAAGATGTCTAGGCATTTACTACCCGCTCCGCTCAAGGGAATGTAAAGTTTAACCCCATGGACACGCTGCTGAGAGCATAGGTGGTGTTTGAAAGAGCACTCACCACACCTCGGTAGGACGGAGGGATGAATCCGCAGTAGATGGGGAGAAAGCAGCTGCAGAGGAGAGCCTGGGAGAGAGCGGGATTACAAAAGGGTTGCAGTAAAGTGTGTGTTTCTAGGGAGGTTCTTCTGAACAAAGGGCTGTTTGATTCAGGGCATGCAAATTGAGGTGGGACAAATCACCTGGTTGCAGGTACTGCCTGGACTCTGCACGTTGCTGTGCAAAGAGGARAAGTTTCAAGAAGGCCAAAACATCTAATTTCAATAAAACCGAAAGCCTTCTCTTGGTAAGGGCATAGCACACCATTTTCACTGTAGAACTGTCTGCAATATCACAGTTCGATATCTATATTTCCCCATCCAAATGCTGCCTTTTGGCCTTGAGAAGGTGAAACTTTTAGGTCATTTTTCATTCTTGAAGGCTTTTGACAAAACCAAGACGCTCTCTCAAAACACTTTGACTCTGCTGGGAGTTTTTTCAATGGCCAAACCATCCTGCTGGATAGTTTGCAACGACTCCTCCCCAGTTTCTTGATCTGGGAGTTGGTCTTTGGTTGTAACTAGCAACAAGGATTGCCGAGGTTAACCTAGGGTGGGCACCACTAGTGGAGTTTCAGCATCTCCATGTATTTGCCATCCTCTACTGTTTGCACCGGACAACAAATCCCTGATTCTCTTGGTGAGCTCCTTTGGGGTTTTTCACTGGGATTCTTCCTCCAGCAGCTAATTCACAGGTTAATCAGCAGTTGGTGGTTTGGCAACCCAGACTTTTAGTGCAGCACTTTCCTCCCAGAACTTTCCTCCTCAGGAAAGTGCAGAGGCAACAAGGGCAATTCCTGCTGAGAGAACTTGATCAAGGAGAGACCCACACAGAAAGCTCAGAGGGTAGGTTAGCATCAACCCATCTCTTTGCAGGGAGCCACTAGCACTTGCTAGGGCTGAATAACACCTCAGCAGAAGTTCTTTGAGTCCAAAAGCAAGATCCTACCACACTCTGGCCCCAACAGCATCTCCCTCTGCATTCCTGTCCCCTGCAGGCCTCATGGAGCTCGCTGGGAGCTCCAGTCATTAGTGCTTATGGGACCTGCTCACCAAAAGAGTAGCAGGAGATCTTGTTACGGGCCTCCGAGGAAGGTCCCTTTACCTGAATGAGATCCTCCTTGGAGTTGAACTCYGAGACCATGACGTTCTGGCCATCTACCACCCGCGTGAGGGAGATGTGCAGCCTCCCCGAAGCCACTTGGTGGGAGTTCTCAGGGAGTGTCCTCTGTAAAAGACTCCTGATATTCCTCAGCAGGCTGCACTTGGGAGAAAGAGGGCCCAGGATGGTTTTCCTGACTTCCCTTGCACTTTCAAAAAAGTATTCCTTTAGGTCATCTGGTATAGGAAAGAAGAGAGAGAAAGTCAGCWTTTATGCTGCCTGAACAGATATATTTTTAACCCTGCCCCAAATTAAAGCCCTTTTCTGTCAGCAGCAGGACTCCGTAGGATCTGATACTCTGGCTGAACCTTTTCCACGGGAGCAGGGAAAGATTCAGGAAAGTGTGACATTCACAGCACAGAGGTTTGACTGTTCCCTCTTCCTTTTCCCTTGGTTGTTTGTGTTCAAGGCAAAACTGCTCTCACCGATGATGAGAGCAGTAGTTCAGCTGCGGGTGGAAGTGGCACTGCTGATAAGGCCCTCTCTCTCTTTCAGGTCAAACATGCCCATGACTCAACTGGTTGAACTGGCATGTTGAAAATGTTTTCCATTTCCCTGATGATCCTGCCAGGAGCTRTCCTTGTGACCAAGGTAGGCTCCGCAGGACTCCGGAGCAGTGCAGAGCTAAACACAACTCGATATCTTTCCCCTTGCAGGAACAGAGGTCGCCCAGGCTGTCCCATCACATGTCTTTAAAAATAYGGCCAGACAGATGGATTACATGAAGTGTCCTGAAGGCAACTGCAGCAACCCAGGTATTAAGAGGGGTTATAATTGTTTGAGCGGATGTTCAGGCCATGTGGCACAACGATTAACGCTTGGCAGGTTCACCCAGGGTCTCTGGGGAAGTCAAAAGAGCCTGAGATACCTCAGGAGGGCTGTGGGCAACAGCACAAGAAGACACCTGCTCAGCACTTCTTTCTGCTTGCCCTGTGCCCTGGAAATGGGAGGAAGTTTGGAAAGAGGCTGAGGAGCTGCCAGGGAGGAAGTGGGAGCTGGCAGCAGCCCTGGAGTTGCTGCTGTGGCTGGCCGTGGTGGCCAGGGTTCGGCTTGCAGCAAGCAGGGGCTGTGCTGTCCAAGACAGTCCCCTCCTGTCCCAGTTTCTGCGTGCTCAGGAATGATCTGTCTCCCTAAGAGCCATCTGTGATGTGGACACACAAGACAGCAAAGGACAGCTGGCTCAGAGAGCTTAGYGCTGCTTGGTCCCAGAGAAGGACGGGTAGGGGCCATCAATGCCTGATCACAGCCAGCCCACCAGGACCCCCATTGGGGTCCACTCTTGCATGGGCTGGAGAAGCTAAATCCATCTTTTACCTTATTCCTTCCCTGATTATGCCAGATATGTGTTTGGCTCAGTTTGTGTGCAGGAGCCCCATGCCTTTTCTRTATTAAAAACTCAGCCACAGTCATCACTATCCAAAAGACCTTTTCTTCCCCTGAAGGGAGATGTTTTGGGCAGAAGATCAACTTAGAGTCTCCACTAACTAATTAGATGGTGCCCTGTCTCCTCCAGTGAAGCAGACCCACTTATCAGCATTGATAGTGACAGCAAGAGCTGTTATACCTGCTTGACAGTCCTGGCTCCTCTGTTCTATTGCAACAGGATRAGAAATCAGAGAGGAAAGTATTGGCATCTTTGCTAATATGCATGGAGGTTCTTTCCCACATGGGCAGAAACATTTCTGACAGTTGGGCTCCGCTTTGTCTAAATGTATTTACCTAATTTTTAACTWGGTTTTAGTTTCAGTGGAATGGTCCTAGCATATGTGAAGCAGAGGCTTCAAATATTGTAAAAGCTCCTTTCAAAAACCTTACTGCAGGTGATCTTCAGATTTGCCAAAAAAAAAGGATATTTATTCCTATTTTAGAACTCATTAATAACTGAGATAACTGAGTTTTAGAACTCCGTCCACAACAAAGACAGGGATGTGGAACCCAACTCTGCAAAAGGGAGGAAATGACACCATGGATTCAGTAGCCCTTTATGCCAAGAGATCAAAGCTCCAAGAGTTACAAATCTCTTCTCCCAGAGCCCAGGTGAGTGATGAAGTAGGTCATAGAAATGACCTATGTCCTTGCAATGTTCTTTATTGTGAAGAGAGCTGAGTTTGTGGAGATGTCCGCTCGGTCTAAGAATCCCACTATTACATCTCATCCTCTCAGCCAACTTCAGTCATACTCAGCAAAGGGCTAGAGCTCTCCCAGCCATCTCATCCCAACCAGCCTCATGGAAACAGAGGCAGCAGTGAGCCATGAGGCCTTGGCTGAAGCACTGCATGCCAGGAGCCACAAAGAAACTCTGAGGAGGGCCAAGGCTGCGGAGAAGCAGCAGTGGGAGCTGGATCCCTGGAGGCCAGTCAGCAGTCCAGCCACTGGGGCTGGAAAAGCAAGGGCAGCCACTGCAGTGCTCCTGGAAACACTCCTCTTTGKTGGCCGGGCTTTCAGTGTGTGGCATGAGAGGAATTTTAAAGCACGGTTGGTTAAGGGGGGGAAATCCTACCAGGATTTAGTGGACTCCATGCTCCTAAATCCCCTGGTAGCTTCTGAATTTCTTCCCTACTTCCTCCTTCATTTTTTTGATACTAACATAGAGCACTTGGCCCCCTGACACATCCAGCTGTGACTGATTGAATAGGATAGGTTGCTGGCAAAAATTCCCTCCTTTCACCCTATAAGGCATTAGTGCCTACATTTATATTTGGAAACAAAAGTCAAAAATGAGAAAATCCAGGCAATAATTCTCTTACCGAGGTTGGTGCCGCACACGACGGCCGCTGCGATGAGAGATCCTGCAGAGGAGCCGTAGACCTTGCACGCCGAGCGGAGCAGCTCTGGGGCCAGCTCCAGGAGGGACTGCACCACTCCCACCTGGTAGAGGACRAGAAAGCCACTGCCCGAAAAAGAGAGTGAGAACGGCGTGCCTGGAGCCCTGATATCCTCTTCAGCCATCTCTAGCCACTGGAACTGCAGAGATCAGATTTCTGTATCTGGCGCAATATCTTGCTCTGTCTTTCTTCTCTAGGCGAACTTCAAGTTCTTTTCTCTGCTGTTTTCTCCAGGATCATTCTATCTGGTTACACAATCTGCCTCCTTTTATGACAGATCCCCACGGTGTTTAGCTTCACCGGGTGTTTTAATTACCTCCCGCGCTAAAAGCAGTCATTTTCCCCGACCAAAACAGTACTCAAAATCCTTGACTGTCACCAGTTCTTTGCTCCGGGCTGAACCAAGGCTCCCTTTTATAACAAGCAATCCTAAGTCCTCCTGGAGCCCTCCGGGAGATGGTCTCTGCATTACGGTGCCGTCACACTTGGGAAGATCCCTGCAAATTTACCTCTTTGCTTCATGCTTTTTTCAGCAAGGGTGTTTTTCTAAATAGGATTCGCCTTCAATCCCAGCTTAGGAGCAGCTCAGCACTGAGTGAGTAAAGGCTTGTATAAGACACTTAAATCCAGATGGTGTTACACAAGGGGTGTACGCAGGGCGTTACACAGAACACTCTGTGTGCCTGTGTTTGCTTTGGCAATATTTCTTATAATTGCTCCTTGCTGGAAGGTTTTACATCTTTGCCAGCTTTTTAGATCTTCTCTGGAAGAACCTCCAAGGCCTTGGATTTGCCTTCCTGTTCCGCCCAGCACAATGCTTCCTCAGGCGCCAGAGGGATTCCTGAAGTAGCACCGTGTGCCTCGAGTCCTGCATTGAACCAAAGGGAAGCTGCCTTCAGCCTATCTTCATTATCTGAATAAGCATTAAAAATAGTGGAAAATTGAGTACAAATACAGATTTGTACTCAAGTACAAGTACTTTCATTTAATCTTTTATGTTATTGCCAATGTACAGGATGAAAGTGGTCGTTTTAAATATATATATATTCATTAAATATGTAAGGACTACTCCACCTCCTATGATGTCCATATACATACAGTGTGCACACTGTAAGTGAATATTACATGTATTTCATTCAAGATTGTGTATATATATTATATATTTATATAAAATATGGGCATGTAGATAATAACAGGCATTTTTAATCAGAGGACATTCCCTCTCTGTTGGTGTGGTAGTTTGTCCGTGACATTACAGAAAAGCAAGGGACTATCCCAGCATCCCGATGAAACCTTTGCAATGCTGTTTTGTTGCAGATATCCGTAAGTATACGAGGACTTTGCTTGGCCTCTGTGGCCGTTCCTGGACACCAGCTGCTGAGCTTTTGCTAATCCACAACAAGACTCTCAGGTGCAGTTTCTGGGAGCAGAGACTGAGAGCCGAAGTTTCACTGGTGTCTTCCCTGGCAGCCTTTCAGCACCACCAGGTGACTATTGCCGAATAAACATGATTCCAGAGAGCCCAAACTGCCTTTGCCTGAGTGCTGCAGTGGAGACAGGACAGAAAGCAGCAAACTGTGAGTTCATGCATTTGTTTCAATGTGTTTTGACTATCACAGACATGACCAAATCCTGGCATTAGGACGTTTGCATGTGACCGTCTCCTATCGCAGAAATGCAGCCTTCCTGGATTTGTTCGGGCCTTTTCACTCTTCCAGTGGTTGGTTTTTTTTTTAATTAGTCCCTTGTCAGATGAGTTTCTCGCTGCTCACCCTGTTCTGTCCGTCCGACCGGATGATTTACAGATGTTGTCGTCATGCGGTGATATCTGCTCCTCGATCTGGCGTGATTCACGTCACTGTCTCCTCCAGCTCTTAGGAAAGGAGAGTCACTTATCTGAAGAACTTTGGGCCCTCACTGCTAAACACCTGCCAGCAAAATGAGAGCCCCCAAAATACCGTCCCACTGACCCATCCCTACATGCAAGTGCACTGGAAGTGTATGAACCTTTGAACACTGAAAGAAAATGTTTTCATGTTGTCAGTTAATTAAGTCTTGCCACAGCTCATCAGGCCCTCAGGGAATTAAACAGGACCTGAARATACAAGGTATGGGGAACTCCTGCTTTGCTGAACGCTCGTCATGCCTCAACCGAGAGCTCTGAGATGACTGCCAAGCTTTAGGAAAGATGTGAACGAATCCCATGGGATCTGCAGGAAAGCACAACTCCTCCCTCCAGGGCAATTTTCCCCATGGCAGCTCTGTTTGCTGAAAGAGCCTGTGCTCCAGGAGGCCCCTGTTGTGATGTGCTTTGTGGAGCTGTGTGGAGAGCAAGCAGTGCCAGGGCTGTGCCAGGAGGTGCTCTGCTGGGCTCTCCTACGGGCATCGTGTTGCAATAGTTCCTTCCCTTGCAGCTGCCATAGGGCAACATGTTAAATGGGATTTTTCCATTTAGAGAGGCAGGAAGAGAGTCTTACACTGCCCATAAAAAAGCAATTATCCCTGTGCAAGATAGATGAGCAGCTCAGAGGCAGGATGGGTGGGGAATGAAGAATGGCCCATGTGGGCTGCAGACGTTGAGAGGGCAGCTGAGACAGCCACGTTACCACGTTTTGCATAACTTGCCCCAGCCACTCTCCCCCTGCGAGCCGGGGCCAGGCCTGGCCTYCTTGCCCTCTTCCTTCCCTCTTTGCAGGGTTTCTCACAGGAGATCCTGCAAAGCCCCTCGGGATGCCACAGGGCACCCGTCTTGTGCTCACGTCGCTGGCCTGATGCCATACTGCCCGTGAGACAAAACCCTCCCRTTATCCTCTTAGGGACCCAGAACTCTGAACCGATTGCTCTGTTAAGTGCCTGGGTGATTTGCTAAGATGTCCTCCCCCAGCCGGTGCTCTGCAAGGCAGGATTAGCAGGGCCTAATGACTGCGGAGACGCAGGATCCCAGCGGCCCCTCAGACACTTTCCCAAGAAAACTCCTCGCCTATGTTAAGACCCGCCAGGTGGCTGGGGAGAGCCTGCGTTCCTCCCGTCTCGGGCGGGATTGCAGCCCAGATGGCCAGCTCTTGTGATCCCAGGGATTTTGAGGAAACGCGATTGCCTTAGAGGTCTGCAATTATGGCGAGGAGTTTAGGAAAGGATGAACGTAATACTGAGAGCTGGAAACTGATCAAAACTCCAGACGGGCTAATAACCCGTCTTTTTTTCGTGCCAAGAGATCGTCAGTGGCACCGGACAGTCAGGGTCTTGATTAACTGAGTGATCAGGCCAAGATGTCAAGAGCCCTAATGAGCAAAGCCTTGAACCATGAGAGCTGGCAGCACAGGGAGCCAGTGGAAGCTCTGTGTGCTCAGAGCAGGGGTCCCTGCTCCGGCCCTCGCCTTGCAGCAGCCAGACCCCAAGGACTAGCAGTGGCCTCATTTCTGCTTTGATAGGTCGGGAACACAAGGCTGTTGGGCAAGGAGCTGTGAACACTTGTCCTCATGTTTAGCTGGCACCGTGCCCATGAGGAATGGAAGGAAAAGGGCCCAGTGGCCAGAGAAGGAGAATATTTTATTCAGCAGTGACATTGGGAATAGGAGGAGGAGGGGGATGGAAGAGACTAATGGTTTTCTCACTGTTTTTTTGCCTTGCAGGTGTGTCCTGTGCACAATGGGAAGACAATGTCCTCTGGGAAGTCAAGGAGGAAACAAAACCCTCTTCTGCTCAATGCAAATGATGATCGCAAATGCAAAGCATATTATCTGGCYGGTAAAGGTTATCACACGACCTTCCCACAAGACCCCCACATTGTGCCTGATACCATCACCCTGCCTGGGCATCAGTCCTTTAAAATTCCCTGGGCTCTTGGAGCTTTGTAGGGACAAGGTAACGTCAGGTCTGCAAACAGCCCAGACCAATTTCAGTTTCTCTTGCAATAAAAGTCTGATAAGGCTGGTTCACGGCCAAAGGAAATGCTACACTTGTGCTGCACTTACAGCTGGCATCCCTCGAGCAGGATGGAGGAAGGGGACCAGGTCTTTTTCACACTCCTAATCACACAAGACTAGACCGGATCGACCCCTGTGACAGCCCTGCTCGGCTCCCCTGGGCTATTTGTGATATGACCATGTTTCTTCATAGCAGAAAGTGTTTCAAGGCCACAGTCATCATTAAGTCAACCAGTCCAGCCTCTTGCCTACTGCAAGACCCCAAATTTCATCTCCTTCCGCCCATGCTTCACCCAGCAGCTGTGTCTGACCCTGACAAGGGAGAATCTCCTGTTGACTCCCACTGAAGTCAGCGATGGCAAACCCGGCACGGCACTGAGCCAAGATCCACAGCCCTGAGCCAAGATCCACAGCCTTAATCCAGGGCCCTGCTTAGAGGTTTGGGCAAAGATTAGCTGGGAATGTTCCCAGAGATTATGGTTTAATCTCTTTGACATTTCACATCTTCTTACACGTAGTAGGTGAGACCCCAGCAGCTATAAATCTCCTCAGTCCACCAAGGAGTTATATCAAGCACAGCTTCTGGGCTACTTGGAAACAAGCTTTACTCATTTCTTGGTGTCAGCACAATCTGCTTTTGCAATAAATCTCCTGCTGCTCGAAAGGAAATGGCCATAAACAGACCCAAAATGACTGGAAAATACCATGTAGCTGCTGTAAAATTCACTTTGTTCCACTTTACATCTGGCTTGAAAGGAGCATCCCACAACAGCTGGAGCAAGGCAAACTTTATTGTAAGTGTAAGGTCTTTACACATCTCTCGTTTCCTTTACACAAGACTGGCTGGCACTCAGGAGCTGTCATATTTGAGAAATGCACTAGAAGAAGCTGTGAAACAACAACAGATCTTTTGGCACAGAAACTTGCCTTGGCAGAGAAGTTCCAGCTCAAATTCCYGGTGATCCATTCTGGACAATCTAGTGACAATGGAACTGGCGGCACTTTTAATACGGATTTGATGGCCAAAAAAGGAGCATGTGCACATCTGTGCATCTCTTAGGTATGATTTTTATGGGCTTTCCTCAACTGCATCTTTGTGTGATGGCAGAAGCTGTATAAATTATATTGCACATACATATGGAAAAGCACTTATATAAAAAACAAACACAAACAAAAAATACACAACAAATGTCAGGTAAAATATACATTAAATAAGAGCTAAAATGAAAATATAGGACAACCCAAGAAATAAGGGATCTGTTTGAATTGCAGACTATTTTGCAGTCCCAGCTAGGTAGCTTTTTAAGCATTTCATGCCGCCGTGTCTTTGCTGTTGTTTTCCTTAGAGGATTTTAAATCCACCGGTCACAAATTACAGTGGATTCAGATCAGCTGYAGGGGTTGCTCCACGCATTGGGAGATCTGCGTCCTTCGGCTCACAGACACGTTGGGCCCCTGACGTGGTTGAGAAAGCACCTTTGAAGCAGCCAATTTCAGTCTGGGCTATCGCAGTTCTCTGTGTTGAGCTGGTCCCTGTCCTGTTGAGACAGAACAAGACATCCATGAGTCCCTTCCCCAGGCGAGTGATGCCAGGGAGCCTGGCCAGGCCTGAACTGGGGCTGGTGCCATTTCCCCAGCATAGTTTCCTATATATGTTCCATAGGAAATCTTTCCAAGTCATGCTTGTTGTTCCTAAGTGGGCCCTGTGCCYGTTGGGTACAGATCAAGGCAACCTGTCCTACAGGGTTTGCAGCCTTTGATAGGAAAACAAGATCCAGCCCTAGCGTGCTCCTAAGATCCAGTGCTTACTAACCCCTCTAGTGTAAACTGCCTTGACTGACATCACCTGCCCGTGGTGTCTTAAACGACACCACTTGCCCCAACTTGCTGCAGACATCTCAGTCATGAGCACATCACTGCTCCGTACCTGGAGAATTTTGCTGTAGGACAAGGGTGCAAATGAATCTTCCAGGTAGCGCGTGCCAAAGCCCATGATCCTGTTCACTGCCTGGTTGCAGATGCCTGCCACCTTGGCAGTGAGGTGCACGGCAAAGGCAAATTGGATTTCTTTGGGGTTAACGTTGGGCCTGCTGGCTGTCATCTCCTTGCTAACGTAGGCGTCAGCCAAGTTCTTGAACGAGCTGTAGGACATTTCTTTGAAAAACATCCGTAGCCGTGCGTCTTCCTTTACCTGTTTGCGCAGCAGATGGATGCACATATTAAGAGTGAATAGCTCCGTGTGTCATAGCTGTGTTAGTGCTTTCACACCATGCTGAGACTGCTTTTGAGGGAGGGCAGGCAGACAGACAGACAGACAAGCAGGATCACACCCAATCAAGGCATTAAAAGATGCCATTTCCTTGATTGGATGGAGCACTGTGGCCTGCTGCTGCCCCGTGCAAGTCAGAGATGTTGCACTGCTTTACAGCAATACAGAATCTGGCCCAAATTCTTTCTACCCCTGCAGCTAATACATTTTCTCTTACCTTCCTATCCAGGTCATCTCCTGTGTTCTGAAGGAGGGCAACAATCCTTCGGATGGCTTCCTCTGTGGAGAGAGAAGAATCATTTCCAACATTATTTCCAGCCTTTTCCACAAGCCTCACAGCAAGATGCTATAAGGAGGTAATGCTACCTATGAAACTACGCCCCCCAAAAGCCCACAGGGAATGCATATACATCTATCCCTGGAAAACACACTTAAGCTATTAACAAATGCCTAGTTTCCTCAACCAGGAGAAAGACTCTCCTGCCTTTGACCTTCTCCCTCTCAAAACCAAGCCCCGATGTAGYAAATGAATCCGAAGGCCACATACAGAGACAGGCCTTATGTGGGTCTGGGGTCTTGTGCAGGCTCTGTGCGTGGAGCTGAGCCCGCAGCGACGGCAGCTCGTGATGAAGCTGCTGAGGGCAACACTCACCAACTCCATCTGCGCTAGCCGGACCCTGCAGCTCTTGGAAACAGTGCTCGCTGTTCACGTGGCTTTCACTGCCATGAACTATCAGCCCAATCTCTTCAGAGACTTGCGCGTAGTAGCAGTCAGGCTGGTCTGTACCTGTTAGAAGGAAAAGGCACATTCGGAATTGAGGGTTTGGGTGAGTCCCTTGCTGCTTGAAAAGGAAAGGCAGGTAAGTGCCCCACTAGCAAAATTCCTGTGCATGTTCACCCTAGATTAGTGCAGACTGTTAATGAACTATCTGATGGTGCTTTCAGAACCATTTATGAACTCCTTGCCCTGAATTGACCAAACCTTCATGAAAACCATCTCATCAATTTTTCAGCAGGGGAAGGTTGCAGATGGATTAACTTGCACCATAACAGCTGTCCCTGCTCACACCCTTAGCCAGCAGCAAATTTAAAGCAGCTTATCTTAGACCTTTAATAGTTCAAGATTTAATATTAGATTGTGATGTCCCTGACTTGCTACAGGTGCAAAACCTGCACATGGGGAGCAGCTGACTGGCAGTAAATTGCTGCACTCCCAAGCTGGAGTAACAAACTGGACTTCACCCAGGGCCATCTTTAAATAGAGGCAAAATCGACCCTTTCCTGCAACAGCAAGTTGGGTCAGGAACCCCCCAGAGCCCTGGAAAGCTGAGATGGTTATTGCTGTGCTCCTAAGGGATGTGAAGAGGTAAGGAACTCGGCATTGGATGCTCTCCCTTGCTTTGCCAAACATGCCGCCACATTCAGCTGCCGCCTGCGTGGCCTTGAGAGGAGAGGCCGCGGGGCCGGATCTCACCTGGTGAGGCCGGTCTCTGGATGTGCCTCAGCAGGAGGCGGTTGGGCCTCCCGGCCTCCGCCTCTGCTCCAGCCTCACTGCGCTCCTCCTCGGCAGCAACGTGCTTCTTAAACGAGAAAACTCTCTTGAGGCTAGGTCTCTTCCTTGAAGGTTTGCCCCGTGCCGGGGCTGTGTTCACTTCTGCTCCAGGCCTTCTAGGCTTATCTGTTTTGGTGCCATGAGGAGCTGTGATATCTTTTTCCTTTGCCTTTTGCCCTGCCTTTTCCTTCTGATCATCAGGATTCTTCCTGAAGAGGAAGTTTAGGAGACTTTTGAACCAGGCGTGCTGGGTTTTCCCCTGGGAGGAATGTTTGCCACTCTTCCCCTTGGGCTCCGACTCCTCTTTCGTGGAGTTCCCCAGAGCTGATGCTTTGCTTGTTTTTTCCAGAGCCTCTTCCAGATCTGAGGTTTTGGGTCCCTCCTCCTGATCTTTCTTCAGGCTGATTTTGGAGCATGAATAATTGCAGAAGTCGCTTTTTGACCTTTGCAGCTTGGCTGCCTTTTTCCCTCCAGCTCTCTCCTGAAATCTCCTCTTGGCAGCCAGGGAGCTCTCACAGCAGCTCAGCGAGCGCCTGACGTAGATCTCCAGCACTTTTTTCGCCCCTTGCCTGTCCAGTGAAAGGATCTTTCCTGATGGGTTCCTCCCATGGTTCCACACTGCCGTATCCAAATCCATTGCTCGTTCCTTGCTACAGAGGAAAACAACATTTTCATTAGGGTTTTTGCTTTTCTTGCTGTGCTGCTTGTTCAGAAACTGATGTCCACCACCGTTTTAGTCCTTGGTAAATGATCAACCCCTTTTAYAGTTGTTATCTAAGTCCTCCTTATCTAAACCATGTGCACAGGGTTTTATGGTGCTATAAACTGCGCTATAGATGCTCCTGGTAGAGGAAGTGAAACTACAGAGAAGGGGACCAAGTTCATCACAAATATCAGAAGGAAAGCCCCACAAGCTGCCTCCCAAAATCGGGTCCCAGAAGGTCAACACAGGTCCCTCCTAGATGTGCAGGACCCAGCTGCTTTGCAAGGGTTTAATACAGGTAATGCAGTATCTGCATTAAAATAAAAGCATTCCCAGACAAGCCCGGGTGCTCCCAGTCTAAGGCCAGACCTCGGGTTTCTCACAGCTGCTGAAATGGCTTCAAGCAATCGCTGCTCACCAGGACCAGGAGCTTCCTTGCAGAAAGCGACATGGGAGCAAGGGAGGAATCTCTGCCGCCCGGGAGCGATGCCAGCACTCCAGGACACCTCATCTGAGCGCTGCCCCRCACACATGCACACCAACCCACCGCAACCCCATCTTTCTCAGGATCAAGAAGGCAAATTGGTTCCCCTCCAAGGCAATTCCAAAACCACCCAACAACCCAGGACGCTGCCATTAATAAATCATTCAAATAGATTTTCCTCCCAGCAAAGCAACACTCCCCTTCTGTTTTGATTGATTCCAGTACAGAGAACATACATCATTCTTATTTGCTCTTTTGGTATTTACCTTTCCATTTGCAATTCTGCCTTTCTGGACATAAGACAGACTCCTCCACCACAAGTATGGAGAGTGCTCAGGCTCTTTGGGAGTTGCTCCTTTTATACCCCAGACTGGTTGCTTAATGAGTAACTCCTATTTTTAGTAGCCATTCAGGTAGGAGAGAGGACAACGCTTCCGTGTTGGAGTCTCCCTCGTGGCGGGAAGATACACAACCCCTATCTGGAAGCCAAGCGTGCGTGAGTTTCACTGGAGGAGAAAATTTTCTGATGACGAATAGCAACAAAAGCATGAGATATCCGTGTCACCTCGTGCCACGGCTGCCCTTTGACACCAGCTATCTAAGCCAGCTAGCTTGTTTTCCACAGGTGTGTTGTCATAGCTGGGCTTTGTCAGGTGATTTCTGCGAGAAAAACAGGGAGAAGTCACGTCTTCCTCGAGGAAAAGAGCTTTAGACCCTGCGGCCAGGCCTTCCCGTGCAGACCCTAGGAGTCTCCAAGACACCCCGGGTCTGAGGCTGCTGCCCAGCCTGGAATCGCTCTAGGACACCGTGTTAACGGGAATGTTAACAGGAAGCACAGCTGTACCCAGGGGCACGAGCGTGGGACAACAGTTTSGCTGAATCTAAGCACCACCCCAGCCACTAACAGTAAGGACAGATGGGACACACGAGGTTTTTGAGATGAATCCAGTGAATCCGTGGTGCCTCTTACACTAGACATTAACCTGGACCAAGGCCATCCTCCTGCTCCAGCCTGGTGCCGCCCTCCTGCGGGCTGCTGCCTGCCGTCCTCCCTGCTGTCTTGCCATCTCATGGCCACGCTTTGCACTGCACCCTGCCAGGGCACTGAGGGGATGAGGAGGCTGCAGTGGGCGCCTGTGCTGTGCCATTCCCAGAAGCTCAGGTTGGGAAAACGCCTTGGCAAGATATCAGCATGAACGATGCTTCATTTTCCATGTTTTTGAGGTCTAACCTGGATAAAAATGATCTTTTTCAGCTGCCAGACTCAGAGGAACGCCTTACTCTGTATTAATGAATCAGTGTCTGATATTGATTAGGGACTGCTTAGCGCTGTTTTGTTTGTTTGTTTGTTTGTTTTTGATTTGTTTTTTTTTGTTGGTTTTTTTTTGTTTGTTTGTTTGTTTGTTTTGGTGTCCTCATCCACTACTGCTAAATAATTACTTCATCCATCAAGTAGGAGCTATATGCTGCTAAGTAGCATATAAAGCATAGTCCTTTCATGAGAGAGCAGCATCCAGGGGATGAGGGATCTCAAAGCCAATTTTGTTCAGGTGCTTTTTCTAGGACATAATTTGACCATCTCCAGTTTGGAGATGTTAGCGTTGGAGATCCAAGGACAACTCCAAACTCCCTGTTTATGGAAGGCTTCCCATGGTTAAATTTTGAATCACTGTTGACTTACAGCCCTTTCCAGGCCTTTCCTCTTCGTAAGGGTGTTTTTTGGGCACAGCCTGAAAATAGGGCAAGAAAAACTCCAGTTCTTAGCAGGAGGTTGCAGGAATTATCTTGTCCTCAACTGTGACTCTGGAGCCAGTCTTTTATACATATTCAGGCCCCTTCTGGGATTTTGGCCATGTTCAAGCCCAGTGGATGCAAGACATACGAGAAACAATGTTTGCAGAAGACTTGAGCCAACCCAAAATCCCATGTCCACACAGGGCCAGAGCTGGGGAGAACAGTTTTAGGATCTGAATCCAAAACTGTCTGCTTTTCTCATCAACACTGGGAGAATGAGGAAACTAGCAGGCGGAAAGTCATGTGGGAAGGGTACAATATAAGATTAATATCTTCAGTTTAGTGATGTTTGGAGGAAAAAGCAGAACTGAAAATGCAAGGACGCAGCATAGGGGGAAGCTGGCTTTGTTTACAGGAATTTCTTCCAGAAAATGAAAACACAAGGGGAAGGAAGAGCCTTGCATGAGCTGTGAGTTAAAATGTGCTCATGAGCAGAACCCAGAAGTCAACTGTACCCTCAAATTTCTTGGAAACAAGGCAGCCAACAGGCCGCAGCGTGGGAGGCTGAGGTTGGACATCAGGAAAAACCTCCTCTGCGGAAGGGTGGAGCAGCCCTCCAAAAGTCCCCAAAGAGGTGGAGATCTCTTTCCTTGGAGGTTTTGAAGACAGAGCCCTAACCAACCTGATCTGGTGTTGGTGACAGTCTTGTTCTAAGTGGGAAGGTGGAGTAGATCCATGAAAGGTTCCTTCCAGCAAACACTTAAGTGAATCTCTGAATGGAAAACACCAAGGCCAGAAGGATCTGCAATGTCAGATGGGAGCCGGTGTTGAGGGGCAGCCACTTCTTACAGTTTCACTTGATGATCTTGAAGGTCTTTTCCAACCATAATGATTCTCTGATTCTTCCCCTACAGGCCAAGCTTTGGATAGACAGCACAGCAAGTCGTGGGACCTGTGGGGCGCAGCAAGCTCCGTAGACCACTCAGTCCACTTCTGCAGTGCATCTCCCCTGAGAGGTTTGTGGGCACCAGCCTCCAAAGCCAATCCCCTTTTCCCGCAGCCCAAAGATTGATTTCAGTCCCCTTTCCTCAGGGGCTGAGTGCTGTGAGGTAGCAGTGCTAGTGCATGTTGTGAGAGCTTCTGTCTTCCCATTACCCTGGCCTAGACAGCGCCTGGTATCAGACCCTTTGAAACAAATAGAGACTTTCAGGGCATTAAGTGTRTGAATCTCAGAGAACGCTCGTGTGGAGCACCTGCACCACCGCCCCTGGACTTCAGTCCTCGGCTTGTTTGTGCCCTTCCTCGCCGCACACCCGTGCCGATCAGCCCCGGTGCCAGTGGCGCTTATCCGCTGTTTACTGAAAGAGTTGGGTCCTGGTTCCAGGAAAGCAATGTATTTACCTTCCTTCTCCTTCCATCTGCCTGCTCCCACTCTCGGTGGGTGGCACCGAGATGTGTCCTGGGGTGTCCTTTCTGAGTACTGGGAAAGAGCTCAGATGCCAGAGCGCCGGCATCATTGCAAAACTGAACTTTGCTTCTTGCCCCCCAAGAAACCACCGCCCTGGCTCTCTCCTAAGCCATGCCCACAGTAAGGACTGCACATGTTTGGCAGCCTCCCAAGTGGGAGAGGAAACCCCTAATCTTTAAGTCTAGCATGATCTTTAGTCATTGCTGGAAAAACAGGTGAACTAACAGCATCCCACGTGGCATCCAGAGCATGGCCCATCCACACACACTGGGGTCACTCCTGGACACTTTTGCCCATGGCACAAGCCCTGCTCACCTAAGCAGCTGTTAGACCTTGGGCTGCTCAGGAGCCTTTGAGTCTGCTTCCACATCAAGAATGCAGGTGGGATGTCTGGTTATGAGAGAACCGAGTAAAAGGCACCCACATGGGTATAACCCAAGAGCAACACAGGGCCAAGCTTGGACAGCTTCCAAGAAATGGAGGCTTCTTTCCTTCCAAAGCTGGTCCTTGAGGCTGGGCAGGCCTTATGCTACCTCTCTACATGGGACTAGATTTCAGCTCCCTCTTCTCCAAAAATCTTCTCATCTTTTCCAAGATAAAGGGCACCTTCCTTGAAAGGATCCTGCAGCGCAGGGTCCCTCCTGGTGTGACCTGCATGTCTAGGCAGGACCTGGCATCTGGCTGCAGCTTGGTTGAGAGCTTAGTTGAGTTTTGGGCACCCATAAACTCTCTCCTAGCAGAGATTTTGGCCTCACTCCCTTGGCTCTCCCAAGGCTGAGCAYTGTGTTCATTTATCCGCTCCCCAGCACTTCTGACTCCTCATTTTCCTCTGACTTGTCCAACCCTTGTGTTTTGCTGATGAGCTGATGATCTAATGGAAATGAAACCTTCCCAACCAGTGTGTTTCTGGAGAAGCCTCCACGTGCTGTGTTGTACCAGGACACGCTGCTGCTGGAGCTGCAGCGAGGGTGTTTGCCAGCCTGGCACTGCGCTTCCCACCACGGGGAAGCCACTAAGCTCTTCAGGTGATGTGGCCACCAATCACTGCTGGAAGGCAGGCAAAGGAGCAGGTTCTGAGCACAAAATGGGATATTTCAGTAAGAATGGGAATTTTGCTTGCTCTTGGAAAAGTCAGATCAATTTCTGAGCCAAGAACTATGTTGAGAACTTGCAGCAGCAGACACGAGAGGAGGAATCACCCTGTTTGGAACAACCAGGTAGTTGKTATAAACCACTCCGGTAGCACAAGAGCCAGGATAGAAACCAGCAGGATTATTTCTGTGCTGGAGTGAAACCAAGATCTGCAGGAACTCCCCATTTCCCACCAGCCAGGAAACATGGTGCCGCTTTCGCTACGTGGGCCTGTGCTTTTCCACATGGCAATAAAACAGCAGGTGTTTGTGCTGCCTTCCCCCATTAGCTGCCGAGCAGCTTGGACTCTCACGCTCTGGTTTCCAGGCTCACAAGCTCGGGGACAAGAACCCAGTTGCTCATTTGGAGCTGGTTACATGAGAGTTTCTGTGCAGGACTTGTTCTCGGGGTAAATGAGGAAGGCTTGRGTTGCTTCACTTCAGATTTCCAACCAAAAAGAAGTGGCATTTTCAGCTGTGCAGTTGCAGAATTTTATTTCCTCAGCAAAAAGGAATCCAAAAATATTAATGGATATTTTCAGGTTTGTTTAAAAATAAACAAACAAACAAAAAAACCCACACATTCTTCCTTGCAGCACTTACTAACAATACCTGAGGTTAAAAAGCCAGCTGTTTCCATGAGTTGCCCAAATACCCTGTATTTTGCCTCACTGGGGAACTTTGCTTTAGATATTTAGAAGCTGAGGGCAAATATTTTATGTGCTGCTTCCTCCCGTGGTGTAAAACACAGCCCAGCTCCGTGGATTTCACTGCAGTGCCCCAAACTGCTTGCCTGGCGGATCTGAGTGAATCCATGCTCYTTCGCACGGCCGGAGCACGAAGCTTTGTACCTAGAAGCTTTGTGTCCCTAGCAGTGAGTGCGATCATATTAATTACTGCCTTGTGCTTCTTGTCACATTAGCTAGAGAGCTAATTGCACAAAGCACCATATGGAAGGAAAGGAGTTAAAATGAGTTCCAGCTTTAAAACCTCTGGCAGCCTGGAGCTGCGCAGCTCCGACTGGGTTCAATCCAAGGGGATATTCCAGCTCGTTCTCTCCCTCCATCCTGCAGCTCCACTGCAGCCCCAAGGGCAGCGTATCTGCCASGCAAGTCTGTTCCACCATCGGGCCAAAGGCTCCGTGTCGGCCCAGCTCGYGAGTGCCCAGAACCAGCGCTTCGGTTCAACGCCACGTGTGTGCTCCAGAGCCCTCCACGCATCACCTTGGCTTTAAGGATGGAACCACCTTTACCAGCAAGTTTGCACCTTGCACACAAGCACTGAGATGGAGAAAGCAAAATAACACCATGTTCCCTTGCTCAGGAGGGAAAAGAAGCAAGCAGAAAACCAACCCACCCATTCGCCTTCACTCTCCGGGTTGCAGGGTGATTTTGGTGTGTGAGTTTTACTGACAAAGCCCCAGAGCTGTCCCAGCCTTTGCTCGGGACAGRCTTTGCAATCTGTGGCCACCACTCTGTGACCTTCTGCTGGCAACGCCAGAGGCTCCAGCACTTCACAGCGCAGTCCAAAGCTGTGGGCAGTGCAGATGGCATCCTCAGAGGTTGCCTACGGTGAGACCTCTGGTGCATCTTCCTTGAAATCCTCATGTTCCTCATTCTCCAGCTGCTCCAGCTTGCTGGGTTTCTCATGGATGATCTCCCCAGGAGTCTTCAGAAATCTGCAGGGCATTTTCAAATGGTTTTAACTGCATGGCCAAACCCYGTCCCACCACAGCCTGTAAACGCTCAAGCCACTCTGTGCCTGCTGCCTGCAGTCTCCAGGCTTTGCTGAGTACCTCAGCTCTTGATTTACTTCCCAAATGCTCCGAGCCTGGGGCGGTGAAGTGCATTGCACCTCATCCCAGAGCCCAGCACTGGCATTTTAAGCTTAAGCTACTCCCAGGCAGGAATCCAGCACTGAAAATAGGGGGAGATTCAATGGAAAAAAAAATAAAAAGGAATTCCCTGCCTAACTCCACAAGAGCTCAGCACTGACTTCAGCACTCAGATGCTGTGGGATTTCTGCATGCGTGGTGGGACAAGGCTCCTCGCAGCACCATCAAACTGGGACAAGCCATGTTCTCCACCCCCAAAATACAGAAAGGACCCCGTGACTTCATCTTAGGTCTGGACCATCAAGGATCAAGTGAGATGAAGCAGCTGCCAACATCTGCAGGTTGCCAGTCACCCACCACTGCCTCATCTTACCTGAACAGCAGCTTCTGCCCTGGCTCCTTTTTGATGATATTGAGTTTGTAGTAATGTCTGAGGGCTCGTGACATCTTTTCATATGTCATGTTTACACGATTCTGGAAGGAGAAAATAAATCAGGGTTGGTCTGGGTTTTTTTGAGGGGGGTAAACCAAGCATAAACACCTGGGTTGGGTCTCTGTGCAGCAGCTTGGCCTGCATTGTGATGTTCTCACCCTCCCCTGTCCTTGTGTCAAAYGGAGCAAGTTGTGAGCAGAGGACACAAAAGCGACTTTTGAAAGCCTGGGAATGACAARCTTGGCCTCAACTGAGCTTACCTTGTGGTTCCCCCAGAGCTGGGCGAGTCCGTTGGGATTAACGACCCGGAAGACTTTGGCTTCCTTGTCTTCCCACCTGATGTAGGGCTCATAGCGGCTGTCAGAGAGGAGTTGGTAAACGTAGTCCCACAGTAACCTGCAGTCTGGGCACAGAAGGAACTGTCAGAGCCGTCACAGAGCTCCCACTCACCCTCCAGTGAGGGCTGGGCAGCAACAGGGCTCCTCGTCATGGCAATGGAGAGAAGAGCCAGCGCTCTGGTGAGCACATTCACTGCTAGATCTCAAAATGCATGGCACAACTAGCATTTCTCAGGGGGAAACTGASGCAGAGACACAGTCACTGAAGGGAGGAATAAATTAAAGGGGTTGACAGATAGGAGGGCAAAGTCAACGCAGCCCCAATGCCCCTAGGAGCCAGGCTGCAACTCCCTATTCACCTGCAATCTTCCCGTCCGCTGGAGCTGCTGGGGAGGTAGGAACAGAGCAGAGGGCRTCCGTCCTGCAGCTGCCCTCTGTGCTGGGGTGCGAGAGGTTCAGTGGCTCCTCGGCTCCACGGGGGACACCCGGGGACACCGGCTTGTCCCGCCTCGAGCAGCTGGGCAGGGAGGAAGAGAGAGCAGCTGGGGCAGCCTCTGCGCCGCAGTCCAGCCCTGCAAGAAAACCCCGGTGCAGAGGAGCAGAGCCTGGCACTGCCTGGCTGCCGTTTGCTGTCACTCCGAGCCCTGGCCTCGCACCAACCACATGGTGCTGCCCCTGGCAGAGCTGAGAGGAGGACATTCCCTGGGCACCAGGCAGCAGTGGGCAGCTGCGGCCACCGATGGCTTTGGCTGCCCAAAGGTGGCCCAGGAAAGAGGCTGTGTGCGCGCTCTGAGCGGGATAGGGGCCACAGCAGGAAGGGGGTCCAAAGCTCCTAAACTTGGTTTTGCAGAAACAAGGTGCCCAAACCAARCAGCTGTCTCCCAACACACAGCCCTTGCTGTGGGGACAGGAACAGCAYGCAGCAAGGACCTGCTCCCACCCCTCAGTCCTGCCACCTCCCTAACGCTCGTTCCCCAAACCTAACCCCTCACTTCTCTTTGTCTTCCATCTCTGCAGGGATGACCAAGCCAAGAGGACTCAAACACAGTTCCTCACGCCCACAACATCCCAGATTTCCAAGTCTTCTTGCTCAGAGAGGTGAGCTTCAAACCTTTGACCTACACAACCTGCTGGGGCTAAGGGCAGGCTCTGCCTGACACAGAGCTGCCTTCTCCATCCTACCTTCCACCATGCTCCTGGCCTCCCTGAAAGGTGAGTTCAGCAGGGGGCTGCACACCAGGGCTCTCCTCTGAGTTTTGATATACTGCAGGAGTTCATATAAGACATCACCTACGGGGGAAGGAAAGCATTGGAGTCTGTTCAGATGGTTATGTCATCCTGTGGTACTGTAGAAACACATAATCTGAAATAACAAAAAATGGTGATGGGTTTTATTTTTGTGCTGGCAATTCAAACCCTTCAGTCCCTGTTCTCTTCATCACCATCTGCTTCTTTCTTGACAGCTCTCTTTTACCGTCACATCTTGTCCCGCAGGGAAGTCAGACCTCTCATAAGCACATAGGGAAGGATTGATTTGCTTGCTCTGACTCTCTGGAGTTTTTCCCCAGGAAAAACTGATATGAGGAATCACTTCCTCATCACTTTCAGATGAGGAAACTCAGGTTTGTTAACTGCATTGCTGCAGGGACAATGGCAATGATCTATGGAAAGAAGAGAGTTGTCCCAGGCTCCTTCATCCAGCTGGTTAGGCCCAGGCTCAATCCATGTCTGCCAGGACCTGTCCAGCCCCGCTTAGCATCTCACAGCCCATGCTGGGCTCACTGTGTCCTTAGAAACACCATTCCCCTCATCTAACCTGAGCGAGGAGCTCTGTATCTGAAGTCATCCTTGGTGAGAATGCACAGGGCTTTCCCATTCATCTCAAACTTGCTCTCATCCGTTTGCCGAAGGGAATATTCCTTCTCAGCCCATCTCAGCCAGTGGATCACATCCTCCTTGCTCCACAGCGAGGGCTGGATTCCTGAAACCACAGGCAGCCTTTGAAGCACCTTGGTCTCCATCTTCAAACCCAGCAAAGGACTGGATGGGACACTAAGCATCTCCATCCCCAATCTCCCCCTCTTAAACCTTCACAGATCAAATTAGCCCAAAGACAGAAAACGGGATGTGGTGATGGGCCCATCTCATCCTCTGACCTAGACAGTGGGCAGTGGTCACAAGGCGGGGGACAACTGCAGCACCCACCGTGTCCCACCCTGTGGGTGCATCTGCAAGACACGCTGACCTGTTCATTGTCTACTCACTCAGCCTTCCTGGCAGCTTCAAGATTTCCCCCTCGTGGGTGGCTGTGCGTCTGGCCAGGACCTGAGGTGCAAGCGAAGCTGCAACAACAGGGCTCCAAGAAGCAACTGTCACTTTACCCTGGGGAAAAGAAACCAAGCATGTCAACAGATCAAACTGTCCTCTCCTGTCTCTTCCTCTCGATGCTTTGGGGACACCTCCACCACAATAAACCTTGTCCAAATGGCTTCTAGCTTATTCCTCGGAGCAGCTTGATGCACTTTAAAGCAGCTCAGGGCCGGCTGGTCACTGTAAGTAAATCACGAGGAGAAACCCATATCTAGAGATAAAGTTGGTGACTCAGTTTGCAGTGGGGCTGGGTGCCCCTCATGCTGAATCAGTGCCACCCCGGCTGCCTACTATTGCAATGGAGACAGTGGCAGTTCCTGGAAGTGCCACCTCAGCTTCCTGAATGAGGTGGAAACGACAACCACRGCGCACAGGGCAAGTTAGAGAAAGAAGGGATCAACTTAGCTACTAGCTAAGCTATTATCCTTATAGCTAAATCTTTTTTTTAAGATAAAGATAAGAAGCTGAATCTTTCCTGGACTAAATCTGAGGGTCTTGAGTTTTTCTTCAACAGAAGAACCACTATTAACACTCTTGTGGTATAAACATAGTTAGCTGGTATGGGATCTGGGTTGTTTATTAGCTCTAATGAAGCAATCCACTTCTTAACAACTTAGGAGGAACACATAAGCTCTGAGCRGACTTGCCAGCAGCGCAACCCACATTTCAGATTCATTCTAAGCGATAGGTACAAGAAAAATAAAAGTGAAAGAAATCAGTAGTGTATTTAGTCTATAACTCTCCCCATAAAGACATTGTATGGTTTTCCGCTGCCTTCACTCTGCTACCAAAAGATTTTTTTGTAAAAATGATCCAGGATGTTGACTAGCTTTCCTGCTCCTATAGATTTCTAGGAATTTAGGGAGAACTCTAAACCCTTGTGCCTTCGCACCGTTTTTTATTTATTTATTTATTTATTTCCCCTCCTGCTTAGCCACCTCCACTCTTGTTTCTCAGACAAAAATACGTCCTAGTCTCAAGAGGAAATTTTGTGCTTGGAGGGTTTAGCGGGAGAAGCTGGAGACCAGCAGGGTCCAAAGCAGGGCGGGTGGGAGCCGGCGCTGGCACCGGGCCCCACGCCGGGCTGGGGGCTCTTACCTGCATCCCCGCTGTCCCGGAGCTGCGCCCGGGGCCGGCACTATCCCGGTCCCGGCACTATTCCGATCCTGGCGCTATCCCCGTCCCGGCACTACGGCGATCCCGGCGCTATCCCTGTCCCGACGCTGTCCCCGGTGCTCGCCGCCTCCCCGGGTGCCCGGCGCTGTCCCCGGTGCCAGTAGCGCCCGGCGCGGGCACGTCCCGACCGTGCGGCCGCCCCCGGGACCTTCCCATCCTTCCAGGAAACGAAATCGAAAGGAGCCGGAGCGCGGGGCAGGCGGCGGCCCGGCCCCCCGCCCGGCCCCGCTTCTCCAGGGGCCGCCGGGCGCCGGGCACCGGGCCGCGCTCCCCGTGCTCGCCGCGCGGCGGGGCCGCACGGGCCCAGCGGCACCGGGACACRCGGCTCGAGTGCCCGAGGCAGCGCTGGGGGCTCCGTGCAGCGGGAAGGGCCCGGGGCAGCCTCCAACCCAGCGTGTCCCCTCGTCCTCCCCGCGGTTTTTCCTCGCCCACTCCTGCATCCCATGCTCCTTCCCTCGGCTCCAGGCCAGTCCCGAATGGACCAGGCCACGACGGCCGGTAACGACCCGGTAACTGCCTCGAGTGCGGATCCCCTGCTCCCCACGGCCTCCTTGCAGAGCCCCCGAAATGGCTCTGGGGCCGGAGTAACCCCCAGCCCGCGGCGGGACGCGGCGCTTGTGGCCGAGCGGGACCGCGCTGGGRCCCGGGAGCACGTGGGGGGTCCCCGGAGGGGACGGGGGTGGAGGGCTGCACGCGGGCAGCACGAGCCCGGGTCCAGATGTGCCCGGTGGTGCCTGGCGGTGCCCGGCAGTGCCCAAACGTGCCCAGTGGTGCCCAGTGGTGCCCAGCGGTGCCCAGATGTGCCCGGCAGTGCCCAGAGGGGCCCAGCGGTGCCCAGGGGTGCCCAGCAGTGCCCAGAGGTGTCCAGCTGGGCCCAGCAGTGCACAAATGTGCCCAGAGGTGCCTGGCAGTGCCCAGATGTGCCTAACAGTGCCCAGATGTGCCCGGCAGTGCCCAGACATGCCCGGAGGTGCCTGGCAGTGCCCAGCGGGGCCCAGATGTGCCCGGCAAGACCCGGCAGTGCTTAGTGGTGCCCAGCGGAGTCCCGCAATGCCCAAACGTGCCCAGCGGTGCCCAGCGGTGCCCAGATGTGCCCGGCGGGGCCCGGCGGGCCCGCCCCCTTCTCCTGCCCCGCCTCTCCTCCCCGCCCACCCCGCATTGGCCCCGCCYATCGCCCCGTCGCCGCCTCCCTCCCCCACCCGCGTTGCTCATTGGCTCGTCGCCGCGCCAATCGGGTGGCGGCGCGGCAGGGGTGGGGCCTGGCGCCGGGGCCCCGCCCTCCGCCCGCCGGAAGCGGCGGCGTCGCCGGGGACGCGGAGCGCGGCCTCCAAGGTGGGCGAGGGGCCTGGGCCTCCTTCCCCCCTCCCGGGGGGCGTCGCGGGGTGCGGGCCCCGACCGGGGGGACTCAGGGGCCCTTCCTGCTTTCCGCGGCCGTTTGGGGCCTGGGAGGGCCCTTCCGCGGGCCTCGGGGCCTTCCCGGCCATGCAGGGCCTTTCCTCTCCCCCATTTTGGGGGGCCGGGCGGCCATTTTGGGGGTGCGGGCGGCTGAGGGGAGCTCTCTCCGCCGCCGAGTGCTCTGAGGGGAGTTTGGCTTTCCAGGAGGCCCCGGTTACTCCGCTGGGGGCCGCATGGAGCCGGGGAGGGGGGTTCGCCGCTCCCTGTGGGCCTTGGGGGTGTCCTTGGGGCGCTCTGCTCTTAGGGGGGCCATGTCCTGCCGTGTTGTGGCCTCCTTGTTGTTGCCGAGTGCCGTTCAAGGCCGGGGTCTCCCTCCGTTTCCCCTCCCTGCTGGGCTGCTTGGCGAAGGGCGGCAGCTCCTGGGGATGCTGGGCCCTGGCCCTGCTCCTTGGGGACCTTTCCCTGCTCGGCAAGGGGTGATGGCAACACTGCCCGCCCCTGCGCACGCCGCCTGGCAGGGTAAATCCTCAGAGCGACCGTGCCAGCATTGCTGTAAAAACCTCTGGAAAGGTAGGTTAAAGATTAAGAAAGCAATACTTGTACTGGCCTAGGCCTATTTTCTATAACAACATCCCTGTTAGAAGGTGCCTTTATAGTTGAAATGAGCAGTTTTATTACAGCTGTGCTGGTTAGCAGGGAAGCCTGTGTGGAAGACACTGCCCAGACTTATTGCAGATCRTCTTAAAGCATTTATGGACGGGCTGAAGTAGGTCATGTCCTAAAGAAATAGGTGTATGCTGAGGTGGTTGACCTGATGTGTGTTTTAAAACGGCCTATCTGCGGCGTGTGGGGCGGTTTTGATCTCTTTCGGTGCTGTCTTCTGCTGCTAGTGTTAAAGTGGTTTTTTTCTGTTTGGAGCTTGAAAAGAACGACCTTCCTGGGTCAGAAGTCGCTCCATATATATGTTTGTTTGAAGCTTTCTCTTTTGTAGTTGCTCTGTATGAATCTGGGTGCATTCCAGTGGGCCTGGTTGAGCCCCAGGTGTCTGCTTGGAAGAAGCCAAAGCAAAAAGGACCAAAATTGTTGTTTAAACAAAACTTGACAGTGCTGAGAAGCAAGTCTTGGCAAACACATTTGGGCTCTTTGCCATGGACTGCACGTACCTGCGAGCAAGGAGAACGTTAGGTTTTTCTCTGCAGTTGTTTTATGATATTTCTGAGTGGAAAGTGATATGCTAAGCCCATAGCCTCCAAAAAAAAGATTAAACCTCATCTGCAGCATAAATCAGTTAGGATCTTTGATCATGATTTTGCTAAAGGAGACACATTATGCAGTTCAGTTTGGATCTGTGGAGTGTAAAATGAATGAATACAAAACACTTGGCTTTTTCCGTTCCCTAAGGTGAGCCTTGTCCAGCAGTAGTCTCCCTTTCCTGGGCCCAAACTTATTTTTGACTGTCGGAATTGAGAAACTGGCTTATTTGAGTTGATAATAAATCCAGTCTGTCGTTAGTTTCTTGCAGTGTCTGTGTGACATCCTTAGCATGTTCAGTCTTGCCTCTTCAGAGAGGTTTCCTAGCCACCTGCTTGTAGTTTTCTGTGAAAGATATTGTAGCATTTTTCTTGGCAGTCCAGCATGTTTTTACAGGTCCTGAGGAGCAACAGTCATCCTGAGCTTTCGTTGATGCTCTCAGTGCAACGTTTGGGGCCTGCTGGGATGTGTTGTCACTTGAAGTCATTACAAGAAGACAAATTCTTAGCTTGGGGTATAACAGCAGAGTTGAAGGAAGCAGAGTATAAGGTCATTGAAAAATAGYGCTTCTGATTACACGTGATATGCCTGAAAACCTGTCAGTAGAAAATCTGGGTATAGAGAAAGGTTAACACTTCACCCTTTGTGATAAAGATCATGCAAGGCTTTGGTGCTGTACAAGAGCTGCGACCCTCTTGGCCAAGCGACTGGAAGTGGTGCAGCTGTATTAATAATTGCATCTTGAAGTTGCAGTGCTGTTAGGAAAATCACTGCATGATTCTAACTCAGAGGTTAATTAACGCATCGCAGGAATTTGGGAAGCTCTTGGAATAACGAGCGTGCTCCTGTGTGGAGTCTCCTAGCTCCCTGGCGTTGCCTTGGACAGTCTTGGTCCGGGATGTTACCTATTCAGCAGCTTCTTGGTTCTGCAAAATCCCTGAATTGCAGCTTCCTCAGCCAGGATTGATCCCATTTGTATCTGATGAGCTGAATTGCCTTTGGCTGCTTATTTCCTCTGTGCAGGCACCAGGAAAAGCTCAGACTCATAATCTAGACAGCTCAGATTAGACRAATCAGAACCACAGTGGGATATTTAAAGCTGCTTTATCCTGGGGGAAGGGAAGGCAAGCCCTGCTTCGTGTAAGGAGGRTGTATAGCAGGATGTATAGGAGGGACACCTGCAGCACACACGAATGCAGGTTGGCAGTGGAAACATCCATCATGGCTGATATCTGCGGAGCCGTCTGCTTTTTCTACCACAGAAATGGGACCTGAATTTAGGAATGTACCTTGTAGTGTCAGGCTTAAAACTAATGGGGAAAAAATGTCTTTAATAACTTCATTTGCTTGGGACTCATGGCACCTAGTGAGAAAAATTAATTTGCAGCATGTGTGTGAAGTGCAGTTCATTTGCAGGGCTCTTGACCAAAACAGGCCAGAATGCATGCAGCAGGACCAAGAAAGCAGAGCAAATTCAGGCTTTTACCCAGGTGTCTTTTGAGAGTCTGTTAGGAGGAAATAATTACAGCTGCTGGAAGCAGCAGCAATGCTAGGAATTGTCTTCCCTGTACCTGATTTCATCAGACACATTGATGACAGTTTCTTCCTTTGCTGTTCAAATTCTAATCTGTGGTCAGGATTTGTTCTTTTTCAGTAGACCAGGACTCTGGCCTGCAGAGGGGTGTTTCTAGCCCACATATTCATTTTTCAGAGCTTGTAGTAAAGGACTGTAGGGTGGGCCTGAAGTCTAGAAGCAAAATCAATAGCTGTAGGTCTTAAAAGGGGCAGTGAACACTGGCTGTAGTCACTGAACATTCAGCAACTTATGTAACTCCTGTGGGATTGCTTTTTTTTCTGACTTTTGCCCTCAAAAAAAAGCCTCTGGGGTGATATGTGCAGCTGCTAAAAGTGGTGCCAATCCACTGATTGCTACTGATTGTGGAAACGCTTGGTCATTTCATTGATTTTTTCTTTATTGGCTACAAAAAGAGCAAATATAATAATATTCTTAACAGCTGTGGTTCAGTTGTGAGCTCTGAATTGGGAGAAATCAGAAATATCCCACTCTCAGAGTGACTGGGAAGCTAGGGAGCAGATTATTCTGGGAATAAGAGTCTGTGTGGGGCACAAGAGCAAAATAGATGAGCAAAAAAAGGGGAGGTGAAACTGGAGCAAAGCCGATGCCCTGAAATAACAGGGGTTGAAACTGGCTATTTAATTTCCACAGCAAAATTGTTGGTAAGAACTGTGAGGTGAATGCAATTGCCAAGTAGCCCTCAGAGAGCAGCACCGTGTCCTTGGCTTGTGCCTAGGGATGCTGTCATTTATTCCATTGAATCAGTGGAGAGGATTCTCAGAAGGAAGTGCAGCTTGGCAGCCGTGAAAGCAGCATGACGGAAGCACGTGCCTGATACTCGGGAACAGCAGAGAAATGCAGGACCRTGACAGCTGGCTCGAGTGGCTGCAGTAAGAAGTGATGCCTAAGAATGAGTTTTCTCTGCTGTCTGATAAAGTTCTTCACAAACAGAGTTTTGCTTCTGTAGCTCTGAAAGCTCAGGCATGCAAAAACAACGAGGCTGTATTTTACAGATGAAAGGTTTCCTCAGGAAAAGTAATTCCAGGTCAGAAAGCATCGCTGCATGTCTTGGATCCCAGCCCAGTGGCTCTGCTCTCTTGGGACAACAGCTGGCCGCATTTCCTGAAATTAATCTGCGATTCCATGTTATGCYTTAGATTGTCCTATTAACTGTCTCGGTTAAGGATGCACCCCAACTATRGCAGATATTTTTCAGCTTAATAATCACTGATGTTATTTTTTTTAAAAGTGGTAGTTGTAAGAAAGCGCATCCATGTTGTGGCTYGAGTGGCTGCAGCTCTCACCCAGTTTTGCCTTATAACTGGCATGAGAAGTCTGCAAAGGAAGAGGATGGGGGGGAAAAAACTATAGAGCAGCTCTTCCCGCAACAGCGGTGGTTTTATAGGAGTTTCCAGTAGGATTGCAAACGTCAGCGATGAATTTTACAAGTCTCTCCTGGTTTGTGCAGTTGATGTCATCTGCTAGATCATCACAATTGGAACAAACGGAGGAGGGAAACAGCAAGGAAGCTTTAACCTTTGCAAGCTGACTCATTTCTTCTGCCTCTGGATGAGGGGATTAAAAATTGGGGTATTACATAACCTCTAGCCAGTGCGAAGGTTACTACAGCCTGGGACATTATCTCCTGCAGCAGTTCATAGTTATGAATGAGCTCCCTAATCCATTGATAGGAGTGTTTTGGCAGGCGTTTGAAAGCCTTCTTGTAGCCTAATGCTTTTTGATAAGGCTGCCCTTCCTCAGGTTTTAGTGACTGATACGGGCTCAGGAAGCACAAGTCCACAATAGCAAAGACCTTTTTTGCAGATAAGATAAAAAAAGTTATTTTGCTTGTGTTGGAGTCTTTGGGGAATTTCTTGGTGGTTGTTTGCCTCATTTGCTGTAACCTTGTTTAGGAGGCCAACTAAAAAGCATAGTACACATGAGCATGATACTTTTTTTTTCTTCTAGAAGATGTTTTYTACAGTGTTGGTGTTCCTTTTCCTTTCAGATAGGCCAGGTTGCACGTATGCACAATCGTAACATGATTCAGTCACCTTCAGATGATTCAAGTAAATTTGTGAAATGGTTTAGTTTTCAAACAAAGCAGTTCAAAAAGCTCAAAGCACATGGGGCTGTCGATGAGCTGTTTCCTTGCAGAACAGYTAATCTCCAAAGTTTCTGTAGGCTTCCTAGAAATTTAGGATGTGAATTAGCTAACGTTCGAGTAATTTGGGCCTGCAGAGGTCTCAGTTTTTACTCTTAATCCTGCTTATCTCTGGGTTAAGCAATACGACACAGCGATATAAACCTTTCTTTTTTAGTATTACTCAAGGCACTGATATTGATGTCGCGCTAGAGGAGAAGAATATCGATTGTGCCGATTTCTTGGGCGCTTGTGAACAGCAGGTAGGGCAGGAGCTTTCTCACTGCCGCCTCCCACAACGGAGACYGCTCCCGATCCCGTATCGAGGACCTCGTTGCGTGTCTGCCCCGCTCCCTCTAGCAGCCCTTTGCGTTTTAACGTGCACGGAGGGGTGAGGTCCGACGTGCTGCTGGGTGGTGTGATGCAGTCAAAAAGGCCTAAAACGACCGTACGTGACGGCAAAGAAGTGCTCGGACGTGCAGCTTTGCTGGCGATAAACAGTTGCCGTTGATGCGTTTGGCTTCACGTGTGCGGCGCGAGATACTGAAGTGAAACCAGTCCCCCTAGGCGACACATCCAGTGGGGGAAACTGGATTTCTGCTCGCTGTTAGTTATAAAGCTACAGAGAGCCTAGTGTACTGAGCGGTGCTGTTTTTAAGCGGTACCTYGTTTGCCTGACGTTGCTGTTATGAAATGTTTTTTGCCAAGGGGTGAGTCTCCACTCCTCAAAGCTGTTTTTTGAACATCACAGTTGTTAGCCAGAAAAATCATGAATGCGCCAGGACTACAGTGTCTGTATGTGTCSTTGCTTTGCTCTAAGCTGTTCTCAAACTGTTGCGCACAACCATGGGAAATGCTCCTTCGCACAGGCGRAGCGCATCTGTTGTGCTTCTCAAGGATGAAACTGTAACCAGTGCAGCAACTGGGCTGTTCTCCAGCCCTTCATGGTGCAAGCTCCAGATGTTCCGTGTTATCCTCAATTAGGAGACCATCACAGCTGAGTTACGAACAACTCAAAACACAGCCCCATGTGAGCTCGGTCCAGCCAGACTGATAGCTCTGGGGCTTAACGGCCTAACTTATCCCTCATAAGATTTGGAGCTGGTAGTTAGCATCCAAACACCCAGGTCCTGCTTGTGTCCCAYGGAAGGGGCTGGAAGGAGCCTTTGCTTCTGATGCTGAGTGTGCAGAGCCTTCCTGCCCGTTATGTTTTGAGCCTCGCGCCGGATTTACCCACCGAGAGTCACTTAATGACAGTGGCTTCCTAGTCAAGAGCCTGGTCTGGACTCAAAACACAAGTTGTGGAGCTTCTTTATAAATTACTATCCCCCCGCCTTAATAAGTAGCATCTGCTGTAAGATCTGTCTTCATATTAAGGCTTTCTTATGATCAAATATAAGCTCTGATACTGAAATATGCTGATTTATGTGTGAGTCCTTCTGGTTGCTGAGGAGCAGAGCAAGACGTTCCTCATAAGGATCAACTCTGAAGATGGTTTCTTTAATCAATAATACAAATTCTAGCCTTTCTTTCAGTTGTCTCAGAGGTAAACACAGAATAGACTGTAATATTGACCTGTGTCAAATTAAAAATTAGCTGGAGTGGCCTGTTCTGAAACACACTTCAGTTTTAGAACTTTCCACATCCTGCATTTGGAGGCCAAATGGGCACCTTCACCCTGCATGAACACTGCATTATATATGTGAAAATAGGATTTCAATCCCATATTCTTTTTAGATTTTTCCTTTAAAAAAAAAAATAGAAAATAACTTCCATAAAATATGGCTACGGTTGCTGGCTTATTTTGTTGCAACGAATGATACTAGCCAAATATTTTTGTGAAAGAATGTTAGTCACATAACGTAATGCAATATTCTTAGAAAGTCCTGGTTATTTATACACTTGACGTGCAGAATGTTTCTCCAGACATGTAAACAAAGCAAGGGGTGTCTTGCCAGTGTACCATAGTCAGCCTTAAGTTATTTTGAAACCAGRAGCAAGATGTTTTTCAGCCCTTTAAAAATAAGATACAGAGTCCTCTGCTGACACAGGCATAGTGCTAATGATTGGCTTTATCCAGCTGGAGTTTTCACCCGCCATTCCTAMCGCTCCAAAAATAAATGGAGATTTGCTTTCCTGAAGAGCTGCAATTGTGCTAAATAAAACTCCTGGTTTACCTCGGTGTGCGATTACTGTATTATTACTTGATGAGTCTGCTGCCCCCCTCTTTAACACAGGTCTGAGGTTTGTTTTGCTGTTTTTGCTGCTGTTTGTGTCTTACTGTGCATTAAACAAGCTGTTTGCTTGATTTAGAGAACTTGGACAGTCGGTTTCTTGCCAGTGCTGCCAGTCTCAGCTTGGACCCGTCCTGGTCCCACCGCTGGCCCGGGCAGCTGTAGCTTCATCCCGCGTAGCTCCGGACTGCGTGTCCTGATGGCTCTTACGGGGAGATACAGCAATACCTGTTGGRGATAGTGGATAATTTCCCTGGCAGATAGTCCCTGCCATCCCAACTCGTATCAAAGTTGGTTAAAGATCTGTCCCATCTCCTGCTGGGCTCCAGAGCTCGAGCTCTGTCTTGTTCCTTGGTGCTGCTGCTGCTGGGACCACATTTCACATGGATGTGGCTCTTCCTCCCCATCCTTATGGTGCAGGGTTGCAGGTAGAGCAGAGCTTACTCAAATATACTTATAACAGCATTCAACTTCAACAAAATCTTCATTCTGTTGTTAGTTTTGTCAACTGCTGCCATGTAGTCGGTTAAAAATGAGTTGTTGGTTTTCTCAACTACTGCCTTGTAGTTGGTTAGAAATGCCTGTCAGTTGGAGTTGTAGCAGATGAGCTGGGAATGAGTTAGCAGTTACTTGTTGGGATCCTTTCCAGGGAAGGAAGGTGGAGTTTTCAGCTGCTCGCAGCCTTGCTAAAATAAGAGTCCAAGGGGGTAAGTGCTTCACCTTGTGGATGGAAATACTGAGCAACTTCCAGCAGGGATCTAAAGGCTCAGTAAGTGAGGAGAGGAAATTTTGGTTTATTTTCAATATTCACTCCAATGACATTCTGCTATTCCACCCATTAAACCTGTTGGGTATTTCAGACTAGACTCGTTCTTAACCTCCTGCTCCTGATCTGCAAAGAGAAGTCCAGATGCCAAAAGCAAATAGGGCAGTGCTGAAACGTGTTGGAAGTGCATGAACCTGGAGGACTAACTCCTAGTATCTCATCTGCGTGGAGCAATCACGTAGGGATTAGGGGCTGCTGCTTTTTCCTTATATTCCCTCTTCCATCATATCAGGCAGCAGGTGCAGTCAGTAATCACTTTACAGGCACGTGGTAGCAGACATGGACTGGATAATTCGTTAAAAACTTTTCCCCAAAGCAAAAGTAATACGGGATGTTTGTGCTACGTTGTACGTCTGGACAGAACAAGCATTTTACTTAGTTAATGACAACTGGATTTTGTCATATAGAATTGTTTAAGAAATCTCTGAATGTATCCTTCGTTATTGTAATCAGGTATTAGATAATGTTCAGTTAAAACATATTAGTATGTGCAAACACTTTATCACTTATTCCTATCACAGTCAAGATGAGAACAGTTTAATGCTTCCTCCCATTGTATTTACATTAAAAAATATTTTTTACCTTTAAATTAAGCAGTAAGAATTTAATCCTGTTGTTCTGTGAAACTGCATGTGGAGCCATATCTGAGCAATGTGGATATCTTAGATGCATCAAGAGCAAAAGAATATATAAATCATTCATTAAATCATTAAATGATTTAAGATTTGAACTATAGTGGGTAACAAATGCACTGTTGCCTCTGGGGTGCTGGGCATTGGCATTTGAGCTCAGAGGCACTCAGGTTTTGTATATTAGGCTTATTAGCAATATCTCTGTGGAGGCACTGACATATCAGCTGTTTTTTACTCTGTTATTGTAAATTTGTTTGGGCCCTAATCTTCTGGATCACAGGCTTATGGACACTGGAATTCATGTGTATGTGATTAAATACATATTCAGTTGCTTTAGAAAACTGTTTAATTCCCTTCCCCTTGCAAAGCAATAGGTGTCAGACAAATGGCAGCAGCATATTTAGTGGTGAAGCACAAATAATTTATAAAACTTCACCTTTTCTATTGGCTATTCCTGAAAAAGTAGCTGAACCAGAAATCTGGAGAGCGCTTTGATTGTGCTGGCTTAAAATAGGAGGCTTAAAATCATGCTGGTTGTGACCGTACAGATTTTTCTATGCAAACCTCTCATGAATCAGCAGCAGAGGGGACTTTTAAACTGAAATATTAACGTGAATCAGACATCTGGGCTTTGGAGGAGTGACCAGTGCTGCACAAACAGTTTAAACTCTGCAGCTTTGCTGGGACTTAGTGTTTCCCCTCTGTGGCAGCAGGATTTCAGGATATTGGTGCTGGTAGCACTGAGAACCTATGAGCCGCCAGTAAGTAAGGAGCTGTGTTTCGGCATGGGTGCTTGGCAGAGGGTTTGCTCCAGAGTTACCATAGGACACGTGGGTATTTTTTTTTATTCAGCAATTCTGGTTGCTACAGGCACTTGCRAATGGGTTTTTCAGTCTGTTCAGTTGTTCTCCCGCTTTTTTGTATTGCTTAGAATTGAACCGCTTAGGTTCTGTAGCTTAAGACATAGGGAATGGTGTGCATTGGAGATGAAGTAAGATATAATTGCCAGAGAAGGAAAACTGAGAAAGAAAATAGCATTTTCAGATCTAGAAGGTTAAGGTTTTTATTCACTTGTGAAACAGATTTTTTTTCCTATTAGCTCTTATGTCACCTAAAACTATTTATTTAGCTCAGTGTTATGTATGTTAGAAGGGAAACATTCATTTTCCTGTCTGTAGAAGTAGATACAAGGGCTTGTTTATGTTAGCAGCTCACCATTTACTATTTTTCTTCTTCCTTACCATGGTCAGATCCATATGTCAGGTTCTCCTGGCTAGAAAGGAGGTCTATATTCTGAATTGGCATGGCTAGCCCCATTTAAATTGCTAACTGAATTTACTTAGCTGTAAGGAAGCTGCCTTTACAATATAATAGTGCATAGTGCCTTCACAGGTTGCTTGGCCATGCTCTTAATCAGTACTCTGAGCCTCCCAGAGAGGGAAATAGCCCTAGCAAAGCATTAACCCATTGCCTCACTCAGTAATTTTGCTGCCTTTTGAGACAGCTGCTTGTAGGACACAGCTGGGTGTGCTTAATCYCTTCCAGTTCATGGTAATCTGTCATGACACAACTTCCAACTTTGGAAGAAGTATGCCATAGGTTGCTTAAAATCAATGCAGCTCGACTAGCTTTCTGCCTATGTGAGTCCTGCCGACTGTAGGTTGGCAACAGAAATGAGAGTGCCGGTTGCAGRGGGGAAGAGCCGTTTGTGGCCGTGGTGAGTTTCTGCCTGTGAACCAGGTGCTGCCAGTTAAAATGTTCCTTCAGTCAAGGTGTAGATGTGCAGCATTAAATCATGAAAACCCTCCTGCGGACTAGTTTTGAATTACGCTTGTGGAAACAGGGGATTTTTGTTAAGACGAGGCGACGAGTGAGCTTCGCTAACAGTGAAGCACTATGCACAAAATAGGAGCAGACAATCGAGCGTTTCATCAGCCTCCTTGCATTCTCCTGCCAGGGTTTTTGAGCTGTCCTCAATTGCATCAGTCCTGCTGGACATCGTTTGCCATCTATAATTTGGAGCCAGATGGAAAATGAATCCACTGTATGTTGATAGAGCCATTTCATAACAAGGGAAGCCCATTTTGTGTCTGTGCTAGTTCAGCCTCTAAATTGCCCTTTTTTTTCTTTTTGGTCTGGTTATATTTGTGTCTGTAGCAGAAAATGAAACCAGAGCATCATTAGCAGGGATGACAAAAGCATGTTAAAGGCTCCGCGTAGTTTTTCTTTCAATTTCAGGTGGATAAATGCATTTTTGTGTTGCATTTCCAGGCACATCTAGAGGTGTCACTGAGTGGCAAGCATGAGTCCTATCAAGTCTCATAGTGCACCTACCATAAAGCTGATGTTTTCCCTTCTCGGTACTCCCTTATCTATGCAAATTGCTAACAAATTTGGTCTCTCTGGCCACAGGAAAKGGTCACAGACTGTAAAAGGTGGTGGAATGCGGCACAAGTCTCTTCAGCTGAGGATCCATTCCTCAAATCCGTGCTAGAAGGTGCTCAGGGCAGGCTTGTGACCCCGGTGTCTCCTCTCATGTGACATTTCACACATGCCACTTCACCTTCTGGAAGAGCAGAAAACTGATCGCTCCAGAAAAGTCTTATGCTTAAGAGAAGCAGTGAGTGAAGAACCAGATTTGTTCTTGATAACTGGAAAAAAATGTGTGGTTTTTTTTTTTTTTTTTTTTTTTTAAAAAAGACTAGCTAATGAATGAGACCTTCTGAGTCTTAAAATGTTTAAAAACTGTAGAATTTGCCTAGGAGCTGCTGGGAGTAAAATTCAAAAGCAGGAGCCAAAAATTGCGTGTCAGAGCATAAAAGAAAACTCCAGTTTGTGTTTCCTGGTGTTTGACAGCAAACCCTTCTGGTAGGTGTCCAGAGGCAGAAAAATCGTGCGGACTTGGAACCACGTAATGTCAGGACAAATTGCAAAAACAGGGTTGCAATGCAGGCATGTGATAGAAGATGCTCATAGAACAGGGCTTTTCTCTTGAAAGAGAAAATACCGGTGCTGCTTTCAAAAGCTTTATTTAAATTGGGCATTGGCAAGCGAAGATGATTTGGCTGGAAAATGGCAGGTTCCCGATATAGTTGTTTCAATAACATCAGCTTCAGACCTGTCAGACCTGTTGTTTTTGCCATGTTTTTTACAGTTAGCTTTTCCTCTGTTTAACTGTTGCTTCACTTGCTATAGACACAAAATCAATGTATTTTAGTCCGTGCCATTGCTGTGGGAGAAAAGCCTCTTCTCCCTCCTGTAAACCCTGCAATACTTAGAGCAGGGGCCCGCCGACTTGCTCTCGAGTAGAAGAATGTTGCTAGAAGCCAGAGCCCAGATTCCCCAGGTCTGAGCCTGATTTCACCTGTGCAAATCCCCACCTGCTGCGGTCATTTTCCATATTTGCAGGAGCCTCCCAGCTCATTGAAAGAGCAGGTTTGTATTTCTTGCCTGTTTCTAACAGGAGGATTTTTCTTGCATCTTGTGCAGCGCTTCCCTGGACTTGGGGAGCTTTTATTGCCACTGAACGTAGCTGACCAGCAGCGTGTGATTTCCCTTCCCTCTCTCGGGGAAAACATCTGCGCATTGAGAGCAAACATAACGTTTTTGCAAAAATTAGAAAATGGGGCTGCTGCCTGCTTGCCAGAGCGCTCTTTCCTTGTCACAAATTGAGTAGCGTTTTGCTCTCCCGGCTGGCGCAGCGGGGTCGGATCCGTGTTGCGAGGTGCGTCGGGAAGCCGCAGCCCGCGGYGCGCTCCCAGCTCGGGTATCTCTGCCCTGCACTCGGCTTGTGGCTCACACCTCCCCAGGAGCGATTTGCTCATTCTTGTGTGCAGGAAATGCTGCTTATTTATCTCAACCCAGTGAGATTTTCCATTTAACCCTCCGGACGGGGGATCGATCGGCTCTAACTGCTTCTCCRCTGTTGTACCCAAGGAAACGCTCAACATCTTCCAAGGAGACGTTTTGAGACGTGAAACTTGGGCTAAACTCTTTCTTTGGAAAGCAATTACATTAGAAATACATCTTGTCCTGAGCTAGTGCTGACTGTAGAATTAGGTCAGGCACACCCTGCATCCAGCTGCGTGTTTCCTGCTTGCTCATATTTCTGAGAACAGTTGTACGTGCCAATGTTTTTGTCGACGTAAAGGAGTGTTGCCACCTTAAAAATAAGTTGTTTGGAGTTTTATATTTAGTCATCGTGGTTACGCTGTGGCTTGGTAAGAGTGGGAGATTACGAACTGTCTGATTCATCGCTCCGCGTGCTGACAGTTCCTTGCCATTCACAAACTGAACACTCAAGTTGCCCATTTCTACTATTTTTACTCTTTCTGCCCTCCTCCTTGTCATGCCAGATGACGGGGAAGCAGTGCCTGGGCTGTCGGATGTGACAGGGACGGGCTCCGCTCTGCACAGCATTTGACTGCTCGACTCCTCACAGTTTCCTTTGAAATCTTGCACAGTTTTGCAAACCCCGGTCCCCAAGCTGTTTTGCAGTAGCTCTCTTAACCACAAGGGTTAGGGATAAGGAGCAAGTAGTAAAATAGTTAGGAGCCAATGAGTCTGTGCTTTAACTGTGTAGACTGCCCTTCATCTGCATGTTTTTTCTTTGCTGTAAGTGTTATTTTAAGTATATTTAAGTTTCTTTTCCTTCATCCATCGCCTGCATACTATTTATGGCAGGTTAGGCCATTTGTGTCCTTAGGATAACTATGGGAGAATGGAGTGCCTTGGGAAATGTTCGGGATGCTCCCGTGGTTTCCTGGGGCGGGGAAGGTTATCCCAGCACCCTTCCTTCCTTAGGAATGGATAGAACAAGGGTCAGGCTGTTCATCTCTCCAGAAAGCTCATGAAATGAAGAGTCTAGGCCTGTGATATGGTGCTAGTGAAAACTTTGAACTTCTAACTTAAAAAAGAAAATAAGAAATAGACTCCCATACTTTTCTCCCAAGAAAAGCGTGGCGCAGAGCAAATCCCAGCAAAGATGACTCCTGTGCGAAGTGGGCAGCGGGCGCGGGAGCGAAGCATCCCTGCCGCTCAGCGGGACGTAACGTTCACAGCTCCGTGTCGGTGGCCCTGGCTGGTTTGTGCTTGGCAGAAACACACATAGCAACCTAGACCTCAAAGGAGGCAGCAACCTGCTCGTGTTCGTCCTGCTCACCACAAGGTCATCGTGCCCAGGCAGCGAACGTGAGCAGTGACCACGCGGGAGTAGCACCTCTCTGCTCTGACTGCTCCCCCAAATTACAGCCCTCCTTCTGTATCCCTGCTTTTCATCATTAAAGACTTTACCCCTGTGCTTCCCAGGCTGCCGGGAGCAGCGAGCACTTAATATCTGCAAAAAGCTTTGGAGGTGAATAGTGCTAATTATTATTTATAGGTAGTCCTTCTCGCCGTGGTCACCTTGATCCCAGCCATGAAAGCAGAGCAGGACCTTTATAAGCTGCTCAGGTTTGAACGTGACCGTCTGGAGTCTGACAAACTAGTTTCCCTGCTGGGTTGTACGTGGGATTGCGTTGAATTTGTCACATTAAATGACTAGTTTCAGAACTTATTGTACCATCCAGCTGCAGGTAAAGAGCGCTGACTTGTTTGCCCCCGTTTGGAAATGCAAAAGAAAACATCTTGGGGTTTGGACATGCCAAGAAGGGAGGAAAAGGTGAACACGTAGCTTCCCAGAAAATAGGGGAGGGAGAATCCCACCTGATGCCTTTAAGATGATGGTTGCAAAGAGCAGGGGTCTGAATCTTGCACCGTCTCTTGAGGGTCTTCACTCCTTCCACCCATGCTGATCTTTATGTAGTAATAATGACGACAACAACAATAATAATAATAGTGGTGATAATAATAGTAATAATAAAGAGAAGATGCGGAAGAGCYGTGGGGTGTTTTTTTTAATGCTTCTAGCAGATTAAGCGGAAAAAGGAAGAGAGGGTCAGAGAAAAAACAACGTAGTGCAGCTGTAGCTGATGAATTAGTTGGACCTCACGGTGAAGGATTGTGCTGAGCTGCACACAGAGCCCCTGGAACCGCCTGGGTGTTTAATTCCAAGTTTAAGGTGATGAAAGGGCACTGCTCGCGAGGCTGCGGACCGTTGTGCTAATCAAAGCCAGATTCTTGCTTGTGAAGATGCCGTCGGGACCTGGCTCGTGCTGTTGCACTTCATTGCAGCCTCACTTCTCAGGCGGGTTCCTTGTGAAGCCCTGGAACGTGAGGAACACCCACRAAAGCCGTTTGCTTCTGTCCCACAGGCTTGTCAGTCCGATCCCCTGCCCCAAAAGCTCCTCTCCAAGTAACATATTAAATAATCAAGAGCTTGTGCAGATCTATCAGCAGGCCAGCCGTGATGGAGCGCTCGTGAAAGGCAGGCGCCTAAGAAATAAACTGTATATTTGCGTATCGGACTTGCTTCGTGGAGCCCTGCTGAGCTCGCAGAGCAAGGTCTGTGCCCATGCTGAGTTTTTGCTGCTTATCCTTAGTGGGGAGCTTGTTGCCAGGTAGAGAAGATGAAGTTTTTGGCTTTCTGCGCAGTTGCCAGATTTTGGAACGTTTAGGTTTAAAAAGTATAGCGTAATCGTGATGTATACGATTCGGGGTATATGTTTTAAACGTAGTATTGGTTGCATAAGTAGTTTGACACAGGCTGGAAAACTGCATTTTTCTGGCAATGCTTAGGATAGGCTCTAGGGTACAGGAGGATGGTGGAGGGTTTTGGTGCTCGGTTTCAAATTCTCAGTTTTGAAATTGGTTGAAAAGAGTTTATTTTGTGCTGTGTTTTGCTGCATGTTTAGGCACCTCTCCTGTACCCTCCAAAAGGCTGTGAGAGACAGTCTGTGTCCAGGATTTTTTTAGGCCAAAAGAAGAGTGAAACAGCCCAGAAAACATCAAGAGAGGGAAGTGGAACCCAGCCCGAGGCGGGTAATTGGRGTCAGGGGAGCTCCGAGTGATGCGTGGCAGCCTCTTAAATTTCCTGGAATAAAAATAACCCATCAGCCAGAACCTTGAAGAAATAATGAAAAGAAAGGGGGGCTTTTCAGGTGGTTTTGCTGCAGCCAGAAATGTTCCTTCTCCTGACTGTTGCATGGATCTGCAACAGATTTTCTAAAAATCCACCAAATTAATAACACTGACGACTTAGCGTTTGGTTAGGGAGATGGGAGGAAGGGGTCGTTACCCCTTTTGTTGCTCTCTAATTAGGAGGAAATGCTCGTGCTGATTTGCAGTAATGATGGAGCCGGAGCTGAACTGCTCATTAAGGTCATGAGCAGAGAATTCACTAACTCTGCTTTGCGTTCCAGTTGCTTTCTTAATGTGGTGTTTTATGGGGTTTGTTTTTATCCCCATCGGAGTTTTATGAGGGAAAAGGGGTAAAAGAGCTGCTAGAAGATGCTGAAGAGTTGAGTGACATGAGAACAGCAAAAGGGAGGACCCTTAAGATAATAAGGTGAATTGAGCTGCATGTGAAGGGGCCAAAACACTGAAGATGTCTTCAACCGAAGATGTCCCCAACCACATCCCAAGAGGAATTTTGAGGTCTCTAGAGAAGAGTTGAAACGAGTTGCTCAAAGCAGCGTGTGTATCTGTCGCAAGCCAGGGTGGGATGGCTGTGGGGCTGCTGCAGGGTGGGTATTTGATGTGATACGGGCCTTTATTGTAGGACTGTCTGGGTTAAATAGTGGGGTTSGTCACTACATGACACCAAGGGGGTAAATAAATCCCAAATTATTGGAAGAAGAGCACGTCCTGGTCCAAAATCGGGCTGGGTCGGAAGAGCGCTGGTAACCAGGAAAACGTTAACGTTCAGGCTGCAGCCAAGTGCATTTGCCAGTGCTGGGAATCAAGAGTCTCGTAAAGGTTTTTAAAGGACTCTAGTGATCTGGACATTGGAGAGTTGCCAGGAAGATATTGGAAAAAATATGCATGTGCGCTAAAGACTCAATATTAGACTTATTTTAAAGAAAGCAGAGGTTTATAAGTAAAGTTTGTTACCTTAAAAATAATTTTTTTGTCTTTTTTGCTCTGATGAGGTTAGTGTAGGGGTAAAAGGAGTGTCAGAAACCCCTCTCAAGYTCAATTAAATGACTGAATAAAAGCYTCCTGACCCCGAGGGACTTCGCTTGCAGTAGAAGATACGGGGATTTAGGCTTCACTGCCTGGGAATTTCTCCCAACACTGACACCCTGGTGTTTTCTCTCCTAGCTCTTCCTTTAGGAAACGCAGCCACCACCTCACGCCGCGGAGGCCCAGCATGAACGTGAACTGTGCTGCTGGGACAGGCTGGTCGAGAAACCGCGACTCCAGTTGCTCCGTGGAAAACACAACTGCACCCGGCCATGAGCCCCAAGAGAACAACGTGGTGCTAGGAGGTCACAGCCCCTCTTCAGGTCCGAGGTCTGAGGGTGAGGAAAATCTGTGTTTGCTGTATAGCAATCTTTAAGGCAGATTTTTTTGCCAGSTGATAACGTTATTGCCAAAATTCAAGTGTCCCAAGGCAGCTCGCTCTGGGTAAAAGGCACACTTGCAGCTGGGGAGTGCAGGGCRTATATGTCCTACTTTGCCAGGCTGGTGGAAAAGAGAAAGGTCTCTCCATCATACTTTAATAAGAGGTATTAAAGTTGGGAAGATTTTTATTCAAAATTGAGTTGCTGTCTCGAGTCAAAAATGCGGCATAGCCTTCTGCTATATAAAAATACCCTAAAAGATGAGCATATCTCCATTCTCTGCTGGTGTTTCTCATTGCACTAGAAGGCTTTAGTATTAAATGATATTTTGTCCTCATACAGTCTGTTTCTCTTAGGATTGGATCCCGAATGCCGACATGCTGCTTTCCTGGTGAGTCCCCAGATCAGTAGCATGTTGTCCACTTCTGAAGACACGCACGGCTGTCACTTCCAAGATGGGAATAAAAGACAGCCAGAATATTTTAATACCCAGGAACGCCACGGAGGCAGCACTTTGTCTTCAAGCATCAATTCGCAAGCACAGGCTCCAGAGAAAGTGACCCTTGTGGTAGATGGCACTCGATTTGCAGTGAACCCACAGATTTTCACAGCTCACCCTGATACTATGTTGGGAAGGTAAGTGATTTGTGCCATTTTCAGGGCATTCAGGCATATTATTCATGTTGGGATCTCATCCATGCTCATGAACTAAGCAGAGTTGAGCTTGTTTTGAACTGGACTCCTAGGCCTTGAAGGTATAATTAGATATATAGAGAAGTCAGTAGATTTCTAGGCAACATTCTCCTTTTGGTCCGTGTGTTTTAACCGATGTGCACTTTTAACTAAATGTGGACTATTTTCACCTTCTGTCCAAGGGTTTGCCTTGTTGGTGAGCAGTATATCTGTTTGCAGCTGGTAACTTCCCTTCCAGAATGGGGAAAAAAAGTACTGTCTACCTGTGGTATCGCTGGTTATATTTAGCCTCCATGCACCTATTTCTAGTAGGGGTGCATCCGTGTTTACTTGTACATTTATATGGACTTCTCTCTGTTTAGGATGTTTGGACCAGGAAGAGAATATAACTTCACCCGGCCAAATGAAAAGGGAGAATATGAAATCGCAGAAGGAATTAGCTCAGCTGTCTTCCGGACCGTGCTGGTAAGATGATGTTTGCAGATGGAGGAAAAAGACCTCTTGTCACGTGGGCAGAATTGATTTGTCTCCCAAGCAGCTGTGTACCCCTCAGGACATATTCTTTTATTATTGTTCCGTTTTTAGCTAAACATTTATAGTAGATCTTAGTATGAATCATCGTTGTGGATATTTGTCCGTGTTGCCTTTTAACTTTCATGTATCATGTAGTTCCTGAGCTCCATCTTGCTTTCATGGTTACATATAAAAGCATATAGGATATTATGAAACCCCACATTATGAGAGAAGTTTTAACTGGAGTTCACATTTTATCACACCCAAGAGAATCTGCCAAGGGGCCCGTCCTTGGACAAACAGGGCTATTTCTGCCGTTCATAGAGCTCTTTCTTTCCGTCCTAACTAACAAACATTGGTTAACAGAACAAAAAGCGAATTGAAAATGACTGATGTCAAAGCTGTCCTGAATTTTCTTTCCAAAACTTGTCCTTTTAATTTGCAGGATTATTACAAAACGGGGATCATTAATTGCCCTGATGGGATTTCAATCCCAGACCTTCGAGACACGTGCGATTACCTCTGCATCAACTTTGACTTCAACACAATCAAATGTCAGGATCTAAGTAAGTACGGAGAGAAATCATCTCTGATGAGGTGCTCYGGGTGGTGCAGAGTGCTCTGATCCTGATTCAGTGTGGTTTTTAATGTGAAAAAGGGAATAACTTAAAAGCTCAGCCTGTGATTCCTGTCTCGTTAGGTGCTTTGCTCCACGAGCTGTCCAACGATGGTGCTCACAAGCAGTTTGACAGCTACCTGGAGGAGCTGATCCTGCCCATCATGGTGGATAGCGCCAGGAAGGGGGAACGTGAATGCCACATCGTGGTGCTGACGGACGAGGACACCGTGGACTGGGATGAAGATCACCCCCCTCCGATGGGAGAGGAGTACTCACAAAGTAAGAGCTCTCGGTTGATGCTGGAGCTCACATCAGGTCATGGGGGCTCAGCTGTGACAACCACGTCTCTCTTTTTCCTGCCTGTGCCCCTAGTGCAGCAGCTCCTGGCTCTGTGCACACCCTGGTAGTGGGGCAGTAGGGAAGAACAGGGAGCAGGAAAGCTTTTTCCAAGTCTCCTGCTATCCAGAATATAACATGTATCAATGCCTTCCTGCCAAGGGAATTGAGCTCATCTCAGTGTTGGTAGGGGATACTTGAAGCAGTTGAGGGAAAAGAGAGCTCTTATTTTGGCACCCCCACAGCTGTGCGTTTCAGAAACGGGCAGAAAGTTCCTCCTAACAGTTTCTAACGAGCCTTTTTATTTCTCAAGTCCTTTACAGTTCCAAGCTGTACAGATTCTTCAAGTACATTGAGAATCGCGACGTTGCAAAAGCCGTATTAAAGGAACGGGGTCTGAAGAACATTCGCATTGGCATTGAAGGTAAAAGTATTTCCTCAGTCAAGGAAATTCTAAAATGAGTCACTCCATAGCTGATAAATCCTGCTTTTCTATGAATTTGTGTGCAGGAGACTTCCGATGTGGGTTCTTTGGTCTCTAATAAAGGTTGATCCTCTGCTGGAAGTCTCTCTCTCAGCCTCCTGTCTTTAGGACCAAGGAAGCAGAAAAAAGGAATTGTGTTTCCTGCATTCTTGCTGCTCCAAGCATCTACTCAGGGAGCTTGGRGAACCTTGTGCTCTGTCCTGGGGAAGATGATCTCATTTTTATAGCCATTGATTGCTCACATAACAGCCAGCACTTTGCAGCCATTGATCGCAATGGCCACACACAATGGCTGTAGTCTCATCCTGGGGGAAAGAAGACAGTTTTTCACAAGCCAGCAGTGGTAATTATGAAATAGGAGCATTTGTCGACCAAATTCCCCTGTCTCTTTCTCTTCCCCTCCTGTCTGGACAGTCTTGTCCAGAGGAGAGAGTTGTGCAGAGGAGAGAGTTGTCTGTGCGAGTCCAAAGAGTGTGGTGTAACTGTCCACCCGTCTGTGTTGCCAGGATATCCCACCTGCAAAGAGAAGGTGAAGAGGCGGCCCGGCGGCCGCTCGGAGGTGATCTACAACTACGTGCAGCGGCCGTTCATCCAGATGTCGTGGGAGAAGGAAGAGGGCAAGAGCCGTCACGTCGACTTCCAGTGCGTTCGGAGCAAATCTCTAACAAACCTCGTCACTGTGGGCGACGACGTGTCTGAGGAGCACGAGATACTAATGCATCACCCGCCCCAGGTGGATGAACTGGACAGGCTAAACGCCCCGTTCTCCCAAATGGCTGTTAACGATCTACCAGATTAGTGATGGCTCAGGGCCGATGGGGCTGCTTGACCTGGAAACATCTCAGCATGGTTTCGTCCCGGGTGATGGAACACAAACTCCTGCAAGGTGCTTTATCCTTGTCCATGCTCTTACTACGTTGTCTTATTTCAAGCATGTTAATAAAGAGCCACACTCCCTAGTCTAACTGTGCAATCAAAAGCAACGCTGTCTCAACCAGAAAGAAATGCTGCTGTTTGCTTCCAGTGCAAGAGCTTCCAGATTGGTGGTGCTGAGTCTCTTGCCTAAGCTTCTAAAGGAAGAGCGGAGGTATTTGGAAGCTCCTCATTTTTGATAGGAGAGAGGCAATCCCAGGCCTCTCGAGACAAAGCTTTCTGTTACCATTAGGCACTTAGGTTTGCTGTTGTGCTAATCAGTTACAAAGGAGCGAGCATCGAGCAAGACAGATTTCACCCTTTCATCAACCAGCAGAAATGTAGCACTGTTGTGACAGCAAAATACCGAGGTAAGGGAATCTGCCTACACTGCCACCTGGCTTTGCCTCCAGTGAATTGTACTGCTGTTCTCGGAGAGATGGGACTGGTTTGATAGGAAGCGTGTTCCTGATCACAGGAATTTGCCTGTATACACTTCTGCATTAGGAGGGAAACACACTTGTCTTAGAGATATTGTTGCTGTTCAGTTTGGTAAAACAAGTAATTATGCTGAAGGAAAAAGCCAAAAAAAGAAAGAAAACAGAAGACTATAGTTAATGTTTTACAAACTAAATCATTTAGTAGGAAAATAGATGTTATAGAGGTGACTGTGTGTGGTGAAGACTTTCAGTTTTCTCCTCCATCTTCCTCCTAAGCCAAAAGCCAGTGGAAGATCTCTGCGTACAGGCAGGGTAAGAGCCAAGTAAAACCCCTGACCCCTCAAGCTTAGTCAGAGTTCTGCTGACTGCAAGGTGTGCTCCGCTCGCGGGGCCCAGCGCAGCTCTGAGAGGCCACCTCCTGTCTTCCCACTTCGGAATCGATTGGGCCCCTTCGCTGTAAGGCAGGTAAGAAATATCAGAAATAAAGCAGCCTTCAACGGGGCCAATGCTTGTATCTGGGACCAGCTCTCCACTGATACGCTTAATATAGTCTGTGAGTTACCACTTAGTTCTCTTTGGAGTTAGGCCCGAAGGAGCTGGCACCACAATTCTGTGGTGTCCCAGGCTGGYTGAGCTCCCCCGGCTGTGGGGGAGACCGGCTTGTCCTGCTCCTGCAGCACCAAGTGCCCCATAGACTTCCTTAACGCCGCAAATAGGACACAGCGTTCTGTGCTGCCAACCTAACTGGGATGGGCCTGCCTTGCCCAGCTCTCATTTCTGATGGCACTGTAGATTTTTCCATGCCCAAATAAGAGTTCTTGCCACCTTAAGCATGATGCTGCTGCAAGGAAAACTTGGAKGCCTTCAGAACAAATACATAAAAGGAGAGAGGGAGAGAGATCCCCTGCAAAGTTCCCGAGTTCAGGTCAGTTCTGCTCTTGCAGTTGACTGCTGTTAATAGCTGTAGCAATTAGCCATGGAGTTGCTTGGTCATGCTTGGCAAAAGAGAGGTGGGCTGTCAGTCTGCTCCTGTAGATTTAATCCTTTATTGTCAGGGTTGCTTCATCAAGCAGGTTTTTATTGTTCTTTGAAGAATCTGTCTGTGAAGTGTAAGATAAACTTACTAGTGAAGATCGTCACTGTTTTGGTGCTAAGGGCATTTGGTTTTCTCTAAGTAATGTGACAGTATTGAGCACAAATTAAAGATTTATGACTGCTACTTTAGTTAAAAAGCAAACCAAGCCCTCTTGGCCAGTGCTTACACGTGCTGATATATTTAGTTTCTACTTGCAGTGTTCCTGTTCTTCTTTCCCAAGTGCAGCAAATAGATTCCTTCCTTTTCCAAGTGCCTCCGGGAAGATTTCCAGAAGTGCTTAAGGCCCCACTGAGTATCCAGGGCGTCCAGGGCCCCCCGGCAACTTTTGAAAATCTCTCCAGGCTCTCGCTGGAGCCTCTCGCTGGCTGCAGGCTGGAGAAGTGGCCTTAAGTGTCTGCCCCGAGCTGAGGGAGAGGGGCTGCAATCCCTTTCGGTTGTTTCTTTAGGTGAGAGCTGCTACTTTGGTAGYAGAGAAAGGTGGATATATGGAATATTAATCTGCCCAAATGCATTCCCTGCCTGGGTGAGGAGCTGCTCCCCAAAGTCAAGCAAAGGCAGGGATGCAGCTTGACCTGGGCCCKGTGGGGTTGATGTTATCTATTTATTTATCAGCAGTGTAGGTTTTAGGTCAGTGTGTGCTGGTGTTGACTAGTTGGGGTTGGAGCTTAGCCCTGTTCTGCTCTCAGGCCCCAAATGGGGGTGTTGCGAGCCCTGCCGTGTCCCCGCGGTGCTGTTGAGCAGCGGCCAGTGACAGCCCCCCATGGGATGTGAGCGCCGGGCTCCACATCCCAGCACCACAGAATCCATGGGGGCTGCCCCGAGCCTCCTTCCCTGCTTGCAAGGCCTGGCAGAGGAGGCAAGCAGCCGGTTGGAAATAGGGCCCCAGGCCCGTTGCTGCCAGGGGACTGGCTGGGGGCTAGAGCCCCCCCCGCCTTGTAGGGACTCTTTTGCTGACACCCCARAAAAGCCATTGTGCTTCCAGAGCTTCTTAGTATAGGATTTTATTTTTTTAGTAGAGCAACTGCCCTTGGAATGCTGAAGTAATTTGAAAAAAAAAATGTATCTGCACTTATTTCCCCCCCCTTTTATCTCATGGCCATCTGTTATTCAGGCAGAGTCAAATGTTGTATTCTTCTAGATATATTGAAGTGCTACCTGTGGTATTTACAAAGCCCTGGAGCTGTGTTGTTTCTTTTCTGTATTAAAGTATAAATTATTTGTCACTTGCTTGGCTCTTATTTTAAATGTGGAGTAGGAGAATGGAGAAGGAGGTAGATTGCTAGGGTTTTTTCCTTGCTTCCTAAAGTTGCTGTGCCTTGTGCYACAAAAGCCTGGGGCTTACAGAGCGCCTGGCCCTGGGGCACTAACAGCGGCCGCGCTGAGGACGAGGGATTGTGCCAGCTCGSTGCACTGGTGTGAGGAGAGCAGCCCAGGTCTGAGCCAGCCCCACTAACCCCCAAACCCTGCAGCACASAGAGCAGGCCCCAGCCCTGCTCTGGGTTAGCGTGCTAGGGAAAATACCCCTTCTCCCCCCCTTGCTTTTTAGAAAAGGGGGAAAAAGAGYGAGCTTTGGAGCAGGTTTGGCCAGCCTGGCTCTTCTTTCCGGCTTCAGCAGTGGAYGTGGTTCAAGGGCTCTTCTGTTGACGCTTGAGAAAGGGCCTAGGCCCAGCTGGGATGAAGGGGAAGCACTGAGCCAGGAAGGGAGCTGGCACAATGGTGAAGTTAAGGTTTGGGTTGGTGCAAAGGGGTTGAAGAGGGAAGTGTCTCCATTTCCACCACTGSTTTCTCCCTGCTTATTATCCCTTTCAAAAATTGAAATAGGAAAGCACCAAAAAATGCCTCTGAAGTTGTTAAACTGAAGTGACACTTACCCACTGCAGCTACTTAGGCCAGGCCCATCCTGAACTCTTTTCYTGTGTCTGCTGTGCAGCTTTAGGAAGTGCAGGCTTAGGCCTCTTAGCAAAACTGTGTTTACTTAAGAGTTTTTATTTACACAACACAATACAAAGATCGTTCCGTAAAAAGTTGGCTTCCCCAGCATCACCCAAGATATCTGCCACATCTTACAGTGCAATTTAGTAACAGCTTTTAAATATTTACAGAACACTTTTTCCTTCAACTCGCACGTTAAGGCAGAATCAGGGCACAGTGATAAGAAACACTTAAGTGCAGTTTGGTGCTAGGCAGGATACAGAGATGAACGGGCAGCGTAACGTGGGGTCAGATCCACCAGAAGTTTAGCTTGGAATTACTCCTGGAAAATCCAGTTGGAAACAACCAAACAAGMAAGCAAGAAAACATTTTTTTTTGCAGCTGAAAGAGAAGAGCTAAAGGATACTTTGACCTTGATTTAGCAGATAATTATACGTATACAGCAGCAGCTAATAAAAATGTTTGGCTAAGGTGGAGGGGGTGGGACAGCCCTACAGGACTCCTACACTGCTTGCCATGAGGCAGGGATCCTAGGAACAGGACACTACCCTTTACACACAGTTACCAACACTAGGACAGAGGGAACAGGCTCAGGAGGCAAGAGTGAGACAAAAACTACACCTGGAAAAGGATGAGCGCRATTCCCGGGAAGCAGCCTCAAAGACAGCTACACTGGACAGTAAAGGTGACAGAAGTRAGGGACCCAGCTGCTCTTCGTGCCTTTGGATAGCTCTGCCTTTGCCTCAAAACATGGTAATATGAAGAAAACGTGGACAAGCTGAGATTTCAGAAGACAGTTTAAAAACTAGGCAGTAAAAATGCATTTTTCCCCGCAGCAAATTCTCACCATTTATAGTCGTGGTGCTTCTCTCATCTTTGGTATTTATAAAAGCCACCTGTCCCTTTTGTAAAGGGCTGATAAGGCAGCTACTGTCTCAGAGTCATTTACTCCTCCTCCACAGCAGCTTTCAGGGGTTTTGCTGTTTAAGTTTCAAGGTGGTAACTAACCTGGTAGGAAGTGAAAGAATTGCTTAGATAGTAACAGCTCTTATTTTTTTCCCACTGTCTTTCTAAGGCAACATTTTCCCAAGGTTGAAAGAAACCACAGGAAAAGGAGACAGAGAAGCAGGTACCAGTTCTTAACAAAGGAATAAAGATATTATTGACCAGTCAGGGGAAAGCCTGAGCCTACAAATCATTACTCCAGGTAGCCCTTGTTATTAGGAGTAGCCCCTACTGCCTGGGCTGTACATTAAGGCTGTTCTTGCGTTCCAGCTTTGTYGGATCCAAGCACTAGCTAAACTGCTTATGGCAATTCACAGAATTCCTACAACACGTAGGAAAAGCAGGAGAGGGGCTGGGGAGAGGGGCCAACACATCAGCACCCATAGCTACGTACAGAACTTACACACACACCCCAGAAATCAGTCCTTCATGATGGCACTCAAGTCCAAAGACATCTAGGTAGAAATTCCCTAAAAGCACCTATTTAAAAAAAAAAAAAGTTTCACTACCCCCCCCCGCCTTTTCTTTCACTTACTAGCTTAGAAAGTTAGGACTAAATGTCACTCAAAGCCACTCTAACACTCTGAAACACTGTTTTAGTTTAAGGTTCTCACCTGGGCTCTGCACTTCTTCGTGTTCAGCACCAATGAAAGTTCACAAGAATCTGAGCTGGCTCAAATGGAAACACGCTTCCAGAAACCTCCGCAAATTAAAAAACACCATTTGCAACTTAAAGACTGGTACCAGTTAGGCTGATGTCACCTGCACCAAGAGGACAGAGCTAACTCCAAACCAGATTCAAAAGGGAGCTCGTGCTCACAGAAGGGAATTACCGAAGGCTCAAGTGAGGCCAAAGCCTCCCTCCCAAAATGCAGTCGTGTCTAAGGAGTTTAGGCAAAGAAAGGCACTTTGGGGCGCTCCTGGAGAGCATCCTGAGCATCACGGAATGTGCTTTTATGGATGACRGTGGGCAATAATTAAAGAGGGGCAGGGTGGGTCCCACAGCCCAAGAGGGACCCCAGGAAGCACCAGCTCTYTGGAGCTCTCCAGGTACAGCTGCAAGAGGAGCTCAGGGAGGACAGGGTGGACATGCCACCCCCACCAAGACCTTCTTCCTTAAAAGTGGTGATACTGCTCGAGTGGAAACTTGAGAAGGCCACAGGGGTTGGTTTAGTTTGGATGCAAACTGAGCAGATATCCCCGCTGGCCACRAGACGGCAGCAGCAGGACCACAAAGCCTCCTGGCTGAGCCACCTGTACCCGAAGTGCACATTGATGAACAGGTTGAACCAATTTCCCCTCACTCTGCCCTAATTCCAGGGCCACTTACATCACCAGCCGCTGTCTTTAGCACCTGCAGTGTTTGCACACCTGCAGTGTTTGCACACACGTCCTTCCACGCAGTAACCAAAACCTGCTGCAATGTGTGGCAGGAGAGCCCTGCTCCTCTTATCACTGCTTAGGGGGGGAAAAAAGAAAAAGTGTTAATTTAGAAAAACACTAAATGGCTTGAGGGTTGCTGTCTTAGTACCAAAAGTAAAGTGCACCACAACTTGAGGCCATTGTGATAAGAGCTGAGAAACACTATTAAGAGAGGTTTCCAAGTAGCATTATAAAAAACAGTACTACAAATTAAAGTTAAGGCAATATAAGTTGTATCCTTCTGCTAGATAGTTTGCTGGAGAGTTGTCTACCTCAAGCTTTAATTATTGCTTCATTTCCTCTGTACTAAAGTCCTTTTGTCACTGGGAAAACAGTGCTGGCAGAATTGGCAGACTGAGGACGTCGCTTAATGCGGGACCTGCAAAACTGTCCACACAAATATCATGCGCTCGACAACGTCAAAGCAAAGGCTTGCTCTCCCTCCTGGCGGGCTGGGCAAGCTGGCAAAGAATTCACAAAGAAAACAAACTCTTGCTCCTGGAGCAGCAAAATGTGCTGGCAGCAGAGAGGCCAGAAGCATTTTGTGGAAGTTTTCAATGGCGCAGAGAGACAAAATTCTTGGTAATAACCAAGGTGTGTAACAAAAGCAGCTCCTGAAATGTTCTCCAAGAGTCCATAGCCCTCATGTTTTCTTTAAAAAAAAAAAAAAGTTATTTTATGGGTGGAAACCCAAAGAGGAGAAATGAAATTCTGAGGCTCAGCAGAAGTCCCAGGTAAAGACTTAACTACTTTCCTGCTTTCATGTAGGATGGTATCGCTCCTCGGGCCGTGAGCCCCTCAAAACGCTTGTAGGTGTAGTTGATAAAAACCCAGTCTTTGTTCTTATAGTCAGTCTCTGGATGGTTGCTTGTGGCAACTGTTAAGAGAAAAGAGTGGGTTTTAAACAGGTTTTGACATACAGATAACAAGGATCCTCTGAAGACTCTTACACCAAACCATGTATGTGATCCAGTTCTGCTCCCCTCTATAGGTTAGACACATAGATAGATAGATAGATAGATAGATAGATAGATAGATAGATAGACAGACAGACAGATAGATAGATAGGCAGGCAAGAACTGGGGCAGTGCCAAGAGGTGCCACTCGCAGTGTCAGGCCCTCGGGTCCTGCTGAGCTCCCCATTTCTGGGGATGTGTCAGCAGAAGCCTCACACATGCACCCCGACAAATTAAATACCAGCAGCTCTGAGGAAGTGATCAGTAACAGYGTGAAGAGTATCTCAGTACCAACTGTTAACTCTTACCACCTATATCTAAGGAAAGCCAACGCCATTATCAGGCACTTCTACACTGCACTTCTGACTTATTAAACCAGAGTATCGACTATATAGCTCAATCACTGAATAAAGCAGAGGAAAGAGGAGGCGTGTGAAAGACTAAACAGGATGTGTCATGGATTTAAGCACAAARAGAGTCTTATAAAGCCATTTAATGCTTGTACCTGCTGCAGAACCTCCCAAGCTGGACCCCTCATCCAGTTTCCTCCACACTTGCTGCAAGTGCAGCGTTACAGAAAGATTAATAGTAAGACCCTACTTACTAGTAAGATCTTAGGATTCCCTGGTAACAGCAAAAATGCATTATTCTACTGGAAAAAAAGAAGGTTTACATGCAGAACCAAAGCATTTACCTGTTGGCTTAAGGATATCAGATTCTGGGAATTCATCAAAGTTTGAGGTGTCATCGATGCTTTTAATTTCTATTGAAATTGCAGCAGGTCTCTCTCTGCCAAAAAGAGCAGATTCAGCATTAAGATTTTAAAGACAGAGGAAAGCAGGACACAAACACATTCTAATTTTCTTAACAGTCTCCCAGACTGACGGTACTGACTCTTAGCAAACTTGCATGGAGGCCACACTGCTCTCACCCACACCTAGCAAGGAGCCAGGGCTCCTCCCATGCCAGTCAAGCTGCTGGTTTCTGCTGAACACGACCAGCCTTGGGGAGACGATACAGAAGAGCAGCTGCCTTTTCTGCCAGGCGTCTTACCTGATGTGCTCCCAATCAACCCCTTCAAAGAACAGGTTACTCTTTATTTCCTCCACACCAGATGCACCAATTCTGTGCTCCCATTCACAGCAAAATCTGGGATGGAAGGAAGAATGAATATGAAGGGAGAATGAAAACAAAAGCATTCCATTTAGAAATGGAACAGCTTTCTGAACTGATGCTCCTACAGTTTCTTAACAACCTCTAAGTGGAGAAGGTTAAGAACTCCCACTTCAAAAACAACATGCAATTACAAGCTGCAATTATGATGCAATATTTTTCACAACAGGATCATGTGTCTTTTGGGGGCCAGCACAGAACAGGAAAACATATAAAGCCTAACAAGCTAGACGTTTATATTTTATTCCTGAGAACAGATTAGTGAACAAAAATACTAGGTGCATGGATGGGAAAAAAATGAAGAAAAAAAGAGAAGAAAAAAAAAGTGAACAAAAATCAGCATGCACTGGGTTATGTTTGTATGCTCCAGTGCATGCAATGATGCAATGGCAAAGTGGGTGCTATGTAATGAAGCCAGCTCTGATAAACAGATGTAATCCCTTCCAAGAGAAGTTCTCAGGGAAGCCAAAGAGCAGGAGCATTCAGATTTTGCAGAAGTAGCAGCACTTACAGGGGAGCTCCTTTTAGCAGAGCTCACTCAGGGCTCCACTAAATGCACTCCAAGACACAAACGTATCTGATTTGGGAGTTCAGCAGTTGATGCGTGTGAATAACAAACTAAGTAGCACTCTTAAGCATATTTTTTTTAGTGTGAAACTACATATGGGAGGTATTTAGTACAGTTTGCATGATAAGGAAGTTAGTAATGTATTAACTGGGAGACCATATGACTGGCACCTTAAAATAAGATCCTTTGCTTTATCAGATATCGGAACTTCTGGAGGGAATGTGAGAGTCTCTTTCCAATTCATTACTTTCTTATACGTTTCTTGAGGAGTCTCAGAACAGAAAGGTGGGTAACCTGAAGGAAAAAAGAAAAAAAAAAAGAGAAAAAGAGGAAAATATCAGCTTTTATAGAGCAAAAATAGTTCTTGTAATTATTAAAATCTATAGTGCWGTAGTTAGAATATACCTCAGAAAAGAGGTATATTCACAGCAAAATTCCTGCTTAAAAATTAGCACTGCCTGTGTCTTACCAATTAGCATCTCATACATGATGACCCCGAGCGACCACCAGTCACAGAGCTTGTTGTATCCAGTCTGCATGAAAACTTCAGGAGCAATGTAATCCGGGGTTCCCACCGTAGAGAAAGCCTGAAACAAATTCCTTCAGTTATATACTTTTCCAAGAAAATTGGCTGCTATGGAACTAGGAGCTTCTGCAAAAAACAGTAATTTTGAAGACCCCCCCCCCCCCCCCCCCCCCCAGATTTTTCTGTTCAATCTTTAGCAAAGCTGTTTAGAGCCTTCAAGATATTTCAAAGTCAAATGTTCACGTGAAGGAATCTGAAGGCCTTTTTTTTTTCAGAAAAATAAAAAAGGAAAGTTATCATATATGCAATGAGAATAGGCCACTAACCCATTTTTATACTGAAAATGGCAAGAGTGGGTAGCTTTGCCTAAAAGGTAAGCAGAGAATATTTCCCAACAGGTGAGGTGTGCTTACCAACTGCCGTCTATTTCTCTTCCAAGTTTCTGCTTTTCTCTTGGAATTCATGTTCTGGAAAGCTAAAGCAAAATGAAACATGTATGTGACTGCATCCTACCGGTCACTTCACACACAGTTTTACTTGCAAACCACTGCAGAGCTTAAAATCTCCTTCCCAACATCAATAAAGTAGCCAGGTCCTAGATAAAACTACCCAGGTTGTGTTCAGCTGTGCCAGGAAGAGGTTACTCTGGTGCTCATCACTGGCTCTCGTGGCCAAGGTTGCCAGATGCTAGAGCTATTTGTGGAACACCCCTTAATTCACCATCTTGATGCACAAGATAAGCATCAYTAAGCAGAGATGAGCTAGTAAAGCTGCCCTTGCTCATTTTACCTACAGGGCACCTCCAGAAGATCAAAGTGGTCACCRCCCTCCAGCAGAAAGTGGCAGCTAACAGTTAAGAGCAGGCAYGGGATGCAGACTCCTCCAGCAGTGCATAAGGATGCAAAGAGCACATCTGTCAATATCCCAAACTCACCAGCAACTTCCAAACCTCAACTGCAACACACGCATATTTGAGTAGTTTTGATAAAACGCTATCAAGACGTCCATCAGGGAGCCAAAAAACACTTCAGGATYAAAGTTAATCTCCTTGAGAAAACATCTGAATGTTCAAAGAGACTCTGATCTCACTTGTTAATTCAAATAATGCACAAAATACTGCTAGTATCTACCACGTCACACTTCAGTTTTTATTTGAAGTTTATCACACATGGTGAGGAGAGCTACAGCAGAACGCAATTTGACAGAAAAACTTTTGGAAATGCAGACGTCAAGCAGTTAAGTAACTGTTTTGTACTTAGAAATGTTCCACCTGAGTTTGCCCTGTTCAGCTATGTGTTTAGCTAATTAGACAAAGATTTTTTTTAAGTGCTAGCTATATTTATATAAATGACATTCCACCATAACTGCTTCACAATGGAAATTCACTGAGAATTCAGGAATGTACACTTTGCATTTGTTAAAGAAACTAGTGATTTCTAGGAAGATATTTTACAGAAAATCAAAACTACACCTTAAGGTACAGCCCTGATTATTAGACACTGTCTGCAGCCTTCTGAGCTCACRCTAAAATGATGTTTATCATTTTCAGGCCCCAGCAGCAAGCACACAGCTGTTGCTTCAGAAGGCAGATAACTTACTGAAGTCACTGGGAAGACTGTGGTTCAAGTTCCTGTAAAACTCTGTTCTGTGAGCTTTCTTTAGTCCAGTGCACAGCCCGAAATCTGAGAGTTTCACGTGGCCCTAGAGACAAAAAGGCCCCAAACACAAAAGCAATGTGGGATGTTAGCATAATGAGTATATTTTCCTACTGCTTCCCCTTCATTTTGTATAATAAGTATGTGCAGAGTTTGGCTTTTCTTGATTCTGTGTCTGCATCAAGTCTCAGGCTAAAACAAGCTATTAATCCTTTCTTCCCTGCTACACAGAAGTCCAGCAGCTCTTTACTTCTTTTCCAAGAAACCTCTGCCCTTGCAAACTGCAGACWGCTCTATACCCAGGGCTGGTGACTGCTTCAGACTGAGGGTAAATGTCTCCAGAGGGAGCTCTAGTCCCTGGCTTGGGTATTGACACCACTGGAGAGGAGGAAGAATCACCTTGAGGTCAGTCACTGGATCTGTCCTAGTGCATAATGCAAAGCCACACTCGGTCTGTGGATTTTTTTTCTTCTCAATTTAAAATTAACATCATTTTTCAAACCCTGAATGTATCTGCAGCTAGATGGACACATACTGAACTAAAACAGTAATTCAAAAACGGCATTATTATCTGGCTAACAATAAAGTGCAAGTATTCAGTGCTGGCAAGTTCTTTCCAAAACACTAAATTTTAAGCAAACTCAGTCAGCAATAGGGAGATAATGAAACAGGCAAGCTTTCTGCAACTACCTGCAATATACATTTTGGGGCAATCGAGTAACTTGACCAGCCTTCCAAAACATGTCCTTATTCTGGGAGAGGATGGCTTGCTTTCAGGCCCAGTGATGCAGTAAGCTGTATCCTTGGCATTTGCTCATAATCCTCTGCGCAATAGTTGGGAAGCATGTGCAGGGCAGAGGCGAGACCGAAAGGAAACATCTTGACTAAGAGGGGAGAACTGAAACTGACTGTATGTTTTAAACTGCAGCTGAAATGACCCAAAATAGCTGAAGCAACTGTCACAAGAAAATTAATCATAAGTGAGGACTAATACAAGCGATGGTGGAGTGGTCAGACTTTTATGGCAGAGATGCCTTCAAAGGTCAGGAGGAAGCAAACTACGTAAGAAGCATCGACTCCTTTCACAATCCTGAACACTAGTTAAGGTCAATATAAAAAACTAAAAGACTTATTTACTGCTACCAAGTGGTTAGTACATACCTTGCTATCCAAAAGGAGGTTGTCTGGTTTGATATCCCGATGGATAAAACCCAGCTGATGAATAGAATCGATGGCGAGCACCGTCTCAGCGATGTAGAACTGTGTCTCTTCCTCCGTCAGGGTATCCTTCTTCATCAACAGCGTCATCATATCACCTAGAGGCCAGCAAACATAAATGCAAATTAACACATGAGCACCAGTCTCACTAATTTTGAAGATACATAAATGCAAATTAACACATGAGCACCAGTCTCACTAATTTTGAAGATATGTTACAAAGAAAATAACTAAGCTATTAAGAGTTGAATTTCATATATATATATATATATATAAAAAAAAAATTGTAAATACAGTTACCCAGCACTTATGTGACTTAGCAGAAGTATTATATTTTGCTTTGAATCAGTGTAGGTGGACAGGGCTTGAGTAGCCTTGAAGTTCTAAATTATCAAAAAGATGAAATAAATACCTGTACAGAAACATCCCTCAAAAAAGAGCCAGCTGTAGACAGCTACCCTTGACTGCCTAACTGGATCTCAGATTAAAAAGTCTATACTTTTGGCTACACAGCTGCTCCAAGAAAGCCGGCTAATAGTGAAAGGATAGAAAATGAAAAGCTGGTTATGGGAAAGGATAGAAAATGAAAAGCTGGTTATGGTTCTGTGGGTTGCCATCACACTGTAAGGATGGCTCGCAGAATATGAAGGTCAAGCATCAAGCACCTGCAGCAAGCAGACAAGCAGGTAACCTCAGGTTTGACCCAAAAAGAAGTTCAGCACCTTGACTCCAACAAGCAGAAAGCTTTAGGGGCAAGTTGCTTCTTCACAGAGTAACGACCAATACAAACAGTGCTCTAGTCTCAGTAATAAAAGACCAAGATTTGTAATTCTGAGGTTAGGCCTGCACAGAACAAAAGGAAAAATATATTTTTTTTATTTCAGGTAATTTACCTCCAGGCAGGAACTCCATGATAAGGTAGAGGTTTAGCTTATCCTGGAAACTATAGAACATTTTCACGACCCACAAGCTGTCTGCTTCCACTAGAATGTCCCGCTCTGCACGAATATGGCCAACCTGGAGATATAGATATGCATTTGATTAATTAAAAGCCTATGGTTTACTTGATAAATGCTTTTCATAGATAATTCATCTTGAAAAGCATTACACATTGAAAATACAACTGTCAAAACTTCTGCATGAGAGCAGAAACCTTCAAAGCATTAAGAGGTTAACCGCTCAAATATTTTCAGGTGATAAAACAGCATAAGCCCTTTGAAAATGGGATTCACAAAGCATGTTTTTGACACCAGAAAGGTGAGCAGCTTTGGTCCAAAACACAATTTATTACCATGTGAAAGATCAGGAGACAGGAAACATAAGTTACAGAATTCCGAGAAACATATGGTTGATTACATAAACAGGTTAATCCTATATACAAAAATATCCTGKTTTTTTTTCCCCCCCGATCTTTCAGCCGCTAGCTCTATTGGAAGAAATATGTCCTTCAATTATAGTTTCACCCTACTGGCACAGATTCATACCAGAGCATTTCTTTGGCACAAAGCTCCTGTGTGAGGAGACAGCTGCTTTTTTTTTAAACAACTACTGCTTCTATAAATGAAAAATGCAGTAATATTTGCATTCCCATTTTTTTCCATTTGTGACAAAGAGAACTAAAAAATAAAATATAAAGAGGCTTGAGAAAAGCCACAAGACGTGGCTTTTTCGTGTTCTCTTCCCTCAATAGGAAAAAATGACCAACAAATGGAATCAGCACAAGTTTTTGCTAGGAAACATGGGCTAGGGGCATCCGTTCCTCCTCTCCACACACCACAATCATCTGCCAAAGTCATTAAAACAAAGATGGTAACGTTTCTACTTAATATGATTATTCACCTGCTCTTTTTCAAGCATATCAGCTTTGCGCAATATTTTCATTGCATAAACATGTCCTGTATCTTTCTTCTGGACAAGTCGCACCTGAAAAATATGCAAAAATTTGAGTCAAATACACCATTAAGCACCACAACTATTCATAAAATTGAATATTAAGCCCTTAAAACAGATATTTGGCTTCTCTTTTTGCAGGAGTATCAGACTGCTAAAACCAAGCATTACTTAGCGCATAGTAACGGTGTGCAAGTTCTGTTAATTCTAGGACACCAAATCATTTTAATACAGATGACACATTCAGCAACCACTCAGCTAAATTAGATGGCCCAAAGCTGCTTTCCCTGAAAAAGGCCACCCCAAAAGAAGTGACCCTTCAGTTCTCACAGTTCTGTTCTGTGAGAACTGTGAGAAAGTCAGAATTCAAAATACACTGACCAACTTGCCTTTAACTTACCTCTAAGCCCTTTTCAACAGTATTAATGTTCATTTAAAGCACAGTCTTTAAACCAGCATTGATTAGGCATAAAAACAGAAGCAACTATTAAACTAAAATCAATCTGCAAGCATTGCAAAATTTATCTTTGATTTACATAAACTATTAAGTCTTCAACGGGTATCAGTGCCTTTCCAAAATACTCCTCTTCTCTGGATTTACCTCTCCAAATGCTCCTCTGCCTATTACTTTTAAGGACTCAAAGTCTTCCAAACCCAGCCTTGTTCTCTTCAGACGAAGAAACTCCGTCTCCTTCTGTGCGTGTGCTGACCTCCTGATTCTCTTCTGGAGTTCACAAAAAAAAAAGAGGCACAGTGAGAATCCTGCAGTTAGGTTCCAAACAGGTAACTCCAATCTAAGTCAAGACACTAGATCTCCATTTATAAAAGAATATCTCTTGGGTTATCTAATCATTAGAATCATTTTTCTTATTCATTACCTCTTCATCTTTTAAGCCTTCTTCTTCCATCATTTGTTCCAGCTTCTTTTGTCTACAACAGGGGCAGAAATTAGAAGAGGTTAAATCTTTAATTTTTTTTTCTTAACTCCATGCACATATTCAACATCTCTGGCTGTGCTGCTGTGAAAAGGTGTAATGCCAGCAGGTAATAAGTTTAAGAGACCAGCTACACAAATGATTTTTAAGAATCTAACCATACAACTTTACTGTTGTAGCTCTATCATCTCTAATACCAAACATTTAAACCTGACTGCAATTTCATGCATCTTATTCAAAATATGTTTTCGCTGTAGAAGAACATAAATTGAAGAGATCTGAGTTCAATTCTTGGCCTTCTCTTTGACAGCCAAGCAAGTCACTTAAGGCCAGAGCCATATAAATATTTAAGCATTGAAGTCTCATTTATTCCCAGGAGAATTAAGCTGCATAAAACCTTCGTGGATCTGCATTTCTTTGTAGTATCTCTGCATGCCAAGCTCACTATATGCAGAGTGGGGAAAAAAAAAAAAAAAAAGTTTCTCTCTACTTCCTAATGCTTGAGATGCTCAAAATACTTACAAAGAAGGAACATGTCAGTACACATTCTCCCCCTTAAAGACTATTTTCTGGAATCAGAGAGCAGTACTCATAACACAAAGCAAGAATATATTAAGATATTAAGATAAAGCAATTCATTAAATCAGTAATCTTTTTCTTTTTTTCCCCTCTTTTCTCTCATCATTTAGGACCTGGAGAAATTGATATTTATTTCTAAATTGCTGCTTCCTGCCACTCCTGAATTTAGCAGGCATTCCATTCAAGTTGGCTTTGCCAGCTCTAAGTCTGAAAGCAAAGGAATTCTGATTGTGGCCTACATCGCAAGTTGAGAATATATCACAAGTCCCAGTACTACAATTTGAGGGTATTCGGCAAATTAGAAGGTTCCAATTAAAGAAAATCAAATATAATACATCTCTCTTCAATCATTTATTAGGTTTGGACTGATTTTTCAAGAGATATGATAAATTCAGCTAATTCACAGGCAAGAATTAAGCACGAAATGACATTAAATGACATCCACAGAGCAATCGCTCATTGCTTCTGAGAAGATTAATCTAGATTAATCTTCCCTTATCAGCTGCCTCTGTCACACTGTACAAACTGATGCCATAAGAGCCATAAAGGGAAGAAGTAATAGGATGATTCTAAAGTTAGTTTCATGTGACCAAATGTACACTTTTTAAAACTTCATGACCATCATCTCCCCTTTGCCTCTGCAAGAATGTTTCAGATGATTTCAGCAAAGACTCAAAAAGCTCCAGGCGAAACTACAATTTCTGTTGTTGTTTTGGACGAAGACAGCAAATTCAGCTAACATTTCTTTTSGGCTCTTAAACCATTTGGAAAGGAAGCAAGAAAGGCTTTTACCTCATCTCCCGTTCTTCATGCTGGGCAATGAGATTGCTATAGAAATTCTCTAATGTCACCTTTGTCATCGTAACTCGCTCCTTGGTGTGATTGCTCATGGATGAGCAGGGTGTTGGGCCCGTCATTGCCATGGCTGTTAGGAAAGAAAAAGGGAGGAAACATTCRACATGAGAAATTCCAAATAACTTTCCATCAAGATCTGCAATCAGTTAAGGGATGCTGAATCACAGAGGCCAAAGCTAAATTTCAGTATTATCAGCAGAACAAGTGATAACAGTCCAGTTGTCTAAGCTATGACCAAGTATGGAGAAAAAAATCTTACAAAACAAAGGTACAAGTTCCTTTTTCCTGTTTTGAATATTTTTGATCTGAAAATAAGACGGAAGGAAACTTGAGAAACACGATGCCTCAAAACCCACAATTTTAGGCAGTGCTGCAGATGTTTTGCATTTCTCCCAATATTTTCTCCCTATCATTGACAAATACTAAGTCCAAAAACATCACACAAACATCTAACCCAGTTCCTCTCCCTTTTACCTTTGCAGAAATAAAACCATCAGTTGCAAGCTGCCTCCTCTATGGTGAATTTTATCAAAATCCTAAAAGTTATCCTGATAATGGAGTGACTGAGAAAGAAAAAAAGAAAAGCATTTAGTAGTGTAAAATAATAAACACATTCTAGTTTAGGCATTCTGTATTTACACACTGAAGTCTCTTAATATACCAGAGCACGCCAATTCCAGCTTGCAGCACAGCCCTGGGATGTATTTAGAGCCTAATTCTGCTTTCTAAAACACATTCAAATCCAGAGACATCATATGCAAAATTGCCTTTTAGCCTATATTTACCGGTCACAATGTAACTGTAGCAACATAACTGAAGCTGTAACTATTACTAGAAATTGCAGACAAAGGTAGCTTAGACAGACTTCCCCTTTCTRCAATATTTCGGTGCTGCCAAAATTGTTTTTTTCCTTTACTATTTTTGTTTTTAATCTGTAAGGCATCACTGTACATTTACAAATGCCCTTCTTGACAAACCTTCGCTGTTTTGTTTTACACGCCTACAAGTTTCTTCATACAAAGCACATAATGAGAGAAGCAGGTATGAACTTCTGGCTATGCTTTTTAATTTTATGATTTTACGTATGTGCCACAAGAGGGTAGGCAGAGGGTCTCATCCCTCACACATCCCAGGGGAGACGGGGCCAGGGACACGTCGGGTATGGATGAATGTGCTGCCCTGGCTTTTGCTTTCCTAGAAAAGCGAGAAAATTATCTAGCAGAAGCAGCTTTGAGAGAACCTTGAAAAAAAAAAGGTAAAAAAAAAAAAAAAAAAATTCCCCCTTTTTTGGGAGGGTTTTATTCAGCTTTTTGGATAAAAAGGGAGGGCTTGTAAAGTGCAAAAAAGTGCCAAAAAAAAAAAAAAAAAAAAAAGAGAGAGGAAAAAAAAAGAGCAAAAAAGAGAGGAAAGAGAAAGTCTCGACTGAGAGGGAACGGAACCAGCTGCGCGCTCCAGGTGCGTTCGCGCCGCGGACGGAGGGGACACGGGCACCCGCGGGGGACCCCGGCCCGCAGCTCCCCCTCCCCCCGACGGCGGCCTGAGGCGGGGGCGGCCCCTGGTTCCCATGGCAACGGGATGGGGGGGCGGCTTACCGGAGCCCCCCGGAGTGGGGAGGGGAAGAGCGGGAGGAGACGGCGAGCTCCCGGTACCGAACCCRGTCCCRGTCCCGGTCCCGGTACTGGCGGGGGAGCGGAGCAGGAGCCGCGGCACTGCCGCCCCCCACGCCGCCCCCAACGGCGACCCGGACGGGACAAGCGCCCCACGGGAGCGCGGCGGCAGCGCGCATGCGCCCCCATCCTCCCGGCCACGCCGCCGCCCCGCCCTCCCCGCGGCCCCGCGGGCGGCGCATGCGCGCGGCGCTTCCCGCCAGCTTGGGCGGGGTGGGAGGGGGAGCGGCTCTTCCGCGCATGCGCAGTGCGCGGGTCACCGTCCTGAGGGGTAACTGCGCTCGCTCATTCCAGAGCCAAGCCTTTCGCCTTAAATTAGTTTGTGCACCCCAGCTCAGCCAACTCTTTGTATAAAACAGCTTTATTCTTAGTGTTCTGGTGCTTCCCAAGCTCTGTTTTCTTAGCGGTATGTGAAATTGCAGTTTCACTGCAGTTTTGAGTGGGTACCATGTGTAAGGCTCTGGAAGAGCATGGACACATTCCTGCGAGGAGAGACCTGGCCTGGAACAAGGACCATCCCAGCCTGCACTGAGCTAGGGTTGAGAATCTTAAATATTTTTCCAGTCTCAATGGTCAGTAAGTAATGGGCAGGTAACACAGTGCATTTACAATTTGCAAAGATTTCTGCTTGTGTGTTAACAAAAGGAATTTTACTTCATTTATATTGCTGTAAAGTACAACTACAATGCAGTGTGAAAGTTTTTATTAATATTACTTTCAAGTGTTAACTGCTTAAGTACATGAAGATTTCTTGAGTACAAAAGATACAGCTGCAAAATACACTGCACGTGCTACTGAGGTCCAGCAGTGGTAGAGAAGATTCAGGAATTTAAGTGCCACATATAGTCCCTACATGATGGGAGTGCTGATATATTCATAACACAAGAGATTTAATTTCTGACAGACTGATTTTTGCGATTAAACTGTACCTTGCTTTACAAGACAGAGCTGGTCGGTTTGACATGAAAGGTGAAGAGCAAACCAAACAGCTCTGTGCCATCTGTTTTTCTTTCAGCAAACCCAAGTAGCTTCATGAAGTTGGTTTTCCACCTAGAGAATGTGGAAAGCTCTTTAAGAGGGTTTCACAGGGGAAAGAAAAGAAAAAGGACATCTTAAAAAGAAAAGCTCAGATATTGAGGCTGGAAGCTGATTCTTAACACTCTTCCATCAGTAGAACAAGGTGAATGTGGCTAGGATTAGTGGGTATCAGCTGCTAATTTCTACTTCCCTGGCCTCACAAATGTTTACCTCCATCCTAGAGAGAGATGAAGGACTTCCTAAAACATAAATGCCTAGAAAGGAGCAAAATAATAAACCTGAGAGTCTGAAGTCTGATGAAAGTTATTACTAGGGTAAAAGATGGCAAAAGGTCAGGCAGGATGGACCTAAAAGAGAAACTGTATTAGGAGCTGCTGTTTCTTTAGGAGGCAAAACATGAGGTTGCGAATGAGCCTATGAATATGCAGATTAATGAACCAAACTTCCTGCTACGCCTGGACTATAAGAGCTGCCACAATATTAAGATGGTAGTAAAAGACGGGGAGGACTCTGGCATAGAAGTAAGTGTTTCTGGGCTGTGAAAAATCACCCTGTCCCCAATCACACTATTCAGATCACCTGCTACGAAGGGAATTGGGGTCTTTATGAGACTTTCAGCTCTTCAGGGGTAGGTAATGGAACAAACATACATGATTTTTCTTTTGCATTAGAGCTTTTCCTCACAACACCACATATCTAAAGCAACACACTCTCTGAGCTAGATTCAGACTAGTGGGAGAAGTCCAGTTGCTGGGCACTAGGGTTTTTCTTGCTGCCTAGTTTGGAGGAGCTTAAAAATACATGGAGGGTTCCAGTTACCCTTTGGGGTCTACATATATTGAAGTAAATCTGGCTGCTTTAACAGGGGGAAGCCGTGCTCTTTTTCCATCGGTTCCAGCAGCTGCTTCACCAGGCTTGACGTCTCCTCTCTGCTGCTGCTATCGAGCTCTGTGGGATCCCCGCCGCTCTTCTGCGAATCCCATATGGCGTTTGAGAGGGAAACATCCCTGCTGCTGGCGGTGTGCACGCTACCCAGGGCGTTGTGGAGCCACATCAGGCGCTTGAGCCCTTGGAATTCCCTCCCTTTGTCATGCATTAGCTGATGCTCCGTCACTGCTCTCCTGCTGCAACAGGAAGACAGATTACCGTGAATAATAATAATAATAATAATAATAAAACCAAATATAAGCATGGTGACTTTCACAGAATTCTAGAGCTCTGCAGCTTGGCTTATATCCAAATTTGTGTTCTTTTCAGAACTGCAAATACTGCAAGAAAAAAATGTCTTTTCATGAGCTTAATGGTCTGAGATTGTTGTGTTTGCTTCTTTCCTTCCAGGGATGTAAGTCAAAAGAAATTTAATTGAAATCAGTGGTGTTCCTGAAATTAAAACAAATCTTTATTTTCTTAAGACATACCAAAATATTTGAGCCAAATAACAAGTGAGGAAAGCAGACAGATTCAAGGATAGAAATATTTCTTGGATTTCAGGCAGCTTAGATACAGCTAACTCCAGCTATAGGCTCACACTGCAAATTTAGATCTATATGAGACCCTAAACATGGGATTCATCTCTTTGACTTGCACTGAGCATCTTTGCCTGTTTTGCAAGTGTTATTAAAAGCATCAGCTGAGATGTACTGAACATCTGAACATGGGGTTCTTTGGAGTTTGCTTTTTTTTTTTTTTTTTTTCTCCCCATCTAAAATGTAACCAGCCTGATCCTGGACTGCGTAAAGGGGGAGGTAAAACACTACTGCATCAGATGTATGGAATCTTCCTTCGCCTGAGGTTCATGGCAGTAAAAGGAGAATRCAGTCCATTAAACCGAAAGCAAGCAGTCTTTTAATAAGATTAAGGAGAAAAGTGATATTGCTTACTTTTCAATGCCTTGTAATGCTGCAGAACAAGAAAGAAGAATTGCCAGAACAATAACCATCTGCAGAGWTCTCTGGGGCAGGAACATTTTCTCCTCCTCTTCGTTAAATCTGTTTGACAGGACAAGAAGTGTCTGATATTACCAAAACCCCCTTTTTTTCACCTGACAAAATGAATTTCAACCTATAGGCATTAGTAAAAGCAGAGCATATTGTGATACATCACCTCATAACATCATTGCAGCTCATARTATGCAGCAGTAAAATATGAATATATCTCATAGTAAATTTCATAATAAATATTTCTTTCTGGGAGTTATAGATGTCCTTTTCTGCTATTACCTGTTAATATTTTACTTACTTCTATTATCCATTGCCAGCACAGGAGATTGTTTTATTTGGAAATGTTAAGGTGTCTTCTTGATAAAATCTTAGCAGAAATATAACCAAAAAAACACTAGGATTTATACCTTAGAAATGTGTCAGAAAATTCAAAAAGAGCTAAAAMGGGACTATGCAGATTAAGTCGAAAGGTGGACACATCCCTGGAATCTGGACTTGTGCATCTGCAATATCTGACTTAGAGAAGTGAAAATTAGAAAATATAACCATGCAATGATTATTGGCATGTAAGTTATACCCGTATTCAGTTATTGATTTGTTCCTGGCATTGGTATCCCTATACCTACTCATCCTTTCCACCCTTCTGTTTATCACTGTGTCTATCATTGAAATTTCTACTTTTTTTTTTTTTACATTAATGAGTGTACCCTGCTTTGGGATTGACTTACGGCTGTCCCTCTGATTACTAGCAAATTGTGAATTAATTGTTACATCAAAACCTAAATGGTTTTATAGCATCAGCTAAACTGTTCATCAAGAATAACCAAGATGTGTTACCACCTGGCAAAAACAGTGATTTCTTGAAGAAATATTTTTTGGTGCAGAAGCAGGTTGGGATAATAAGCAACTCCGCTCAACATCTCCCCAGATTAATTTTGTTTATGCTAATTTGGATATTAAAATAACAATGACTGGATGGAAAGGCAAATTATATATGCAAAAGTAACATGTGATCTACTTACTGTTGATCTTCTAGAGTCTGCGGTGAAGTCCTGATCAGCACAGATGTGTCTCCTTGCTAGTTTTCAAGGGATGGTTCAGTGGCAGTGACAGTGAGTGTCTTTCACCTTTTATACCTTCCCAGAAAGCACGGAAACAAAAGAAATGATCTCTACAGCATTTTGTGACTAAGACCTTTCCTCTTGTGTCAGTGAAATGAGACAGCTTCTGAATCCAATCTTGGATTCTAAGATGCTTTAATCATATTGGACTATGAAAAAGATTATAAGTTTGAGGGAAGCGTCTTATTCCTTTGCTGTTTTTCCTGTTTTGTGTTAACTTTTCATTTTAACACAAATCCTCCCCACAATGTTGGAAAGTGAATATTTTATCCTGCTGTTTTCCTGGTGACCAGGAAAAAGGTTTCTGGGATGCAAAACAGGTCTTCCTCCTTTGCTGTTCTCATAGATTCATATAATATAGGACAAAAATGTTGCACATCTGGAATCTAAACCAACAATGCCAATTATTCAGTTAGCAAAAAGAGGCAGTTACTTGCAAAAAAATAAAGATGTTTTAAATGAGATCCCACTGGATTTTAATGTTCAGTACAAATTTAAATGCACTGGTTCAGTAAATTATATGTTTCAAATCTTATAAACTAGAGAGTTATGGAGAAAACTTATCAACTCATTAAACAATCAAAAGCCAAGTAATAGCTCAGGCAAAAAGCCAAATTCTGATAAGCTTTGAACCAGCACCTGAAACCATAGGAGTTAATGCAGTGTGAGGTTTGATACCCACTTTATGGTCTGTAACCAGGGTAATTTCAGAGTCATGTAGATACCCTGACCATAAAGATGGTCCATTAGGCTGAACCGCTGGTCTGTTTAAACTGACCACTTCCCATTTGTGAATGTGAATATGTTTGTCATTTCTGAGGGAAAAAAAAAAAGGCCTGGAAGGATTGAAGAAAAGTTATCATTTATGGCAATTTTAAACAAATTAGGAGTTAATTTCACATAGGCACAGCTATACCATGCTATTAAACTCAGTCTTGGCTGAATGCAAACAAGGTTTCCAAGTGGGACAGGCACTATTAGCAGTCCTCATGGCATCTCATCTTTCTCGCAGCTTCTATGGACATCAGTTTGCTTTTTRTTTCTCACAACAGCATGTTGTGAGCCTTTCACAGCAATCAAATAAATGTTCCAGATTTTGTTACGTGAATCCCAATTGTTAGAGCATGTCACTCATTAAAGGGGACAAAATCTATCACCAATTAAAAGTGACATTTGTTAAATGGTGGTAAAATAGAAGGCTATTTCTCATCTTAGTTTCCAGGGTAGTCTGCAGTTGCACTGAATTATGTGCCTGTGCAATCAAAGTTTCTTAGTTACGTCTTCAAGGGCTAATAAGTATTGCCACAAATTACRTTCAGAACATCTGGTCTAATTCACCCTGAACTTTTCAAGTCTGCATTTCACTAAATGCAGTTAGTAGCATCTCTGCCAGAACTAATATCGCAGGCAGGTTAGACACACAGATAGGTCTTCATTATCTGGGCACTTGAAGCATTCTGCAATGGCCAAGGTTCGTAACCCTGGCTACTCCTTTCCAGTGGATATTTCTTTCCAACTATGGACCCAGAAGTCAAAATTAACCTTGGATGGGACTTTCTAACATCTCCGAGAAGTCTCTGAGGACCCTGAGGTAACGTCACATCTCGGAGAAAAGCATCAGGCCCAAAGATTCTTGGCTCTAACAGCAGTCTTGGGATAGAAATGTTTGCAGGGTTTGCAATATATTTAAAGAGAACATCAAATATATTCATAACTTTATATCACAGCCAGACACTTATCAGTTAATAATTCTTAAGTATTTATATTGAACCCAGGAGCGCTCAGTCCTGGCTTCAGCATCCCTCAGCACTGCTTTTCCCTGGTCGCTTGGACTATGTGACTTTTTCCTGCACATCTCTAACCTAAAGGACAACAAGGGAGCTGGGAGGCAGCATAACTCTCTATATTGCTACGGAATTAGAATAATAAAATCTATGTTTTGCAAAAGGCATAGGTGCAAGTGTACCAGGAGACAGGGGTCATGGTAAGGTAGCTAATTGTACAAGAAATCATGCAAACTACAGTACCAAGTGAGCTACCCACCTGGCTTAGATACCTCCTTGCAGGAGCCCGTAAGAAGCTAGAGTAGAGTAAGATCTCATTTTGCCTACAAAGCAATCAAAAAATCTAACTAATTGGACCTGGGGTGCTTCAGGGCCTCCTGCAAAGCCTACTCAATCCATCAAAGTTTTTTTCTCTTGGCTTCAAAGAGCTTCGCTGCCATCCTCCAGCTTTTCCTGGGCTGAGGCCCTGACTTCACACAAGACAGAGCCTCTGCTGTTCCATCACCTTTTCCAGCAGGAGCCTTTGAGTGGGGAGGGCTCTGCAAATTACGCTTCCCAGTGAGTGATTCCTTTGTTTTGCTTTCCAGCCCTCTCCCCAGGGAGCCAGGTGGGGGAGGAAGGGAATAGGCTTTGCTGCAGAGGATGAAAGAAAAAGGGAAAGAGAAAGCCTGGAGGCCCAGTCGAGGGGRGAGAAGAAATGAGGCAAGAGAGAGCAGAGAGAATTTGCAAATAGCCTCGTTAGGAGGATGGTGGGGGGAATCCTCATGCCTGAGACTTCAAAACTTAATTAAACAAGCTGGACTGTGTAAAGAAGAATATCTGCAGGGAAATGGGCAGAGCTGCTGAAACCTTTTCTGTGCACCTTTCAGTACATGCAGTAGTAGCAGGAGCTTGTGGCCCGACAGATTTGGTGCTTCTGTAATGTAAAAAAATCCACTTTATTGCCTCTATTCTCCCCCTCCTCAGCGCTCCCCGCCTGGCGGGCCGCGCGGCATCCGAGCGGTTCAGCGGCGCTGTGTGGAAGGACGGGCACCGCCCTGGAGAGGAAGCAGCTTGACCGCACACGGATGGTAAATATAGTTCCTGCTCAGAGCGCCCGTGAAGCCGCTGCTAATGAGCTGGCTGCTCTCTCTGGCAGGGCTGGAAGGAAATGACACCTTGCAGCAAAGCTGGTGGCACAGACGCTTTCGCACCGCCGCACCCTCCTGGSCCCGTGCCCCCGGGGCCATGGCCAGCCCTGTGCCCTTCAGAGGAAGGAGAGAGGCCAGCAGCATCACCTTGGTAACTGGTTAATGGCGGTGAAACCCAGCTGCTCTGAAACCCAGAGAGAGGGCTCCAGGCGTCCCCTTGATTGGAGAACATGCAGCTGTTTTCTACCCCCCCCCCCCTTTTTCTTCCTGCATGAGAGGAATAATCTTGTGCAATCCCAAGGGGCGTAAATAATCCYGTTGGGAGTGGAAGGGGAGTACAGGCTTCAGGACTAGCATCTGGCCTGTGTGGATAGGTTTAAATCATGGGCCTTAAAACACTAGCTAGTGCATCTTCCTAGGGAGAGCTCCTGCGGCTCAGTATTGTAATTCTCTTATTTTTTTCAAGTATGCCCAAGTCTCACAGAGCTGCACCTGAACACACTGACAAGGGTAAGTCTTGCACTTGCCATGGAGCTCAGCATGGAGCTTACATTTGAAGACTATTTCTTTTCTTAAATTAGTCCTCAATATGGAACATCTTCTGCGCACAAATCGAATTGTGGCGAGGTTGAGTCAAAGTCTSTGCTCTCTTGTGCTATTTCTGTAAATGCCAATGCACTTTTACAGCTTGGTTCTGTTTGCAGAACACCCAGAAAAGTTTCCTGATAACCTCAGCTGAGCAAAAACAAAGTAAAAAGGGTATTTTCGAGTGCCACGAGGCCTGCTTTCCCTGAAAATCCCTTTGGGATTTGCCCCTGCAAGAGGGGAATGCCGCCATCTGGTGCCCGTATCTTGGTTTTGGCTGGACCAGGTGAGGAGGTGGATAGGTAGGAACTGGCCCCAGGTGAGTCCAGCTCTCCTCTTTTGTGCAGGGGTAGCCTGAAATCCTGCCTGGGCTTTCTGAGCACTTAATGTCTTGTCCCCAGATCCCCAGGAAGCAGTGATAAGCTTTATGCTAAAGGAGTGCCCAGCTCATGGGCCTCCCAGCAGCAGCGTCCAGGAATTATAAGCAATGTCCTCAGATAAAAAAAGAAGCAGAAAGTAGGGGTTAGAGTCTGAGATGCAGCTAAAACCCTTCATAGGAATATTGCTAAAATACAGACTTTTGTAAACTGAGAGGACAGGTCAGAGGGAACTGCAGAGTTGCTGTTTGTAGCTTGTAAACAGAAGAGCAGCTGTGGCAGGAATAAGCACATGCAGACTTGTTTTAGTGTATCTGAAGATCAGACAAATACAAGTCATTGCTTCTGTAGAAAACGGCCTTCATTGAGATTAGTGTATTGACAGGATGTGAAGACAGGCTGAATCTGCAAGAATATCACAAGCTAGTCCAGGTGTGACACATAGTGACACTCAAAGTTGATCCGTGCTTTCATYTTTCAGCAGACCAAAGGGGCATCATACAACTTGCTTGGACACAACCGTGTGCCACATGCTCTAGGTGAYGCTGCGTGTGCCAGGGGGTTGGATAGATGGCCTCTAGAGGTCCCTTCCAACCTTAAGCATTCTATGATTCTATGAAAACGGAAAATGTGAAAACAGGGATTTATTTTTCCTTTTTTTCTTTCTGTATTTTACTTGCCAAAGTGTCATTGCCACAATTCTGACCTGTCTTTTGTCACGATCATTTGGCCTCCACATAATGCCAAAAGCAAGCTGAAAATAGGAAAGCTAAAGTTTGGATTTTGCATGATATGCTGCTTATGGCATGTGATTTCTAAAGCATGGTGATGATGCACCTAAGCCCATATAGAAGTGCCTTGATTATAGCAGGTGGTACCTCCTGAATGAATGCTGAATTCCTTGCTCCCTTTGCAGGAGGAAAGTCTGTCTTTGAATAAATCCTCTGTTGCTAAGTCTGTCATCTGTAACTATTCCTATGTCGTGAGTAGCTTTGGTATGAAGCTAAAGATCAGACACAGATTACAAGTTTATCAGCATTGCTCTCATTATTATCTTGGTGAGTATTGCAAAACTTAAAACACATTTCAAACATACAGTATGTGATCTGAGGAAGGCGCTAGCAAACATTGCAGGAAAAAGAACAGTTGGGAAGACTTGGGAAAAGGTTGGGTCAAAAAGTCAGGAAAGGAGGCATACATGGGAAATCACCATCTCAAAGAAACCGTTTGAAGTCACACGGTTAATTACAGTTATCTCCTTGATTTTGTGATGTCCAGAAATTAACTACCGGCTAATTTAGGCTACAGAAAATGTGTTTCCTTAAATGAAAGCTGATAATTGCCAGATAACTGTACACACATTGGAGATATTTTAGAGCACTGACACTGATTGCCTCAAAATTCTTGTTGGTTCTTTGCCAAGTGGACATTTTTGATTCTTAAAAGCATTTTACTTGTAAGATGCCCTTAAAGCTAATGAGGGAGAGGCTGTGAAAAAAAAAACTTGGAAAAAATCAAATAAATAACATTAGCTGGTTGTCCTTAATCCAAGTATTTYAGATGTGCAGGGTGAACCTCTGCAGAATTCCTGGTCAGAAGACACAGCGAGTGTACGCTAATTTGTGCCCCCAAACCTCATTTAATACCTAGAGAAAATACAAACTAGAGAAAATTAGTGTGTGGGTGTATATAATGTGCAATACTTCATAGATAGTCATGGGCTGTTGCTAAGTGAGTTGTAATAAAATGTTACCAACACCACTTTCCTCTGGCTAAAAAAAAAAAAAAAAAAACACCTCTAATTCCTCCATTTAAGCCCCAGTTCTCCCAGTTTGTGATCCTAGGATGGAAAAGGCTCTTTTTGCCTTTACAGACTTGAAATCTACCCCCAACTTTGGGGTAACCCTGTGCTTTGTCTTTGGGGATTAAGTAACTCTCAGTGACTCAGAGCTTTTCATACRGGTAAAATCTTAAAGCTTAGGGCAAGGAGCTCAAAAACATGACCTGAACATGGAAAAATAAGAGGGAGAGAACCATATTTTTCCGTTAAGCTAACAAAATAACCTCGTGGGGGTGTTTCCGCTTCCGTTTTCCCTGAGGGCGAGCCCAGGGACCGCCGCAGCCGAGCGGTGGCGGCCGCAACACGGAGCCCAGGCGCCATTTGGGGCCGCGCGGCCGCGCCACAGAATGGGCGTGTCCGGCGGGAGGGGGGCGGGACAAAGTGGCCTGTCAATCGACGTAACGGCGCCTTCTCATTCGCTATCTGGAGCTCTCAAGCGGGAGCGCGCGCCCCGTATATAAGCGCGGGCGGGGAAGGCGCTTGCCGCCATTTTGTCCAGTGAGGAAAAGCGGAGCGGGAGTCTCGTTGGGGGTCGAGTCGGCTACGAAATTAGCGCGGGCTCCCTTCGCCCGCCCTCCCTCTTAGCAGCGGTGAGGAGCTTCACCTCGGAGAGCGGGGGGGGAGGCGGCAGCCGCGGTCCCAGTCCCTGGAAGGGCGGATGAAAGCGGCGCGGCCCGGTAGCGGCGAACAAAGAGCCGCCGCCATTTTGTAAAGCCGGGCCGCGGGCGGCGGCTACCGCTACGCCGGGGAGGGAAGAGGCGGCGAAGCCGCGGATCGCCACGAGGAGTCCGCTCGTCGTCCTTCCTCCGTGGTGGTGGCGGCCCTTGAGGCGAGGCGCGGCTGGTCGGGAGGAGCCGCGGGGGTGGTGTGGCCCCTGTCCGCCCGCTCCGGGGAGGCGGCGGTTCCCTGCGCAGCGCCAAGGAGAGGCTCTTGAGGCACCTCCCGAGCCTTCCCGCCGTGAGCCTCGCTGCAGCTGGCGCCGTTTTCAGCAGCTTCCCCCGAGGGCCGCTCCGGGAACAATGGAGCCTTCGCCCGCGCAGCGCCCCCTCCCCGAGTAACCTTGAGGATAAAGAGAAACGCCTCCCTCCAAAATTGGGAGCAAYAGAAATCAGTCTCCCCAGGACGTTCTCATTCTGAAGTAATAAATTCAAATTAATTAAAMAACAGAAACAATAAGACAATTTTTTTTTTGTCCTACTGTATTTACTTTTAAACACACGTCCTTTCCCAAGGTGCTCATGTCCATACAGGAACACTTTTAGGGAAAAATGTCTCYTAAAATACCAGTGAATTATTTTTCTTTTCTTGCTATTGCAGCCCTGCAAAAACAAAAGGTGAATTTATGATTTTTTTTTTTTCTTAGCAATGCATCGTGACTCTTGTCCGCTGGACTGCAAGGTTTACGTGGGTAACCTTGGAAACAATGGCAACAAAACTGAGTTAGAGCGAGCTTTTGGCTACTATGGACCACTGCGCAGTGTCTGGGTGGCGAGAAATCCTCCTGGCTTTGCCTTTGTGGAGTTTGAAGATCCACGTGATGCAGCTGATGCCGTGAGAGAACTAGATGGAAGGTAAAATGTGCTGCTTGTGATGTGGTTAACTTAATGAAAACAATAAAACGTAGCTTTWAATAGTGTTTAAAGGTGGGCAGCTTTAAAGTCAAAGACTGATGCAGCTATTATGCAGAATTATTTGCACAATGATATAAAAGCTTTATACTGCAAGAATAGCACTGGGAGAGCTACACACCATCAGTTCAAGATGATGTTAAAATAAAGATGCAGAAACTGATTGGTGATCCATGTTCCTTCTTTGCATGCTTTAGTAGTTTGAGCTTTCAGAATTGGCCAGACTTCTAATTGTTTGTGTGGCAATCTGTTTTTTTTTTTTTTCCCAAGCTCTGTTCAAGGTGTATTCAACTAAAAAGATGGAGATTTCCCACCTCCCCACCATGGGGGTCCATTCCTCTGTAAAAGTTCCCTTTTGTGCAGAGTTGTTCAGAGGAAAGCTGACGAAGGGCACTTCCTTTTTCAGAACCCTCTGTGGGTGTCGAGTCAGAGTGGAGCTCTCCAATGGCGAAAAGCGGAGTCGGAACCGTGGCCCCCCTCCGTCCTGGAGCCGGCGCCCTCGAGATGACTATCGCAGGAGAAGTCCTCCTCCTCGACGCAGGTACCCAGGGGACAGAGTACCCTCATAGAGCAGTTGGCACTGTGACCACTTAGCATCCTAGAAGCAGGCTTTGTAAAGCATGTTGATGGATAACACTCATCTATCTGATCACAGTTTGGAAATGCCAAATGCTTTAAAAAAAGAAAAAAAAAAGGCAAAATGGAGGTGAACATAAGTTGTGTTGAATGTTGGCTTTCGTCCTTAGGTCACTGTGCAAGTTGGTAGTCAGCGCCCTCTGTCCTGGATTGATCCTCCTTCCTTCCCAAATCTGCTCATCTTCTAGTCACACTTTCCCGTTCTTCCCCATACTTTCACTTAGGCTGTTCCTTTCCTTAATTCCATAATGGCAAAACATTACATGCAGCAACTTAGCTTTTTCATACAGATGTATTTGTCCACTCTATTTGCACAATTTAAATACTCCAAGTAGGCAGCTGTTGCAATAATAAATCRAGTAACAGTTGCTCTAAACATTCAAAACCTTAGGACTCTAGCACCAATTTTAAATGAAATCATCATGCGACAATCCTGTCGCTTGAGATTTGCAAACCCAGGTCTAAAATAGAGCAGGATTTTTGGTAACTGGCACATTCTTGGACCCAGACTAGGTTGTCTGGCCGTTAACTGCAACGTGGCTCTTGCAGGACTGAGTTGACCTGTTGCAGGTGAGTGAAGTTCTCACAAGTCAGGGTCTCAAGCTTACCCTTTTGCTGTTGAAAAATAACACAGTAGGAGTAATTGTTAGCTAATAGATGGTTGTACTGATGGCTTGTTTTTCATTTTTTTTATGCTTTTTGGTCCATCTATTAATAAAAATGAACCCGTTACAGAGTCACCATCATGTCTCTTCTCACCACCCTCTGAGTCTGCATTAGCCAGTCAACTAGCCCTTTCAGCGTCATGTGACCAGCGCGCCCCATGCAGCTTGGCTGGTGTCGTTTCACATGACCCAGGCATGGCCAGTCGTCAGGTTGCACCGCCCTTTGGTTCCCGAGCATGCTGTTTTCTCTCAGCCTTCTCTCCAACCTTAACCAAATCGGCAGCAGCCACCTCGACCGCCCACACATTCCCGGCCAATCAGCTCAGCTGTTTATTTACCAAATGTCTTCACAACAACTACAGCAGCAGCCTTCGGCTAACAAAAAAGCAGGAAAAATCCACAACACCCCCTTCGCCAACCAACTAAATACAACGCAACATCTGGCAAAACCTTTTCAGCAAATTCTTCTTGGCAGTCAGTCCGGCAGCCTCACCTCACCATTTCTAGCTTGTTGAAACCAAAAACTAGTAAGTTTTTCCTGCTTATACAGTTTACTGCTGGTTAAAATAAGGAGTAAGCGGCTTATAAGTAATTACTTTTCTCAATCAAAGGCTGGCTGTGCATAATTTGAGTGGTAACGTACATATGTTGCTTGAGAAAACTTTTAAGGGTGATACGGAAGCTCTTACACTGTAAATAAAAACAACGTGAAAAACAGTATATTTGCATGTGAGATGCCAAACTAAATTTTTAATAAAGCTCTAACAAACTTAGCTTTTCCTTGCCAAAAAAATCCTATCACCTTTAAATGGTTTACTAACAGTTTTCAAAACTTAAAACAATTACTTTTTTGGGATGAACTGGGCCGAACTAAGTTTTTTTCTTATCTTTTTTTTTAAAGAAAGTCTAAACACACTTTTTGGCATTAAGAATGACAATCACAAATAATGCAGTTCTAATGTAGCACTTAATGGCATTACCAATATTTACACTGAGCGCATTTTTCACTTTTTTCCACTTGGTATCTCTTATGTCTTGTCGTGGACCTTTTTGGCTTGCATGGGTTCCAAAACATTTGGTCTGTGCTATTTTTTTCTTTTTTTTTTTTCTTTTTTCTTTTTTGGAACCACTTGTGGGACTTTGGTGTGATGTTCTGGGCAGTGTATTTAGTTGAAATGGAAGTGTTGCATTGGACAACTCTGCTATGAAGCATTCGTAGTTAAAGTGATTCGTGGTTGGAAACGTGCTGTTCACACTGAGCTTTGTTTTACTGCCTAATCTTTCCATGCGTTTTACTGGATGATGGATGCCAGTTATTCTTGGCACGTTCCCTGGGCCCAACAGTGAGTTTGACAAGTTGGGAAATGCCTCACTCCATGAATGCAACAAGAATTGGTAAAAAGCCTCACTTCTGTCTTTCTGGTTCTAGATCACCGCGAAGGAGAAGCTTTTCGCGTAGCCGAAGCAGGTATGTAACAGATTTATCTGCACACTCAAAAAAACCTTGATCTTTTGTATAGTAGAGATGTCAGAATAGTCAGGATGCAGTAAAGGAGAAAAGTGCATTTGCTTCTGTTGCATTGCTTCACTGGCGTAAATGTATTTACACAGCTACTTGAGATTAAAAGATTATTGGCTGGAAGCAAATAAGGAACTAGGAAAAATGGAGGCAAATAGCTTTTATGTTTTGCAGCTTTCCAGGGTCCCCAACAGTTTTTTGATTAACTTTCTACACTAGCAAGCTATGCCCCTGCAGGTTCTGTGAGCCTTAAGTGCACGTTATACGAAACAGTGGTAGTAAGCATGTTCTCTTTTCATGTAGTATGAAATGGTAGGTGTTACTGCAGCTCTTTGAGGATTTTTGAAGTTTTCAGTATTGAGATGGGATTCTAATTTTGCGTAGTATAGGATACAACATCCATGCAAGGAAGCCAAAAGWGAAGTGGAATTTTTCAAGTGCTGCTTCATGACTGAAAGCTGCTCCCGCTGCAGAGGACAGGATAACCCTTCACAGTGTAACTTAAGCAGTACTGAATGGCTCAAGCTGATTACTCCTAACTGAAGGGAAGGCTAATATTATAATCTGTAACCATTTTTTTTCTCTGAATAGTTAAAACCTTAACTCTCTGACGGGAACCTCTTCAGATGAACTCAAGTAACTTAGAGAATTACTTTGCTCTGATACTGTATTTATCTTTTATTGTAATTTGTAATAGGTCCCTCTCCAGAGACAGAAGAAGAGAGAGGTCACTCTCACGGGAGAGGAACCACAAGCCTTCTCGCTCCTTCTCCAGGTCTCGCAGGTAGGACTCCCTACATGCTAATTAAGTATTTTGAGTAAATCTGTACAAATTAGTTTCTCGAAGAAAACTGTAGTAGGAAATGATTTCTTGAGTGTGTCTTAGGATGCTCTTTGAGACAACAGATGATGAGCTTTATTAAAAAAATAATTTAAACTGCTTTAAAAATGTGTGCTGAGTAGGGCTGTGATGTTTCAAATGAAATGTGCAGTTTTGGCCGCTCTGAAACTAACCCATGTTTTCTTCTTTAGTCGCTCCAGGTCAAATGAGAGGAAATAAGACTTTCAGAAGGAGCTGTGTACAGGAAGTCATGAGATCTGAGGACAGGAGGAGTATGTACAGAACATTGTTTTGTTTTGAAACTTCATAAAGCTTGGCGCATTTTTAAAAATGTTTTAGCTGTTGAACTTGCTTTGTTCCTTGTATCTTGTAACAGGTGGCAAATGTAAAGATGTGAATCTGTATATGGTTCTAAGCAGATCATATGATTTGTAGTACTAATTACTTTTCAATGTACCCTTATACATAGTCTTGTTTGTGTGTTGAATGGTAATCAGTTTGTCTTGCATAGATGGAAGAATGTTTCTGGTCCTATTCTGGAGCGTCTTTTGTTGGAATTCAGCTTTTGGAAGGAAGTATGCAATGAAGGGAGTGGTTAATTGMAAGAATATGGCCATAAATAATGTTCGGTCTATGCAGAACAAGAAGTAGATGCTTCATAGTGCAGTTCTCTGAGAGTCAGTAATGTCAAGCCGACCACGAGTAAAGGGAATGACTGAGCTGCGCTTTTACCTTAAGCTCTAGTTGAGCTTTGCCTTGAGCCCTGACTTCCCGTTATCTGGAACAGAGCTACCTTATTATGTGAAATGTAAATTTTTAGCCCTGGAGTCAGTCAATTTTGTACTTAATTGTGACTAGAGTACTTAAATAGATGATTGCCTGATTAACCATCTATTCCAGAAACTCTGAATAGACCAAATATGCAACAGAACTGACAACTGGAGTAGATGAGTTGAATGTATAATGGTACATTGTAAAAGTTATGAATTAAACATTTCTTTACTGTACAAGAATTTTCATGTCACTTGTAAAATGTCTTTTGTGAGATCCCTGGGATTAAAGTTTTGGTTACAAATTGTTGTTTCGTATTTACCTTGACTACCCTGTGTGCACAGCAGAACACCTGCTTGGATGTCCTGGTTTAGCTTGCATCAAGTGAAATGCCCTCTGCAAGAGGGARTAAAACTACACCCATCAGCCTCACTCTAACACATCTGCAGCACCTAGACTGTCAGTACTGGTATTAAATGGCTGGTCACCACTTGTATTTATTTTGCAAATACCACTTCACTCCTTGATGAGAGGTAGGGCCTCCTCGTGTTACTAGCAATTAGAAACAGATGTCTGTATTAGAAACAGAGCATCAATGAGGTTAGGAGATGCAGGCCTGAATTCTTGTCTGCTCAGGAGCTGCAGCAAGGGCTTTACTATAGCGTGAACMAGAAATTGGAAGGCTTGCCTGCCTCTTTCCTTCTTGGGTAGGAGTTAGTTATGTTCAAGTCTGTGAAGTTTTGTATGAAGATTCAACCGCCTGTGCAAAATTGKGGCATGGTTAAATGTGATTAGAGCTCCCTAACTGCCTAGCAGCTCCTTTACCCCTTGCTACAGCACAGCTTTGATGGGCTGTGTTTAGGTTGAATCCCTAATCCTGGGAGCAGTGCAGTAGTTGAATTCRTTCCAGGGGCAGAGGAGAAGCCGAATGCAGCAGCTTCACGGGAAGACGCTCCTGCATTAAATGAAGGGTGCAAGACCAGCAAAGCGGCGGTGGGAGCGTGTGGCAGTGGCTGTGCACCCTCCGTGCTACCCAGCACAGGTTGGGCTGCTCCGCAAGGTGCACGCAGCTCTCAAAACATGCACAGCTCCTCTAGGGACGTTTGAACCCGATGACAAGACGGCCAAGGCTGCGATGAYGCTGTGTGCCACCCACAGCTACACTCCCTAATTTTAATGTTCCACCCTGGGTTGATTGCGGACRGATTGCAGCCTGTTGCCCGCGAGAGCATCTCCTGCTGGTGCTGTGTCTGGTTGTTCAGCTCAGCATAACAGGAGCAGCCACCTTCCCAGAGCTCAAACTAGCCCGGAAAAGGAGAGAAACCTGAAGTGCCTCGCACGAGAGAAGGGCAGGATGTTTGTGTGCAAAGGTGGGTGCAGAACTGGGGATACTCCTCAGCTTCAGATTTCTGATCTCTATAGCTTTCTTGCTCAAAATTAAAGTTCAGGAGGAAGTGGTGTTGTTGACCTTAATGGATTGGGTGCTTACTTGGCTGTGCTGGTGGGCAGAAAGTAAAGCCAAAAAAAAAAAAAAGTAATCTTTCCCTTAAATTGCTATTTTTCCTTGAAAACTATTAAAATCACTCAGTAAAGCAGATCCTTTAAAAGTAGCAGCCCAGTGCCCCCAGCTGGCTAAGACACATCCCAGCTTCCTAGAAACACAAATAATTGCCCTGTTTTCTGTTGAATTTCCAAAGTTTTCACTAGGCTGCCCTCCTGGGCTGCTTAGGCACTTGCTGTGATCGTGAATTCCCTGTTCCAGCCAACCCCTGTTCTGGACTGTTTCTAACGTGTTTCTAACATGACTGTTTCTAAGATGTGTTAGAAATCCGACGCCGAGGGCTGTGCAGGGGGAGCACGCTGTTCCCACGTGGTTCAGTTGTCTCTCATTAATTTAGCAGCTGACAGGGCTGCTGGTTGGAGAAGCGCTCACGCTGGCTGTCGCGGTGCTTGGGCCCTCCAACTGTGGGTGATTTTTCCACAGATTTCCACATTAATCTGCTCCGTGGCACGCTCCTGGCTGCGGTTATACACCGTCCTTGGTGGAGACACTGCTGGTGGGTGGCACTTTGCGAAGGACACCGGCAGCCGAGGAGCCCGGCGGCGCCGCGGGGGCGAAGGGCCCGGCGGGCGCGCRGCGCGAGCTGCCAGCACTGCCCGTATCGGGGTGGAGCGGCCGTATCAGGGTGGCGCCCCGTGTCACCCTGGGTGTCACTTGTCRGGCGCCTGGCGGATCGCGGCTGCCAGCTGTGAGCAGGGAGCTTTATCTYGGCAGCGTGCAGAGGGAGCATCCGCGTGTGGATGGCGCTGCCCACGTCGCGCTCACCCAGAGCCGCTTCATTCGCTGTCCCAGTGAAACGCCACCCGTCACCGACGCGGCTCTCCCCGCCGGGCTCCGCGCAACGTTTCCTGGTGCCAGCGGCTGATGGATTGATGGGATTTTTATGCGCTGCCACTATAAGCTTTTGGGGAGGAGGTTGCCCAGCTGGGGTGATAGGGCTCGGGTGCAGCACGTCCTGCCAGGCTGCCYGTGCTCGGTATGTGCTGCTCGTCAACGTGGGGTTACACCTGGGCCACGCACTTCCCAGCATGGCATTCAGAGACCAGGCAGGGCTTGCCCTCCTCCGCAGCAGGGATGTAGCCGTGTGTCTGTATCCTCTGCGGTCGGGGATGACCTCCCTCCTCGCTTTCCTTGGAACATGTTGCCGTTGGTCTTCTGCCTTTGATCTCCTATGAATCCTGGGTTTGCCAGGATGCCGGGACTTCCATCTCCATGGCGCAATGTTGACACTCATGGACAAGGCAGAGGAACTAGTGAAGGAGGAGAAGGAAAAGGAAAAGGAAAAGGGTTAATGCTGGCACTTGGGAATGCCCACGTTGGAGTGACAAAAGCTCCATGGCTGGGGATGGATCACGGTGGATCCTTCACCAGCGATGTCCGTGTGTGGTGTAGGGGCCATCAGTCACATCCTTCTGCTCAGCTCCCAAGGGCTGGTGCTGCTTCCTGGAGGATTTCCAGTGAGCGCATAGAGCGCCCTGACGCATTCCAGCCAGCAGCACCTTCCCGCAGCCCCCGGCTCCGGCCCGGCAGCGACTCGGGATCGTGGGGCGGGAATTGGGTGGACAGGGGGAAGCAGCAAAGCGCAAAGCGGGCAACGGGGCGCCCCGTTCTGGCAGCCCCACCGCCACCGTGAACAATGAGGCTCTTTGCTGCCAGCCAGAAAAGAGGGAGAAAAGAAAACGCGCCCGGATGGCTCCAGGAAAGTCAGCGGAGCAATTACGTTAATGACTGGGAACAGGCCTTAAAAAAAATAGACAAAACCGGGCCCCRACACTGAGCACGAAGGAGCAAGGGGCTGAATGAAGCGAGCGATTCATCGCTCCCGCATCCGGGATGCTTTCCAGGAAGCTGAGAGCCCGTCTGTGACTGGCGGGATCTCACTGCACTGGGTGCTCATCAAAATACCTGCATAACTGGAGCGGACGAGGGCCGGGAAGCGGCTGATTAACGCGATCCGAGTGCTTTTAGGGGCAGAGTTAATGAAGCATTCCACGTTTTGTCAGGCTCGCCTTTCTTTCCTGGGAAAATCCTATTAGGATAAAATCACTTAATTGGGCACTTCAAAGAGCTGCTGGGAAAAGGGCCCTCGCTGGGCTGCGAGTGCTCGGCCGAACACTGCACCCATTTAGCCTTTGCTGGAGTGCGCTGCGCTGGGAGCCTTTGCTGTCCCTGCCCAAAAGGGGGGAAAAAAAGCTCGTTAGGAGAGAGAATAAAAAAATAATCATCGAGATTTTAGTGTTGCTGAAGAGGTTTCTGCCGCCTGGATGTCGATAGCTTCATCCCCAGCAGAGCTTCTTGTCCAACCTGTGTAGGATGAGCTGGGCTCGCTCCCTGTTGCRAAAGCTTTCAGTGCAATCCGATCATCCCAGGGCTGCTTTTGCTGCCTCTGTCCTGAAAAACCTGGAGGCTGAACCRCTCCTGCTTCCTCCAGTGAATCAAGTGGAATAACAGGAAAATCCCCTTTACCGCATCCTTGCTTTGCTGTGTCCTCACGGCACCGAGGCCTGAACCTGCCTCCGTCAGGTGTGGGCTCTGCCGTGTGGGATCCGCTYGGTATCGGTAGGATGGATGCATCCGTACGGATGTGTCCGGACACGTTTCCCGGCGCAGTGCTGACTCACCCGCCGCCGCCGCCGTGATTAACAGCTCTGTGTACGTGGCCGAGCGTCTCCCTCGCCCCACGGCCTGGGCTTGGGGATACCCTGGTGGGACGAGGCCAGGGAGCAGGAGGAAGCGCCGCTCGGCACCGCTCCCCCTCGACACCGTGAGTCACCCCCGGCTTTCCCCATTTCCCAACCCGCTTTCGGCATTAAATCACCCGCTTGTGCCCTCCTGTCGCGGCTGCGCCCGGTGCGGCCTCCCTGAYGCGGAGCCGCTTCCCATTTCGGAGAAGCTGCTGCCACAGTGCCGGGAAGCGCCGGCTCTGCCTCTGCTGGGGCACATCCCATGGAGCCGGGGATTGCGCCGGCTCTCCCTGCCCTTGGCTTTTCCATACGGCCCCGTTCACTCCTTCTCTCATTCCTGGCTGCTCTCAGGTGCCTGGGGAAAAGCTGCTGCTTTTGACCTTCTCACTCCCTTTTGCTTCACCTCAGTGCTTTCTCTTGGGGAAAAAAACAACAAAAGGAAAGAAAGGGGAAAAAAGAACAAACAGAAAGAAAAGGGCTCATTTGAGGGGGTTAGGTGATTGCTCCTTCTCTTGCCATCCTGGAGCGGCCGGAGACAGAGATGCTGCAGATGGGAGGGGAGGAACTGCGCTGCTGCTGCTGGATTTGCGTTCCAGCTGTGGCGCCGGGCACGTCTTGAGCAAACGTAGGCAGCATCCAGCACAGGCCGGACATGCCCGGACACATTCTCGACTTGTCCAGGCGGGTGTCGAAGCTGCTGGTCCCGCCGGGGAGGATGACGACGCTCTGCAGCTGGGGGTGTCGCAGCAGGCAGCGCCCTCCCCGCTCCCGGACGCGGCGGATCTGGGAGCAAGCGCGGAGCATCCCCGGGCTCCGAGCCGGACAGCTCGGGGAGGGTCAGAGAGAGCTGCCCCTTGGGGCACTTCAGCCACCCCCGGCCACACCGAAACCCTCTGCGCTGTCACCGTGACCCAGGGGCTGGGAGACTCCCTGCCGGGGAAAGAGAGGGGGTTCCTGGGGGAGGAATGTGGGTGCCCCCCCGTTCTGGGTAAAGGTTTGAGGTCCTTTACAGAGGAGAAGCTCTGGATCGGGGCAGGGGAAGAGGGGCAGGGGGTAGAACGGGTACCTGCACCCCCGGGGGAGGGGGACACCTAAAGGGGGGTCCCCATGTCCCTAATGGGGGATCTCGGCCTCCTCCCGCGCGGGGGTCTTTGCACCCCCAGCCTAGGGGGTCCCTGCGCCCCCGCTGGCACCGAGCGGGTCCCTGCGGCGGCGGGGGGGGGAGGTGTCCCGGGGCCGGGCCGGGTGGGGCGGGAGGGAAATCCCGGGCGAGCGCGCGGGGAGGCCCCGCCCCGGCCGGTATAAAATGGGGCGGACGCGCCCGCGCCGGCAGCTGCGACGGGACGGGACGGGACGGGACGGGACGGTGAGTGCGGCGGGCGCGGCCACTCCGCGCCGGGCGGGGGTCCCGCGCGGGACGGTGAC
>NW_020454872.1:1229856-1237835 GCF_003342845.1 Nothoprocta perdicaria | reverse complement strand
GAGGGCGGCGGCCCCGCGCCGCTGACCTTGGCGCCCCCCGCGCTGGACGGGGCGGCCGCGCCGGGGCTCGGGGCCGTTCGCGCCGGAGGGGGCGSCCGGGGCTCGGAGCCCCTGGGACGCGCCGGTGTCGGTGTCGCTGTCACCGGGCTGCGCTCGCCCTCCCGCGGGCGGTGGGCAGCACTGCGGAACCGGGGCTCGGGTCCTCGCCGCCCGCAGGGCTGCCCGGCTTTGAGCATCGCCGGYGGCGGCCGCCCCGTCCGTGGAAACGGGAGCTCTCCCGCCGCGGTGATCCCCGCTCCCAAGCGGCTCCTTTTTCCAGGACACCCCTGGGCTCAGCAGTGTCACGAGCGGGTCGGTCTCTGCACCACGGGCAGGCAGCCGGCAGGAGGGGTGGGGGTGTCAGAGCCGTGGGGAGTTCCCGTGGGTGCTCTGGCCTCTCCTGCTCCCCCAAACAGGTGGAACTGGTAAAGGGGCAGGTCCGGGTGTCCCGCAGGTGCTGCCGGGGGTGGTGCTGAGTGTCTCTTGGCTCCCCAGCAGTGCCTTGATCTCTAGCCTGGCCGGGGGCAGCTCTTTGGTGCGAGTGCCAACCGGTGTCACCTGCTCGCCCTGAGCCCGGGATTCTCCCAGCCCACGCTCCTGTACTCGGGATGGCGACGGAGCCAGTGCTGTGGGAGGGGGTTGTGCCTGTCCTGTCCTTCCAGGCTTGGTGGCTCTGTCCCCAGGTCCAGTGCTGTGAGTCAGGGTGGGCACGTGGGGCCTGGCTGAGGTGGGGGGGTCCCAGGGCTGCTGCCAGATCCATGGGTGCCTGGGCTGGGTGTCAAGCTGCGTCCTGGCTGCTACCTGCTGGGGCTTGTCTGGACATGCTGGGACTTGCCTGGTGCTGAGGTCACCCGGGAGCGAGATCGGAAGCTCAGTATCTATTTATACCCAGAGCTGCTCTGCCTCCAATTGAGGCGAGGCTGGGGGGTCTGGGTGGCCTCATGTGGGACTGGGGGCTTCCCAGGGGTCCCTGGAGACCTTGTAGTGATGGTGGCTGCTCCAAAAGGCTGAAAGGTGGGATGCGGGCTGCTGGCCATGGCAGGTTGGCGCTGTCTGCAGCTATGGGGTTGAATGTCCCAGTGTGGATAAGCAGGGGTGTGTGTGGGGGGAGGTCCCCAACCCGTAGAGGTCAAGAGCAGATTGGTGGCTTGTCCCTGGTTGCCCAAGAGCTTCTTGCAGACAGCAGGGGTGGCTGGTGAGAGTGGCCAGGCTCGCAGCTCCTTCTTGCCGCTTGCTCAAAGTGCTTCCGCACCCCACCGGGCTCCTCGCAATTAAGAAATGACCAGAAAAACATCCTGTTGCCTCGAGTGCCTGTGATGAAGCGGGAAGCTGAAGGCTCATGTTTTGCCTCGAGGCCAGTACCCTGAGAGCACTGCTGGTGGAGGATGCGTGGATGGTGTGTGCACCTTCCCTGTCCTCTTGAGTTGCACCTGAGCTGTGTCTGACCTCGGCGGTGCTCAGGACCCCCCTGAAATGCTGGATGTCACTGTCCTGGGCTGCACTGCCCCTTCTGGTGGCTTTGCTGCARGACTGAGCTTTGCCCAGCCTGGCTGCCGCAGCCGCTCCGGTAGCGACTGTGGTGACCCTCGTGGTTTGTGTGACACCCATAACCAGTGCTGCTTTTGTCCCCACAGCCACCGCGATGCCCCTGTCCCAGAGCAGGGCTGGCCAGCGGCTGCCTTGCAGCAGCAAGGTGTGCAGGAACCTCTTTGGCCCCGTAGACCACCAGCAACTTCAAAGTGACTTCCAGGACCTGCTGAGGCAGCAGCTGGAAGAAGCCCAGCACCGCTGGAACTTCGACTTCGAGACGGATACGCCCTTGGAAGGACGCTTCAAGTGGGAGAGGGTCCTCCTTGCCGAGCAGCCGCTGCACAGCCTGGCCAAGGCCAACGGCGGCGAGAGCCAGAGCTGCTCCTTGGTCCACAAGGTACCTGCCAAGGACTGGCTTGGCTGTGTCCACACTGAGGTGCCTCAGCAGGGCTCGGAGCCTTGGACATCCCGCTCCCCGCAGCGCTTGAAACGCAGGCAGACGACTATCAAGGGTGAGTGCTGTCCCTCGCCTCACCTGGAGGGAGATGACCACCATGACCATGGCTGGTGGCCCTGTCTCCTGTGGCAGGGAGGGATGGGGGTTCCCTGGGTGCCTTTTGGGCAGGGAGRAGTTGGGGGAGAAGTTTCTGGCAGAGGAACCTGTCCCGTGGATTGGGTGGGTGCCTCCCTTGGCCCCAAGCCGTGGCCAGGGCTTTGTCTGCTGCCCCAGGGATGTCCCCTCCTTTCTGCCCTGCTGCTCTGGACTAGCTGGAGGCAATTTCCAACCTGCTTTTTCTGCCCTCCAGATTTCTACGACTCCAAGAAGAGAATCATCCCTGACAAACCCAAGCCATGACGGTGGCTCTGTTGGCGAGAGCTGAGGGTGCTACAATGGGGGATACCTCGCAGCTGCTGGTGCTGTGATGCCCTGACAGTGCTCAGGGCTTTTTCCTCAGCTTTGGACAACATTAAGCTGCACATGAAGCAATGTAGAGTCCATAGTTYCCTATTTATGAGTAGTCCTGGGTCCTGAGGGACCCTCACTTGTGTGCAATGTGTGTGGAGTAGCCAGTGGTGAAGCTTGTAGCTCCTTGGAGGGAATGGAGAACTGAGAGGTGGTTCYGAGATGACCCTGCATCCCCTGCCCAGTGCTGGCAGGACCAAGCACTGTCCTTGCACCATCCCTGTGCCCAGCTGTGGTCCTGGCCCTGCCTGGAGGCTGGGCATGCTCCGTCCCTGGAGAAGGTCCCCAACATTTGGGTTGTCTGGTGGCTTTGGATCCTGGTGGCTTAAGCTCTGAGCATGCYGTGGTGCAGAGCATTGGATGGGCTGGCCCTGCTGGGGTAGTGACTCTCCGCTTGGGAGTGATGCAAGGTGGGTTGTTCCTCTCCTCAGTGCTTCTAAGGGAAGGAAATGCTGGTCCCTGGCCAGCCCTTCCTCCAGGTGACTCACTGGCCCTATCATAGGCTGCGGGGCAGTGACAAAGTGGGGCCTCTGTGACTCATACCAGGCTCTCCTTGGCTCTCACCCTCTCCCAAGGCAGGGAGGTGACTGGATTTGGGCTCTGGTGCTGAGCTCCATGCAGCGCTTTGGTCAGGGCCACTACTGCCTGGGGAGCTCTGCACTCCCTGAAGTCCCCATTATGGCCCATAAAGCCGCTCTTGCCCTTCCRCCTGCTTGTTGGATGGTGCTTGGCCTCTTTGCTCCTGCCTTGGTCAATACTGACACTGCTGGTCACCCGTTCTGGCCACTGTGGACTGATGTAGGAAAGCAGAGGCTCAGAGCTTGTCGAACCTGGCACCTGGGGTTCATCTCCTGGGTTTGGACCCTGGAAAGCGGTGTGAGATGGTGCCAGGCTGGGGRTGGACAGGGCTGCGCTGCCCGCCTTGCACAGAGATGCACTTTGCTGCCAGGGAAGCTGGCATGCTCCCAGCACTAAATGTTTATTTATAAAGATGCCATTAAGTGTAATGGGGGGGTGGGGGGATGTATCTGCCTGTCTGTAAACGTAGCTCTGAATAAACACTGYGCTTGTGTCTGGGAATGTGTGTCACTGGGTTAAGGGCAGGGTGGGGAGGAGGGAGCGGGTCCCGCTCAGGGTCCCTGCTGGGCTGCAGAGCCTGGGGGGTCCTTGAAGGGGTGCAGGGATAGGGGGTGACTGCGGAGCAGCCCCTGTTTGCCATGGGGCTACCAGCTCTGCTTGATAAGAGGCTGGGACCTGAAACACCTGGACCCAGCTTGAACATACACCTCTGAAATGGCTGCACCTGAGCTGGCTGCTGCTTCGTTAAGGTTAAAGTGCTAATGAGAAGGGCCCTGTGCTCAGGCTAAGGTGCTAATGGGAAGCAGCACATGAGCCCACTTTAATGGTTTGGGCCAGGTGTGTTGGAAAGGGCGGGGGGGGGGGTGTTTTTACCCCTGTTGTGGAGCCTGGGGGCGTTTTGCCACTTTGCTCCCCTGCTGCGGGGATGCTCGGAGCTCGCTTTAACCACCCGGAGCAGCAAACAGGAAACGCGGTTGCGCGTAACCCCGAAACGGAAAATGCCTTGAGTAAGAGCGAGAGATGTCAGGTTGGGGCTCGGCACCTTCCTCCTCCTCCTCCTCCTCGGCGCACGCCTCGCCTGCTGCCGAGCCGCTCCACGGCTTCCTCGGGGCGCTGGGCAGGTAAGTGGGGGCTTCGGGGCTCCCTGTGCGGCTGCCGGGCTGGGCTCCTGCTTCTGCATCCAGGCCTAGTGTGGGTGACACCTGAAAAAGGAGAAATAACGGGTGGAAAAAAACCGTTTTGCTCCCTTGCCAGGGTTCTTTTGTGGCCGGAGGGGGCCCGGTTCAGGTTCCTGTTGCTCGTCTTCTAGCAGCAAATCCATCTGATTGCTGCCCCGCGATGCTGTGRGGGACTGGCRGGGGAAGGGGGAGGTTTCCATCTCRTTTTGCCCCCCAAAATCCCCTTTGCACCTGATTTTCCCCCTGCTGTGTAGCTGGCCCTTAGGCTTAGCTGGCCATGGGGGCCTCTCTCTGAGGCTGGAGGGGCAGGGGGCTTATTTTGAGGCTCCTTCATGCATTTCTCACGTCCCCCCGAGACTCGGCCCGTTGCGAAAGCCCCAGTGCACTAAAGCTGCTGGTGACGGGGAGGGAGCCCCCGTTTCTTCCCCGGGCCCTCCTGGCCCTGCTTTTGGGGCTCCCTCGTGGGTGCCGCCGCGATGCCCCGGTGATGGGAGCACGGAGGCGGTGGTGGCACCCGGAGCCTCCCCGCGCGGGAGGTGACGAACGGCCGCCGAGGCGGCGGAGGGGCCGTGACCGGAGAACCCCGGCGGCAGGACGCGCCATGGCCGAGCGGCGCGCGGGCGCCAAGGGCCGGCGCTTGGGCTCCAGCCGGCGCCGGCAGCTGCGGGAGCCGCCGGCGGAGCCCCGCGCGGAGCAGGAGGTGCCGGACTTCCCGCGGGTGCGTGAGCAGGAGCACGGGGCGTTCGTCCCCCGCGCCGACCTGCAGGTAGGGACTGGGCACCCTGGTGGGTGGTATCCCTTAGGAATTGCAGCCAGGGTGCTTAGGACTCTCTTCGCCCTTAGGAATTGCAGCCAGAGGGTTTTCCAGGCAGCAGGGAGGAGCTGCAGGTCGTCCTCACCGGGCTGGGTGCTGATGGCACCGGGTGCTTGACGGAGCGGCCGTTCACTGATGGGCTCTGTGAGTGTCCTGTGGTGCTGCAGCGGGCTGGGACGTGCTGGGCTCCAGGCTGCTGCTGCTCATGGCTCCAGATCATCCCATCCCATCCCACAGCAGGGCAGGCGCTGGGCTCGCAGCCGGTGACCCACGAGCACCACACGCYGGGAACGGCCTCCCCGGAGGAGCGCCCGGGCCCCGGCGCAACCTCATCCGAGGGGGTGGATGGCGAGGGGCACRAGCACTTCAGTGCTTTCATGGAGCAGCTGGGCATGGATGACGTCCTGGAAGAGTAAGGAATATCCATTGGGATCTGGTGGGGCAGGGGGAGGGTGGGCTGCTCCCCGAATTGGGTCACCATTTGGGCAGCGAACATGGAAATGGTTTGAAGCCACTTCTGCCCCGGGATCCTCCAAGGTACCATCCCATCAGGATCCTGCTCTGGGGAATGCTCCATAGGGATGCYCCGTGGGGATGCTCTGGGACATGTTGGCCACAAAATGCCTCTCCCCTGGCAGCCGGGAACTCTGGGAGCTCTGGGAGAAGCTGTGGCAGGACAAGCCCTGGCTCCTGGGCAACCTGGAGGACTTCTTGGCCAAGATGAGGTGGCGCATCCAGGAGGCCAAGAGCGAGAGGGAGGCCTTGGAGGTCCTCCTGAACCAGTGAGCTGGGGCTGTGGGTAGGGATGGGGCCAGGCAGGATGGGACGTGACCCTCTGCTCGCCTTTGTCACGGAGAGGAACTGGACGAGGGAGCAACCTGGTTGCTCCGAGCACCTCCACGTGTGGTTGGAGGTCCCTTGCGGAGCTGCTGGTTGGGGTTAGGCTCCGTCTGTGGTGGCGCACGGCCGGGCAGCAGTGAGGGCTGACGCTGCTGTGGCCCGGCAGGCGCGTGGCCGAGCACAGCAGGGAGGTGCAGCAGCTCTGCGAGGCCCTGGAGCAGCAGATGCGCCGGGAGACGCAGCGGCTGGAACAAGAGGTGGGTCCTTCACAGGGTCCCTCCGGGGCCCTCTGCTCCCCCTTGCAGCCGGGACCCATAGCTGCGTTTAGCGCTCGGCCCTCGGTGCCACCCTGCTGCTGAGCTGGGGGGCTCCAAGAGGCCACCCACATTCACTGCCCGCTCCAAGATAACCCAAGCTGCGTAAAGCCTCCATGTGCTCCTCATCCCCGTGTTCCTCCATCCCCCTGCTCCGGGCTTGGCCCTGCTCCTGGGCTCCCTGCCCCTTGCTTGGCTTGCGGCTGGTGCCCAGAGCTCGGTGGTGCCCGCAGAGCTCGGCCCGGAGCCTCCAGCAGGGCACGGAGCTGTGGCAAGCACTGGACCTGCGCGAGAGCCAAGTGCAGCGGCTGCTGTCAGCGCAGGCAGAGGTGAGTCCTGGAGCCGGGATAACGTCCCAGGAGCTCASTCCACGAGCTCCCGGGGGGCAGTTTGGGCTGACACAGCGCCGCCGTGCCCGTGGCAGCTGGAGACGCGGTGCCGCAGCCTGCGCCGCTCGCGCGACGCCGCCGGCACCGAGAAGCAGCGCCTGGAGCGGAGCAACCGGCGGCTGCAGGAGCGGCTGCAGCGCGTCCGCCTGCAGCTCCGCGACACCCAGGGGCGCCTGCGCGCAGCTCGGGACGCCGCGGCGCGCACCGCCGGGTGAGCAGCGGCACCCGCGCCACGGCTGTGTCGGGTCTCAGCCCGCACATCGCTTTTTATTTTACCCCCGCGCTGCATCTTTGCAGGGATGGATCATGGGCAGAGCGGCCGGGAGCGATGCTGCCGTCGCCACAGGTACCAGGGCAAGGGGGGTGCCTGTCCCCGGGAGGAACGGGGACCGCTGGCAACTCCTGTTGTGCCATGGGCTTGGGAAGGGCGTGCAGTGCTGGCTGCTCCCAAAGCTGGCGCCGGTGCTTTGGCATCGCCACCGTGCCGTGGGGAACACTCCCCTCCTCTCCCTCKTGCAGACAAGTCCAGCGCAGGAGAAGCACCGCTCCGAGATGAGGATCAGGCTCGGGTCCCAGAGCGACGACCGGCCACCAAAGAGCCACCACCATGTGTAAGGGAGTCGAGGCCACCGCGGCCACAGCGGCCCCGGGGACGAACGCGGCGCTGCGCCTCGGCATGGGGAGTGGTTGGCCTTATAACAGGAACTCTGCCATTTCCAGGGTTTGGGAAAAGGCTCCGGCTGAAACAACTCCTCCGGGCCACCGAGTGAGCAATGTGGAAGAGGACCCTTTTCCGGAGATGTTGGAAACAGAGAGGTTCTCAGAGCAGAGCTCTCTGCTTCGAGAAATGAACGAGGCCATCGCGGCACTGAGCAAAGAGACGCAGCCCCTCGGCCCGGCGGGGCAGCGTCCCCGGGGCCTGCCAGAGGATGTCACCTTGCGCGGTCCCCACGGTCAGGAGGCGCCGCACGGAGAGCYCTCGCACGCGGGAACAGCCCCGGCGGTGCTCAGTGCCCGGGACGCGCCGGCGGCTGGTGCGTGCCAGGGTGCCGGGCAGGCGCTGGAGCCCGGCGCAGGGCACGGCCAGAGCCCCGGGGCAGCAGGACAGGGCCCGGAGGAGGCTCCGCGGACAGTGCTCGGGCAGGGACAGGCGGAGCCGACAGGGTGGCAGGAGTGCGCACGAGGAGCTGCGGGGCAGAGTGTGGAGGCAGCAGAGGAGGCCCAGGCAGAGGAGGCCGAAGGCGCAGGGCACCCGGAGGGGCAGAGCAGCAGTACGAACGTGCCGGTGCTCGCAGAGGATGAGGAGCTTGGATTCAGCCCGAGCAAGCCCAG
>NW_020454872.1:1222375-1228111 GCF_003342845.1 Nothoprocta perdicaria | reverse complement strand
GGCTAGGGACGTGTCGGGTTTGGAGGGGCAGCGCAGGGGTTTAAGCGTGCGGGCGCTCGCAGAGGCCGCGGAGCTCGCGTTCACGCTGGGCAGGACCGTGGACGCGGGTCTGGGACCTCTGGGTGCAGCTCAGCCCCAGGAAGGGATGCCAGGACAGATGGTCGCTTCCAAGGCACGTGTGATTCCTATGGGACACGTCCCAACACGAGGGACTCAGGCACATGACGAGGCCACCCCTGGTGCTGGGACTCCTGATCTGGGAGCATCGCAGGGAGCCTTTGCTGGCGTCTCTAGCCAGGTGCTAGAGAGGACCCAGGGAGAAGGGGCTCATGCGTGTTCACCACCAAGGGAGGCGGCTCTGAAATCAGAAAACCCTCCAGCCAAAATCATGCATCCAGAATTGTTGACTCAGGCGTGGGGGGCTTTGGATGGGGACGAAATCCAGGGAAGAGGTGCTGATCTAGAGGTGTCTTCACTGGAGGCTCCTAAGGCCGAAGTCACGTGGGGGGACGGGGCCAGCGCAGATGTGCTGGAGGAGCCTAAGGAAGTGATGAGGAGGCAGAACACCAGCCCTGCTCCGTACCCGTCCAACACCCGCGGAGCAGAAAGGCTGCAGGGAGAGGGGACTGATGCAGAGGTGAGGCCTCCTGATGGAGCCTGTGATCTAGATGTGGAGCAGGGGGCAAACCATGARGCGGGCAAGCGATTTTGGGGCCAAATGGAAGGTTTCCAGCTAAAGCAGGGCGGTGAAGCTGGCACAGCCTCACGCATTTCAGAGATGCCGTTACCATCCAGGGGGAGAAGGCAGGCAACACTGATGCAAGAGGATGTTCTCATTCCAGATGTGACCCCGCTAGGTGCTTCAGGACAGGAGCAGGTCTCAACACAAGCAGATAAGGTGAGGCCAGATGTTGCTCCCGAGCAGCTGCTGCCRAAGGAGAAGCTGCTGCAGGTGATGGAATTGGAGCAGGCAGCTGCTGAACCTCCAAAAGGGGAGGTGGCACCAGTGTCTACCCTTCGGCCGAGTGTCCAATGCAAGGACAACATGGGGAGCAATCCCATGGGGACACCTGGAGAGAGCCCGCTGAGGGACACAGCCAATAGTGGGGTGCAGCCTTYAGCACAACTCGCAGAAGAACAAAGAAGTGGTCTGGATGTTGGCCATGGGATGGTCAATGGTCACTGGGATGGGAAACAAGATGTTGGGCTGAAAGCAAGTCAGGAAGCAAAGCYCAGACCAGAACATTCAGGGGCCACGCTGGTCCATGGGGCAGCACCTGCTCCAAGAGGCTCTCCTGAAACCTGCCCTGATCCAGATCACCTCTACAACGTGCTGTTTGTGGGGGACTCCCATGTGGGCAAGACATCGTTCCTGTACCGGTTACACGCCAACTCCTTCAACCCGCATCTGACTGCTACAGTAGGTAGGCTTCCTTCTGCTCTTCTGCAGCACAGCTCTGTCCTTGCTTGGATAGTCGTGGCCATTCTCTTGTCCCCTCCCTCATCCTTTACTCTTTGAAACAAGACGCAAATCTGTTTAAATTCACCAAAATCCATTGCTCACTGTCAGTCAAGGCACAACACAACCTGCTGGGGTCATTACAGGCATGGCACTGCTCACGTCCAGCACGTGATGGACTTAGGAGGATCTAGGACCTCCAAAGTTGGGGGTCATGTGCTCCAGAGAATTAATGCTGCCRTGCTTTAAGCAGGGCTTGTTTCATAGCCAAAGGCCCTGGTGGGTTTTATTTGWTTGTTTTGTTTTGTTTCACTTTCTTTTCACTCCTCTCTTAACCAACGTACTTCTACTCAGCCTAAGATTTGGCACCTTGTCAAAATCTGGCCACTGAAGATCTAAAAGCCCGAGAGATGAGCTGCAGGCCACACATGCCCTGTGTGCTTGCTGCACCCATCCTATAGCTTGGCCAACCCTACAGCATCAAAAGTTCCTGTTGCGTATGTCCTAGGGCTGGATTACCAGATCAAAAACCTTATTGTGGACAACAAGCTCTTCACTCTCCGCCTGTGGGACTCAGCTGGGCAAGAAAGGTAAGGTCCTGTGCCGCGGCAAAGTAACCGGCATGTTTGGGTAGCTTGTGGAGATGTATTTTCAAGCTCAGAATTCAAGTATTTAGAGGTATGGCTAAGTAAAACCTCTACCAATGGTGTTTTTCTCTGGAAAACATCATTTTCAGCCTTCACTTGAGCAAGATTCTTCTATTTCTGTAGAATGAGACCTTGTTATTCCCCATCGGTGATGGTTTCAAATGTCCGCAGGTACCACAGCATCACCAAGCAGTTTTTCCGGAAGGCAGACGGTGTCGTGCTGATGTACGACGTCACCTCSGAGTATTCCTTTGCGGATGTGCGCTACTGGCTGAGCTGTATCCAGGTGGGTGGACTGGGAAATGCGCCGTGTCGCTGCTTTTCACCATTCTGCAGTGCTTCCAGATAGGCCTGTTGCTAATACTGTTATGATGATTACTGACTTTATCTGAGAACTGTGAAGTGCAAGTGAGGGCCTAAAGATATTGGAACAAAAAGTGGCTAACAATATTGGAACAAAATAGGTGGCCACTTGGCTCAGGGCYGTTAAACCATAGGTGGATCATCTTCTGAAAGATATCACAAAGTCAAATACAAAGCAAGTTCACTACAGGCATCGCTCAGCTAGGTCGCTGCTGTTTAAGAGGTAAGAAAGACTATTTGAGAAGAAAAACACAGCTTTTCTTGAGTTCTTTAACTAAGTTAATGGGATTTAAGGTTTCATTATCAGTCCRAGCCTACGGGTATCCTTGATAGTGCTCCAAGATGTGTTTGTTCAATGTCTCTGGCCATGCTTCAGAGAAGATCTAGATGGAACCTGCTTCTTCCCTCTTTGACTGCCAGGAGGGAGCAGAAGACGGAGTCACCATTCTGCTGCTGGGGAACAAAACGGACTGCACTGCGGAGAGACGGGTCCCAAGAGCAGAAGGGGAGCGCCTGGCTCAGGTAGGTGCCATCCCTGAGAGTGCAACCTTGCCACTAGCTGAACACAACCAAGACGAAGCAAGGGCGCTGGAAGGATCCGAGATCCACCAGCTCYTACCTACCTGAGGACCTTGGGGAAGGTGGAAAGCCCTTAACCCATCTGCTGTTCATTAATGGTCAGGAAAGGGACAGCAGGGACTGCCAAAGGGACCACGTTGCCATCCTGACCTCCTTGTTTTCCAAGGGCTAATTCATATTACCAGTTTGGGATTTGGACCGGTATCAGCTGAGCTGTTTTACATATGGAGGCACCAGGACAGAGAGGTTAGATGCTTTTTTTTCCAAAAAAACCCCTAGTTACTGGCAAAAATTGAAAGACCTGGAACATCTCATAATCATCTCCATATTCAGTGCTCTAATCAGACTGTTTCACATCTGCTGCTGTCTGCAGCATCTGTCTTCTCCTCAATATTAAATATTGCCCTTGCAGCTACGAGAAGAGCTGGATTTCATCCTTCACATTCTTGTAAATCAATAATTCTTCAGTTGCCTGGTTCCTTGAATCTGTGAGGCCCTCTGGYCCTTGCACTTCCACTTGGCAGTGACTTTTCCTTGGATGTTTACCTCCAGATCTACGAAGCTATTTTAACGCAATGCAAGAGAAGTGTGCTTCTATTTGGAATTTTTGTCTTCCAGGAGCATCAACTTACCTTTTATGAATGCAGTGCTGCCTCGGGCCACAATGTCCTCGASTCCATGGTCAGTCTAATCAGGTGAGCCAAAATTTTGCCCAGCTGCAAATTAGTGGGCAGCCAAAAGCCAGGGAGCGCTGCAAGATGCGCCTTTCATCCTACCAGGTTACTCAAAATCCGTGAAGATCAACTGAAGACCAAGGTAGAAGAGGAACCAAAGCCAGCTCGGAAGAAATGGGGCTGCTGCTGATGTGGGCTGGTTGCCTGCTTTGAGCTGAAACAGTTGGAAAAGTGTAAAAATAGCCACAAAGCCCCAGGTCTGCTGCCCATGCGCCCAACTTGGCTGCTTCCCACTGCTCCGAGCAAGAGCCATTGGGAACGCTCAGCCTCTYGTCCGTCTCCTTCCCATGTAATCAGCCTCAAAGTATCCAAATGCTTCAAAAAACTTGTCAGGAAACTCGACTGCTTGGAATTTGAGACTGAAACGTGGCTAACGAATGAGRCGGAGAAGGAGCCCGGCTGCATCTGGAGCTCTCAGTTTAATCTTTATTTCTTTACAACTCAAAGCAGGGAATTGTCTCTTTGCAGGGAAAGCCACATAGAATAAGGAGGAAAATAACATATATATATATATAAGGGTTTTTTTTTTAATATTACAGAGGGAAATGTATTGCTTCCTCCCCAGCAGCTCAACAGATATATTTAAACACAATGAATACGTGCAGATTTTGGAAAATAACTGTGCTCAGATTGCTTTTTGTTGCCACTCTTATTTAAATGTATATTCAGCAGAGTGCAGGGAAAGCTGTTCTGTTGATGGTTTTACAAAAATACAGTCAATAAGAGTTTGGTTTTCAGTAATATATATATATAAAAAAAGGCTCTCATTYTGGATTTTGGGGATTCTGTTACAGCACTCAGCAAGAGCATTTACTTGCAAGAACAGATGGGGTTGAGGTGGCCCAGGCTAAACTCTCCCATTAGATGGCAGCAAATGCAGCAATTCCTTCCATCTATGTAAAATCTCTTTTGCAAATAAAGAAGAGGACGCTCTGAAGCAGAGACCTGGAGAAGAGATGGCTCAGAAGACCGTCAGGCTGAAAGAAACCTCTGTTTTATCCCACCAGAAGTTACATCCACAAAAGCCAAAACAAATTTTGCTCTTATAAAAACCTCCCGCGCCAACTTGGAAATGCATCTTGCCAAGCTGAGGGAAACGAAGGGAGAGAAAGAAAAAAAGAAATAAAAGAAGGCATGCTGAGAAACCTGCTGCCTCACTTTCAAAGCATCTTCCACCTTTAATAACCGGGAATCCCGGTTCTTTGCAGTTTCAGATCAAAGGGACTCCTCATTTGCAAGCTCTTCAAGGCATGCATGAGTAGTTGGAGCCAGATCAAGGTCTACGGTATTAATAGTAACATGCAAAAACATTTGTTTGTACCACAAGTGTATACATATATATATATATTAATGCCAGGCTGCTTCCCTTCAAGCCATTCCTAATTATGAAAGGTGCCCCATGAGAAACATGGGAATTTCCCAAGTGATGTCAGGGATGCAAAATCTATATTCCCAGCCTGAAGCCATCGGGCGTTTCCCATCCCTCGGCTCCTTTGCGCCTTTAAAGCTGGATGGGATCCTGAGGAATTTTAACAAATCACCTGTTCTGGATACACCGGTTCCCAGGCTGGTCAGAAAAGTCATTTATTCCCAGTGGTGGATAAAGCAAAATAAGGAGCAAAGGGGAAAAGAGATGAGCTCATAGAGGGGAAACTGAGGCAAGCAAAGGGGAAAAAAGCACCTGCTCCTGTGAGCAAAGAGCTGGAGCTCTTTTTATTTTATTTTTATTTCCCACTTCACAAGCTGGGATTTAAAAGGCAGGAAACGTGGGACTGATAAGGGAAGCACTTTTCCTCGCGGTGTTTAATGAAAAGGGCAGAATTCGGCGGCGCAGGAAGTTGTTGGGGCCGAGAACTCCAACACCGTGGGGCAGGGGAGCCGCGCACGGCACGGGGGTCCTGGGGGGCTGGCGGTGCTCAGGTGGGCGCTTGGGGGGTCTCGGTGCTGTGGCAGT
>NW_020454872.1:1192635-1221474 GCF_003342845.1 Nothoprocta perdicaria | reverse complement strand
CTGCCGGGCCCGGGCGGCGGCGGCGGCTCCTCGCCGGGAGGGGGGGGTGCCTCTATTTGGGGGAGGGTATCGAGGTTTGGAGGGACCCCACGGTTAGGGGAAGGTACCGGGGTTTGGGGGGGGGCACCCCGTTTTGGGGGAGGGCACGTTTGGGAGAGGCACAGTGGTTTGGGGCGCACCCACGTTTTGAGGGAATATGCAGCTTTTCAGGGATAATGATTATTTTTTGTGGGGGAGTACCCCCTTTTGGGGCATTTCTGACCGGCCAGCATGGAAATGCACGAGGGGGGKTGGGGGTTTTGCCCCCTTTCCGGAGGGTTTTGCAGCTCCGTGCTGAGTCGGGCCTGTTCCCTGGGCCCGGCTGGGACACGGCGGGGCCGCGACCTGCCGCCGTCACCGCCGTCACCGAGCCCGCAGCGCCACAGCTGCCCCAAGAGCCTTTCACTTGTTATTTATTTTTCCTACCGCTCTCCCACGTTTGACAGCCCGGCAGCAAGGCCAACCAGATCACCCCCCACGCCCAAATGCCTCCTCTTTGGGCATTTCCCTACAAATATCCAGCTTTTCCACAACCTCGGGGCCCGTCCCAAGGTGCTCGTGCACTCCAGTTCRTGAAAAATAGCGCTAAACGCGCGGCCGTTCACCTTAAGCGGCCCGTTTGTGACATGTGGCTGCGTGAAAGCGGAGAGAATTGGCAGCCCGCGTTATCTTGTGTTGGGCTGATAGGGAGAGAAGTGAGGGACTGTGGGGTTTTTTAAGGCCTCGTCTGTGTTCAAAACAATTTATTCGGCAAACACTTTAGTTCCTGGCCAAGGGCATGGCTGAATTTGTTGAGGAACGGCCGTGTTTTCTCTCATGCGTGCCTGTGATTCGCAGGGCTTCTTGTCGAAGGCGCCTGCACGGAGCTGAACGCGAGGTGGGGAGAAGGAAGAGGCAGCTCTGGAGCTTCTGCTGCTTGGAAAAGGGGAAGCTGCCTTGTCTGACGGCATTTCTGTAGGGATAACTGCTCTAAGAAGTTTGAGGCAGATCCTGCAAGTGTCTCAAGCCAGGGAGCTTGCTGAATCCGCTGCARTTCTGTATGGGAGAGGTTCATGAGCGTGAACTTTGGCCCATGGGAWCTGGAGGAAGCGAGATTACCCTTTAGACCATTTACTGTACTGGTCTGGCAGTGTCAAGACAACTAGAGTAATCAGAAAAGCTGGAAAAAAGGAAGAAGAAGAAGGCATTTAGTATCCTGCAGATGTGCCGGCTGTTGCCTATTTTATGAGTTAGGCTGTTTCGTAAATGCAGGAGTTGATAAAGCAACCTGCAATCCATAACAAGGTATTGATCAAACCTGCCTTTGGACAGCTCACTAGCCCTTAAGTCTGTTCAGGTGGTAAGATCTGGGACAAAGCTTTGCAGCAAGTGTGAGGAACGGTGGAAGAGCGGGACCAGAAACTAATTAACGGGGTGATGTAGTGCAGCGTGTTCTTGCTGGGTGCTCGGGGTTAGGTTTTAATTTGACAATTGACTGTTTTGGTGTTTCTACAGCTGCGGTTAGATATTTGACACTGATGGCAACGTAACATCTGACACGAGCTGCTTGAGCCGGACGCTTCAGCAGTTGCTGCCTAAACAAATAAGAGTTATTTTCCAGCCAGATAATTTTCCTGATCTGATTCCCTGTGTGACCACAAAGACAAACGCKCAAGAGCAGAACAGGGAGTTGACGCTGGAGGAGCAGAAGGGGGAGTGCAGATGGGGAAAAGGGAGTGATTGCTGAAACCAGTGGTGCTGTGGAAAAGTTGTCACATATCTTGGGTTTTTACGTTTCCACTTCGATCCAGGTTAGAGTTTTCCCGGCTCAGAAATAGAGGCAATATGAGAGCTCACAGGTGCTCTCTTTCCCCRGGTAGCATTTTGCCAAGGGTGAACATCCCTTACAATGGCATTTTCTTATTTCCAGTTTTTAGCTTCTCCAGACCCTTCCTTCTGTCTGCTCTTCAGCCCAGCTGCTGTTCTTGATATTGCAGCTTCTGCCTTGGTGACAGACAGGGGGAGTGCGGGAGGAACAACGTTTGCTTGACGGCATCTTGACATTGTTGGCTCCTTAGGTGTGTTCTTGCAAGTGTCCCTGTCGGAATTTCAAGGTGGGAAATAAATTGGTATCAGGTGCTGTTTTGTCTCTGGATAGCAATGCAATTTTTTCCTGCAGTGCTTGGTCACATGGCGTTCCTGAACGTGAATGACCTGAAGGCAAATTTTGGGAGGAACTTCACCCTAAGACCTTGGGCTGCCTGCGGACCATGCCACTATCACATTATTGTTGCTCAATAATCAGTTGGCCTGGACATTTCATTGCGTAAACATAAATATATTGTAAAATCTTAAACTTTGCCCCACACATACTGCTTGTTTCTCTCCTGTTCTTATCGTTAACAGGGGATTTAATCAGGAAAAAAACTGTGTTAAAGGAAGCGACTGGGATTTRTAGTGCGGGAACGCTCGGCCTGGCTGCTGTGTGTGTCGCTCAGTTGTGCACTGCTGGCTCTTGTACTTGGTGAGGAACCACATTGTGGTTCATGCTCGTAAGGAATAAGTGAAGAAATAGAGATTCGTTGATTTTTGGGGAAGCTTACATGAGCTGAGGCTCTCAATCGGTTAATTTTTTGGCTTCTTTTGGTCCTTGGGAGATACTGAACCAGCGGGGGCTGTTTAGGGCTCAGCTAACTTGTGTCTTGGCTGCAGACAGGTTTGCTCCAGAGAAGTGTTTTGCCTCACATAGGCAGCAGGACGTTCCTGCGATCTTCTTGCATGTGTTGGTGTGGAGCAGCGTGGCTGGGGTGGGCTTTCTATTGATGTTATTGTCTCTCTGCAGGGCTCTTCCATCAGCGGCCATGGAGCTTACGACCAGTGAACTCAGCATTTATGACAAGCTCTCCGAGACGATAGATCTGGTGCGGCAGACTGGCCACCAGTGTGGGATGTCAGAAAAAGCCATTGAGAAATTTGTCAAGCAGCTCTTGGAAAGAAATGAACCCCAAAGAGGACCTCCACGGTACCCTGTCTTAGCAGTTCTCTACAAGGTAAGACATCTTTGTGCATGCAGGAACCGTTTGAGAGCCTGAAGATCTTCTTTTGCACCTGAGCSTTTTATTTCCTGTTGCATTTTCTTGATGAATTCTTCTGAATTGTACTTATAAAAAGCCATTAAGTGCAGCTTGCCTCCTTCCTTCCATGAGTTGGTTTGCAAACAGAAGGAAGGCTGACGGCGGCTTGGAATTTCATATGTGTGTTGAAAGTTGAACAYGTCAACACTTCCCGCTCCTTAAGTTATTAAACAATGAAGTCTTTGGATTGATTCTACAGGCAAAGATTTCCAGTGTCAGCACCTTTAGCAGAAAAGTGAGGAAGGAAGGAGAGTCTTAAAGTTCAGGGTGGGGTAATGGAGAGTTCGAAGTTCTGCTTCTGATCCTTTCACAGGCTTCTACCTGTATTCATTCTACCCCTACTCTGTAAAATGGACCTATTGCCAAGAAATTTGATGATGGAAAAATGTTTTGAGAACATTAACTTCCAAGATACTATACACAGTATTACCAAGCAATTAAAAGGATGCTGTTTTGCTAGGTGATTTGGAGATATTTGCTACAGAGTGAAAATGTTACGATAACATTTGGTAATGTTCTTTATAGCTCAGTCATTAAAATAGTTTCTATTTAGAGAAGAAATCCAGATATCTTTTTTTCCTATCCTATAAATGCTCTATAATAAGGCAAGGAGATCAGGAAACTGGTAATTGGAACATCCGGTTTCTTGGAGTTTCTTTTTCTTGTTTTTGACATTGATTCATTTTGACTTTGACCAGGGGGGAAAAAATGTGTCATATCATCCCTTTAAAGCTTATTCAAAGCCTAGTGTGAAGGAGGGAATTGGTGCCAACTCTGCCAAAGCGTTTTGAAGCTTGACCGATTTCTGCAAAATACCCCTAAAACATTTTGCAAGGGCTCTGGTGGGAGCACAGGCTTTTTGGTTTAGGCAGGAGGAATCAAGAACTGTCTGTGGATGTTCCTCCTTGCCCTGGTGCCAGCTTTTTTAGCAGGGCTMCAATATAAGTATTGACTCATCTGCTGGAAGGTGGGTGCTGTTCTGAAGGGCCATGCAGCGTCGTTAACCGCATGCCTCTCTCCTTACAGGCCTTGCTCAYGCTGGGGCTGCTCTTGCTCACCGTTTACTTCGTGATCCAGCCGTACAGCCCGTTGCCAGCCGAAGCGCCGCTCACCAGAGCCCACGCCTGGGGCTCCCTCGTCGCTCACATCCGCCTGCTCTCCCTGCCTATTGCCAAGAAGTACATGCTCGAGAGTAAGGAAACCATTTCTCTGCTCTAACGTAGCTAGAAATACCAAGTTAAATACCAGCCATGCAAATCTTCTTGGGCAGCAAACTATCAGATGTGTTACTGGCATGACACCGTGTTTTTCTTTTTTCTTATCGTTGTGATTAAAAATAGCATACTGTATTTTAGCAGGAGTAATTTCCCAGCTATTGTTTGGGACTGTAGTTTATTTTCTTTCAAGCTTCATCATTTTCTGCTTGCATGTTCTCTTTTCCTTGGTCGTAACTTCTCAGTGTTTTTTTTTTTTCCCCAAAGCTGCTATTTCTCTAAAAAATCTCAGTGAAAGTCTTGATACCTTTGAGTTGAGCCCTATTGTAGAGATAGTACCAGGTAAAAGACAGGGATTTTTTGTTGTTTCTTTCTTCTGTGAGCAAGCAGGCCGAAACAGTTTGTGACCCAAATCCTGGTATTTGTGAATGAAGTGTATAGAAGTGTCAACACATGACCTGAGCTTAAGAAAAAAAAACAATTTTTGCCACACGGAAAATTTGGCAACAGTATTTATAGTAGTTAAATTAACGTTAAGGGTAATGTGTGTGTGAGGCACCTAGATAAGTGGTTCCCTAATTATGTGGCCCCATCATGGRTAATGAAGATAATAGATGTTCTGAGACTGGTACAATAGAAATGAGAAGGTTTGAGTGTTTCCCATTCCTTGTTAATCGTTTCCACTGACTTAGGCTGGCAAATGGGCGTAAGACAGGCTCTGCCTCTGTAATAAAATACAAAGACTGTCAGCAACGATAAAGCTGTGAATTATTTTGAGCAGGGAAGTGGCACAATGTTGATTGTCTCTTGGCTCACTGTAAAAACAAACTCCTGTGTCCGTGCTGGTTTATATTTAGCTTTGGCAGCTCATTGTGCCACAGCTCTCTGTTGAGGCTCTGACCTTCCTGCCAGAGCTAAAAAGGTCGCCCTGAAATGCCAGCATGGTTCCCTTTTGTGTGCGTGTCTCCCCCTCTTCTGACACAGTCACATRCGAGACTTTGTGGATTCAAGTCCGTATGGAAGCGCCAGGGTATCCCTTGGTTTGTGTTTCCTTCCTTATAAATGTAGATATCCCATAGGGAGGAAGAAACAAAAGGTGAAGAGACTTGCTTGACGTTAGCAGCCTGCTTCTCTCATGCATTTTGATTGACACTGCTCTCTCCTGTGTTGAGATGGAAACCAGCAGAAACTTCTAGGCTGGTGTTGGTCGGATCTAATTTTCTTCAGAAAGCGCTGGCAGATTCGTCCTTCAAATGCCACCATGTTTGCACAGGGTCAGCTTGGACRTGGAGAGTCCCGTGAGGTTCCTTGGGACACCAAAGGTTTCTAGGACAGGGGTGGCCCTAGTTGCAGTGCAGAAAGTCACGCGCGTCTTGCAGTGAAGATAAGCAAGCTACTGTGAAGATCATTGGCTACTGGTGTGAAAACAGCTGAATAGGGGGGAAACAGGGAAATATCCAAGGAGAGCAAGCGAAAACCATGTTTTCTGGCAAGGTAGGATATGAGGTTGGTGTTAAATGCACAAAATGCCTTATGCCTCCATAGTTCCTGGACATCTTCTGAAGTGACTRGCAATATGGTTGGGCAGAAGGCCAGATCTGGGGGTAGGAGGGTGGCGCAGATGGGCTGAGCTGTTCCCTCTCYGCTTTTGCGCCGTGTTAGGTTGTTAGGTGAAAATTACAGCATGCCCCAWTTAACAAATGTGCTAGGGAGGGCTCGGCTCCCTTCCCTCGTGCCTCAGCGAAGGGAGCCAGCCTGGGCCGTGGGTATTTGCATGGGAGCGCACAGCACCCAGGCTGAACCTTGGCTGGCTTCCTGTGGGAATCCCATGTGTCCTGCCTTCCCAGTGGGCAGCTGCAGCATCCCGGCACTGTCCCACGTCTGGCCGGCCCAGCGGCGCTGGTGACGTTTCGTTCATTTCATTACTTATTGCTGAATGGACTCCACAGGGGAAAAACATAAAATAAATAAAAAAGGGTGCAGCAGGGCTGAGTGGAAGTGGATGGCGTGGTGCTGGGCTGGGTGGTCTCGCAGGCGTTCTTGCAGTGCTTCCTTTGCGTGTTGCAACGTTGCGCCCTTTGTTTTGACCTTGTGGTGTCCTGAAGGGAACGAGTAGTGTCACATCCCTCCTCTTGTTGCTTGCTGCGAGCATAAGTCGGTCTAGCAGCTATAGTGAGCAGGTCTAGGACAAAACCCATGCAGGGAGATGGAGCAGCAGAAGAAAACACTAACCAAGGGAATCGGTCCATAGGCTTCTCTTCCTTTCTCCATGCAACTCCGTGGTAGAATTAATTTTTTTGCGGGGGCTGAGGCTAAAGCTTGGAGCTTCGTGTGCTTGGGCACCAGTTCAAATGCAGCTCGGGCTGCACTGGAAGTTGCCTGTGGGCTGTGGGGAGGTTTCTGGGCCCACCGGCGCTGCTGGCAGACTGCCCCGTCCGCACGACGCGACCCCGCTGGCCAAGTGGCCAGTGACCGGGCTGGTCTGTTCCGCTTCCTCGGGCCCACAGTGCCCGGCACCGGGGCTGTGCGTCGGAGCTGAGCTCCCTCTCCTGAGCCCACTTTGGCCCTAGTGGTTTGGGGGCAGGTTTGTCTCCAGGATTGGAGCCTSTTGCCCCAACAAGGAGGCCTTCAGACGCCCGAGTCCTCTGAGAGGCCGGATGAGTTCAAGTGGTGTCATGGGTGTGCAGGATATCTCTTCCCTCTCCKCCCAGCTCGGTGTGTCCTGTTCTTCCTCACCTTCCTGCCGTGGCCTCCTACCCCCAGAGCCCTGCTGCGGATGACAAGGGTTGCCTGTGTGGCCAGGGCTGTGGGAGGACCTTTGAGCCATTAAAGCAGRGCTGAAGAGCAGTTTGTGCAAAGAGGAGATGTCTCTTGTGTTAGGTTTGTAGGAGCACGTCCAAAGTAAATTTCCTTTCTGCCTCTTTTTCTCTTCTGCTGCTTGCCTGCTTTCTCCCCCCGGATCAATTCCCATATTCAAACTAATGTTTCCACTCCTTCTTTCTTCAAAGCTGGCCTTTAGATCCTTGGGTTTGGCCCCCTTGCCTCTCTTTCAGCTGTTTTCCCAGGACTGGGAATCGAGGTCCCATTGGTTTGGGGAGAAGTTCTGCGGAAATGTGGTTTTCGTTTGCCCTTCCTGAGCTCGTGTTTATGCAGAGCTTGTGAAGGCCTCAGCACTGGGCAGGGGAGAGCGCCTCTCCCKGCGTGAGCACGTTTCAGGTAGGCTGCAGAGCCTGGTGCAAGAGGATGACCTGTCCCTTGGGATGCGGTGGATTCCCAGGTCTCGGGGTTTAGCCAGGGCTATACCTGTTACAAGAAACAGTGTATTTCACATGGGCCCATGGGTTAACACAGGACTTCCCGGTGTGCTYCTAAGGACAAGGTGTAGGCAATGTGCCATGGATTCATTCCTCTGCCTACATCAGTCCACGTCAAAAAAAGACATCACGGCTTTGTCACACTCCACCTGCAAAGTTAGAGGTAAGAACACTTCTGCGTCCTTTAAAGAGGGAGAAACATGAGGATAGTGGAGCTCCTGGAGTTTATGGCAACAGGGGCCACATGAAAGTATTTTTCTCTTTTCTAGTGGAAATTTTAGCATCATAATGGTGAATGCTCTACACATTTATCCATGATTTTTCCCTTCATGGTGCTGTGACATCCTGAATAGCCTTAGTCATATCTAACTATGAACTTAGATGTCCCTTTGTCAACTGTTTGATAACTGCTCTTTGTCAACCACACAGATGGAGCAAAAACCTGACTAAGCAGAGTGTAAGTTCCTCTTGCATCAGCTTGTGTGTCTGCCCAATCTTTGCCTCTCAGAAACCTCTTCAGAGAGGGTCAGGCGGCGCTTTTGCACCTTGTCTGACACATTGTGGGCTCCTGAGACACATGCAGGTCCCGCTAGACGTGTCTCAACTTGAGATGGATGTTGTCCAGAGTGCATCTTCCAGGCTGGATTTCTGAGTTGGTGAGATAGTGAGGAAAACTTCATTTGTGCCCCTCTCTCAGTCTCCTGAAGCAAGCTCTTAACTGGAGATCCTTTGTGGACCTTGCTCTGCCTCCTACTTGGATCTCACCGAAGCTGGACAGCGCAGTGAGTTGATGTCCCTGCCTCCCCGATTCCTCAGGTTCTCATTGGTACAACTTGCACTACTCCTGTAATGACCAAAAGGCAAATCCGATGTAGGTCCTAATAAGAACAGCCTGTCTTGACCAAATATATCCTGCACGGTTTAAAATCAAGTGAGTCAGTAGCTGGAACCCCTAAATATCAGATGCACGTGTGCAGCTTAGTGGTGGAAAAGTGATCCCATGGAAGCTACCCTGGCTTAGAGAACACTGTGTTAAAGACTCCCTTTTGTGTAGTCCAAAAGGGCTAAAAACCAGAGAAATGACCCTTGCTGGAGGACGTTAGGCAAGGCCTTGCAGATGGCCCGTCTCTGTCACACTGCAAGGCCTGCCTGGTGCATTGGGAGCTGTTTGCAGGGATGGGTCACAGCAGGCYGGGGTTCTGGAGAAAACAGCAGCCTCTGCCTCTCGGTCAGCCACCTTCAGCTCAGCTTGAGGCTGGTACTGGCGTCTGGCCAGACTCTGGCTGCTTCCTGCACTTAACCCTTTGCAGGCAGATTCCTTTGCTTCTCACACATCTGCCCCGTTATCCCTGGCTCAGTGCGGGGCAGAAAGGGCCCACRTGCTTGCAAGACAAACCTTAACCTCTCCCTTCTTGCCCAGCTTTGTGGTCTGATTGCTAACCTGCCGTGCTGCCTTCAGGGCAGCCTCCTCCTCTCGCTCACAGAGCTTTTCAGTTTGTTCCTAAGCCAACTTTACGTTGCCCTATTCAGGCTCGTTTGCTCTCGTGTTCATGCACATCATCACGCAGCCCTTTGTGGGGCTGGGGCGTTTGGAGGTGTCTGAGCGTGGCGTGGGCTGCAGCTCTGTGCTGGGCTCCCTCTCATCCCCGCAGTTTAGCTGATGTTCTTCTTTTTGTAAACGACCTTTGGTGGCATAACCTGGGTCTTACTCAGGCACACGTGTTGGCYCATTCATGGGGAGGAAAGAAAGGCTGGCTTTGCACGGCAGGGTGGTGCCAGGCTGTTTTCATATACTGCTTTATTTTGGCCTTGATTCAGCCAGGGAGTTGTTTGTTTGGCTTTGCTGACAGTAAACTAACCCCAATAATTGTGGGAATCCAGAATGTTTAAACTCTCCCTTTTGCTTTTATATTTTGAAGCCTTCGGGMCTTCTTGTTTCCTTGTTTGACAAGCCAGAGAACTCCCAGTTTGTGTTTATTTCCTCACAAAGAGCACTTGTGCCGTGGAGATAGAGGCGTTTGATAGACGAGCAGACCCCTCTTTGCCCAGGCCTGTCAAACCTATGGACTCCAGCTGCCGTCAGACAAGTGGAAGCAACTTGGAAAGTGGAAAATTTGCTTTAAAACGACGTGATTGCTGTGGCTGCTCACACAGGCACCCTCCGAGCAGCACGGGCTGCCTGCAGGGTACCTGCCTAGAGGCACAGGCTGGAGGGGACTTCTTAGGAGGCCTTTGGTTTTGCAGGTTGGTGAGCGCAGCTTTGTCCCCGGGCCCGGCTCCCTCGTGCGCGTGGGCTGCGAGCCCCTCCAAGCTGAGCAGCCTGATTTCACAACATCTCGTTGGATCAGAAATCACTGCTGTCCTTTGCTACAGATTTGACAAATCGTCCTTAATTTGACTAATGGGTTGTTTGAGCAGCCGTTACCCATTAGTGAAATGAATGAGTTCTTCTTTCAGCTGTTGCATTTTCTTAGAGCAACCTGGGGTTTCTTGTGTGTGTGTGTGGTGGGGTGGGAGGTTGTTATGTTGTTGCTTTTTCTTTCCTTTCTTTGGCTTTTCCTAAAAATGCTGTGAACTAAACTGGGAGGTGCGTTTTTGTCTGGTCATAAATATGTCCAGAATACTCGGAGCTGCAGAAATGCCCAATGTGAGGAGGTGGCGAGGGTCAGTGCGCTAAATCAGGACCCTTTTCGTAGCCTGCATGTAAATTCCACCGTGATGCCTTCCTTAATCAGGGCTTCCACACTAATTAGTAGGTGTATCTCATGATTGCTTTCTCCCATGCTCAGAACCCCATTGGTTCAGTCTCACATTGACTTGGCATTAAAATGATCGATTTTTCAGCCTGAAGGAAAAACTTCAGTAAGATGGAGCTCTGGGAAAAGTTGCTTTTCCCAGAGATGAGGAGATTTACTCATGTCGTGGGCTGTAATCTTCAGTTAATGTCTGCAAATTGCTTTGGGCTTTTAACATACTAATTTATCTTCCTATAAGGGGTAGGAATGTGTTGATAAGCATCTAGTATATCCTGCTGCATTGGCATAGCTGTTCAAGCAGCAAGTTATTTTCTKGAGGTGTCCAGTATCTGTAAATCAGCAGTGGTCCCAGCATGGCAAGTGGTGAATCATATCTCAGGAGCACGAAAAACTTGGCCTTTTTGGCTGTGAAAGCAATAACAGGACGTTACGAGCTGCAACCTCACATCAAGGTTAAGGGCCAGACCTTGCAAATCCCTCTCCTTAAAATAATGGGAAACAGCATTGTAAAATCCAGCATCTGGAAATGGGATCTTTCCAAATGCAGGAGAAGCTGCAGCGCTTCTCTAGATCACTGTTGCAGGGGGGAATTGGATGCTGGAGCRCAGAGGATTTTGTGGGCTCCTCATCCCTTGGAATCTTAGGGGTTCACTTGCCTTTAGAAAGCTCTGCCTTTAGTCAGTTGTAAGAAACAGCTCGTGATTAAGCTTTTGCTACCAGAATGRGTGAAGGAGGAAGCAAGTGTCCCAGCTTGCTTGCAAGTCCACCCTGGTCCCTTTTTGCCAAGGAGGAAGTGCCACGYGAGGCAGCAGGCAGGCCGAGCTCTTGCTGACCCCTTCTTTTAAGAGCTCTCTTCAGATGCACTTTGAAGAGCTGTGAGCACCTGCAGCCACGGGCAGACGCTGCGTGTGGAAAGCAGCACTGAGCAGCTCCCCAGAGCCTGGTTGTGGTGTCAACACAGCATTGCGGTGAGGCACTGGGCCGGGCCCTGGGGAGGCCTCCCCATCCTGAGCTTACCTTGGAATTGTTTCCTCGGGATGTAGTCGTGYGAACCCGCTGCACAGAACTGCCTGTGTCTAGAGCCCTGAATTCCTCCCAGGCTTGCTGAAGCTGCTCGAATACTCCTAGGACGGGTCCCTGGTGAGTCGTGTGTTGGGGCTGGGAAATAGCAACCTCAGAAGGATGAATTGGAGATTTTGAACCAACTTCTACAGTTTACTGGCTTACTGGTTTTACAGTAAGGAGCTGCTTAGTGCATTTGACAGCTTTCTGGGGAGCTTTCTTCTATTTTTTGTGGGTGATGGTGGCAATAGGCCTGGGACTCTTCCATTTCCCCTGCAACCAGATTTTCCTGTGATGTAGCTGTCATATGTATACAAATATATATATATATATATATATGGGCAGGTTTCCATGGGTTTAATTGCCCTGCTGCAGCTGGCACAAGCAGGGCCATATCTTCTTAATGATCTCTCCAGCATCCAGTTTGGTTCCTCCACACCCAGCTGCGTGCACATGCAGCCCTCTGCAGTCCTCGGGACGGCCAAGAAACTTGGGAGATCCTCTGCGAAAACATCCAAGAAGGGCGGAGTGCTCATTGCAAACTGATTGTAACTCGAAAATTATTTTCCCTGCCTCGTGGAAAGTACGCTCATAAACTCCTCGCATTAATCCCAGGCGCGTTTTGAGCAACGTTATCTCTTCATCTGCACTGTGTTAGCAGCTGGAAGACCTCGGCTGTAGCTGGGATCTGTCCAGACACAGGGGCAGCTCTTGTGCCGGAGAGCTAACGGGATAAACACGGTTACGGTGACAGCCGAGGACCCACGTTCTGCTGGACAGACCCTCCTCGCAGAGGATGGGCAAGTAAAAGCACGAAGGAGGAGTCGGTCGGGACCGGCTCATGCTTCTGTTGTGCCAATTGTACGTGTCAGCTTCAACCAGAGCAACCCCCCAGGGTGTCCAGGCAGGGACATAATCCGTAGGGAACGGAGGGAGCGAAAGGGAGGACGAGCATCCCTGGCGAATTTGTCCCTGTGCTTGTCATGCCAGTCACACGCGAGCTGGTGCGCAGGCTAACAGCCTCAACAATCAATCTAAAAGATTAATTGCAAGAAGAGAAGGGGGRAAAAAAAACGCCCCAGCCTCTCTTGCAGCATTTGCAACGCGTCTCGGCCGTGCGCCCTTGGGTTATTCACGGGGAGAAGAAATAACCGCCTGAATCGGGCAATTGAGAATGCAAATATCCCAGAGCAGCTGAAAAGAGGAATCGAGCTCTATACCAGCAAGCTGATTAGCATCCTGTTTTGGGGGTCACAACCCTGAGCCTGGGGAGAAAATTTTAGGGACTTAATCCTCATGGACGATGTTTCTTAAGTTTTCCTCTGGAAGCAAATTATTGTCTTGTTCATCCTGGTGTCACTGCAGACCGTAAGCAATGTTGTCTTGTTCTCCCCTTTATGGTGACTGCCCTTCCCCGGTGAGATCTTTCAGCCTTTTGTTCCCTGCCCATGACCAGCTGTTTTCTGTGAGTTGAGGGGTTTTTTGTTGTTGTAAAATTTCTTTCTACAGCCGGGGGAACAAAGATCTTCTTTTTGCTCTTGTGAGCAGGGAGGGAAAGTTCGTTGGAGCACTTTCTCATGGGAGTGGGACTGGTGCTTGCAGTTAGAATTTTACACTTTGTTTTTTTGCCTTTTCTGCCCTTTGAAAAYAGCGTGGATGCATCTTCCAGCGAGACTAGGAGTTGCATCCTGATCCTTTTCAGTCTGAATCCCAGCAGCAGGAGGGGAAATGCAGCAGTTCGGAGCTGACTGGCGATATTGAGAGAGTGGAAAGCAAAATAAATCCTGAACTGCTGCTTTGCCGTTATGTCCCGATGAACCTTAATGCTCTGTACCACTGCTGCCTGCTGCAGATGTCAGAAGGAAAATAAAACATGCTCTCCTAGGAAGCAGCACTTACTGATAGTGACCCTCGCACCGAGCACTAGCGYGGCTGGAAATGGGAACCCCTGGGGAAGGCTGCATGAAGGGTTGATTTTTCTTGCCTTCCCCTTGAATTTGGGTGGGTTTCCTGCCCTTTCCCAGTTTAATTCCCATGCAGAAGTACAGCTTTGGCGCCAGAGTTGTCACTGTTGTTTAATAAGAGCTGMGTCCCCTCGGTTGTTCCTGCGGATCTGTTAATGTAGAAATATGTGGGGCACTCAGCAACGTCCTTCCTTGGACCGTTCAGTTGATGGTCTTAATGTTACTTAGCAGCTCTCCCAGCACAAGAAGTTAATTTAGGGGAAGGAGGACAGATATTGGCTTCAAGTAATTATTTTACAGGGAAATCTAACTTTTGGCAATGTAAACACGTGCAGTGTTTGATGAAGGCCAGTCCATTGACTGCAGGATAACAGCACTTTCTTCCCATTTTAGCTCCCAAGCAAATCCATGCAACGAATGGATTTGCCAGCAGCACATTTTGGTGAAATTTCCTGTTCTCCATCAACCTTCCATGTGTTGTAGACCATCTACAGGGCTTTGGGGGTTTGTCCAGTGCAAAACACAGACTTTTCACCCAGAAATGGTATCTCCAAGATCTTCAGCCTGTGCTAGAAATGTTCTCTAATTAGAGTTCCCAGTCACACTTGCTCCATAGTAGTTTTTTGAAAACTACTATGTTTAGTGTTTAGAGTTTAGTGTTTGGGATAATGATTTAATCGCAGAGTCTGTCTCCTTTCCGTTTCGATTTTTGCCTCATTAAATGTGATTCTCCTGTTTCCTTCCAAGAATGCCAGGACTGGTGGGCCGCAGGCTGCCGGCAGAACAGCTCCGCRCTTGCTGCAAACTGCACAGCCTGCTCTGCTGTGAGGAGCCTCCCGATAGTGGCAGACTTCGGAGAAGTATCAGAAAAGCTCCAGACGTCTCAGCCTTTTCTAGTGAAGGTAATGGATTCGTAGGGCTAGATGATTAGTCTAGAAACTAATAATTAATTAACTGTGGTTAGGAGTGTGCTGAGCTCGGTGGTGTCACTGTTGCATCCTCTTTGGCGGGGGGGAAATGGGAGAGGAGAAAAATCCCAGGTGCCGCGKTTTTATCCTGCTGTCTTTTGTTGTTTAAGACAGGACAGTATCTTTCTTATGAAGAGCTAAAGCATTTTCAGTCCCAGGACCCAGAACTGGCAGAGGTTATAATAGAAGAACATTCAGCTGAGCTGTGGAGCTGCCTTCCAAGACAGAGCTTCCCGTTTTTCTTTCCCTGGTGAGTCAAAGACAAAGCACGCAGCAGACGGACACTTCCCTTTTGCAGGAATGCCCAGGATTTGCCTGTATGAATAACTTAACCAGTTGCACTTCAACTACAGGGAAAAGGGAAAAGGAACAGAGTACAGATTTCTGTCCACCTCCTGGCACTGCCTGGATTCAAGTGGAAGGCTTCTCTATGAAGGTGATTTGATTTGTGCTGGGGTTTCATATACTGCTCCTTTTACAAGACAGAAATATCCCAGTGACTGGTTGGTCCTGCTCTTCAATCCATACACTGATTATCTAGATTGTGGTCTGATCACCTGGGGCAAATGGTTTCCATTTCTAATGTGATTAATCAGGTGATTAATCACAGGTTCTCAGTGGGAATCAGCTGCCATTAGCTTTGGCTAAGGAGCCGTATTTTGACTTCTGCAAAACAAAGGTCAGAGGCTCCCGCTGTTTCTGTTTGGTCTCTGTACGAAATTAGTCACGCTTAACCCTGGCCCTCTCAGAACCACGCTGAAACTTCTTGAGGATACAAAACGTTTTAACAGTTCAGAGCTCTCTAAGGCTATGGAGCAACTCAACGTGTTAGCAAAGACTTTGCATATAAAGTAATGCAGGAAGGTGACATTTGGTGCAGCGCTTGCATGACGGTCCTGTCCTGTGCAGTGCCACCTCTGTCACGCAGGGCGCCGGCTTGRAGAAAAGCACAATGGGGTCAGTAATTGGGCTGAGGCTTCAGATAGTTTTTGGGGTGACTTTCAGCCACGGCGCCTGAAGGTGGATGGTCGTGGTACACAACTATTAATCATGCTAAGCCACTCATCAGAACTGTAAAAATAACAAGCCCCACCCTGCCTGTTCCCGTCTTGTTCCCTGGCCTAGAAAATAGATTTGGATTCCCCCGCCTTGCCATGTGGTTTCAGTTACTGCTGTGGATGATGCCACCTCTCCACACTGTTGTAATTGTTGAAGATGATCAATGATTCAGAATGTTTTCAAGGGAAGAAGGGAAAGAAATTGTTTAGGTATCCGTAGTGACCTGCTTGTTCTCCGTATATGTGGTCGTGCTGCAGGTACTAAGAGGAGAAGGCAGGAAGGAGCGCATGGTTAAGAAAGGCAGATTTTTTTGCTCACAGGACTGATTTAGTGTCTGCTGCAGTCTCCTCCTTCTAAAAGGGTCTTGTCTTTTAAACATGAGTATTACCGTAGTGTGATCTCTTTTTAATTTGTTGTTTTGTTTTTAAGGAACAAGTCTCTGAATAAAACTCGGATTCTGCAGGAATTTTTCCCCGCTTCCTCTCTACTGTCCTTCCCTAAGTCAGTGTCTCTGGAGAGCTGCTTCCTCATCCGCCATCCAGATTTAGGGAATAAGGTGAGAAATTCACCCCTAGCTGCTCCTGGCAGTCAGTTTCACCTATTTTGAGATAGCTGCCGTGGAGAAGTGCCAGGGAAATTGGGGTTTCTAGCCTGATATTCTCCCTCCTCCTCACRTGGGTTTTCTAGGTAAAGGGCCTGTATTGCTTGGGACCAAAGAGGGGACACTTGCATGCAGCTGAGCCAGAGTTTGTCATGGTCTGCTGGTAGCTGCAGTAGCAAACTGGGGTTTGCACTGATTCTCCTTGCGTTAGGCTCCAAGTTGCCCCCTTATGATCAAGCAGCCCCCAGAAAAGCCAGCAAGGCCTCTGAGATGCTGTCCTCTCATCCTAGAGCTACAGTTTGCACAGCCTGTTTGTTGTTGGAAGTGGACAGCTCACGCTAACTGTCGTGCCTCTGGACAAGTGTAGAGGACACTGCAAGATGTTCGAGGTGGAGCTGGAGGCTGGAGATTTCGGTGAGTGCCTATTGCAACGTGCAGGGTCTGGGAGATCATTTGGAGCAGGAAGACTGTGTCCAGCTGCATCTGTTATATCTCACTCCTAAGAAAATGGTGTGCGCCATTTCATCTCCACACCGGGGTGTGCTTCCAGCACTTCGGTAGTGGGAAAGAAGAGTGATGTTTCTGGGTTGGGAGTTTGTGGCCTGGAACACAATCAATGTGCTGCCATGAGATGCTGAGTGTAGAAGTGGCTAAATGGAGCAGTAGCCTCAACATGAGGGGCAACTAAAGCTCTGCTGGGTGTTATAAAAGCAACATCTCATGGAGGGCTGTGTCTTTTCAAGGAATTCCTGTGTACCTATCACATCGTGGGGAGCGGGAGCAGTAACTGGGGATGAATTCATGTAACGTGGCCTTCTCATTGCGTCTCCCAAAGGTTTCGCCAGTGCGGATTACTGGACCATGAGCTTCACTGCCAAAGGGACAGAGCCTGCGGTTGTCTGCGATGGAGCTGCTAGCTAAGGACGGTGGGGAGGGAAAACTGAGCTGCTTCCAGGACAAGAAGACTTTCAGCTTTGCAGCCAAAGCACCATCTGGAAAGCRGTCGAGCCAGGGCGATGGGGCAGGCAGCTTTGCCACCCTGCATGTTTACAGTGTTTCCAAAATGACTGTTTTCCTGACCTGTAAGGTAAATCTTTGCCTTTCCTCAGATAATTTTTGGGAGAAGCTCRAGCTGCTTGTGTCCTTCCCTGTCCCCTCAGGTATGCCCTGGGTTTGCAGCTAAGGATTTTTTTTGCAGAAGCATCAGAGGAATTTCTCAGGATGAGATTCACCTTGTGTCCTTTGTGGATTGTGGCACTTCCGAAGCTTTTGGGAAGGGTAGGGGCACAGGGAGTGTGTGACACTTCTGTGTTCCTGCCTCTTGGGCTTGGAGCTGCCGTGTAAAGGGAATGCACTGGTGACGTGTCCCCMCTCTGCCCCGTCTCTCTGTTGCATCCGTAGCCATGTGCCTCAACAGAGCGCCCTGCAGAGCCCATCTCGGCTCCGTGCCCCCGGGCTGGAGCGAGCCTTACAGCGGAGACCTCCCCTGCATCCTCCTCTCACCAAATGACTCTGTTGGGGCCTCTCTGTGTCTTGTGCTCACTCTTCTGTGCTGCTCTATGAGGAGGTTGTAGGTGAGTTGGATGGAAACGGTGCTTTTTTTGCCCCCCCATCCCCTTTCCTGCAAAAATACCAAGGCAGGTGCCAGGTCGTGGTGCTGAGAGTGCAGTCATTTTGAATGGACACAGAGCCAGGTACAGAGAAGCTCTTCACAAGTTTTGTCATCCGTTTGTGCTCCTAAAGCACCAGCTTATCCATTTTCATATATCCCTTGCTGGAAGAGGTGCTGGCCACATTTCCTGCCTGGGATCCATGTGGCAGCACCTGAAAGCTTCCTCATTCCTGGCTTGTTTTGCACCGACTCCTTCCAGACCCGAAACCCTGTGTTCAGAGCAAATGGTGGTTTTTCCCGAGTCCCTTCCAAGCTGCCTCTGCATGCTTCCTGTTGCTTGAGCACTGCTGTGCGCAGTGCCCTGAGAGAGGCTCCGTTTTGGTGTCCACAGGCTGCGGGTGCTGTGGGCCCTTCCAAGTTTGATCCTTTGGGTCTGGTCCTGCTGCAGAAGATCGCTTACAGATGTGGCGGGCTGAACTCCCAGGCCAGGGCTGGGGCTCAGGACATCCTCTCACACTTGTTAATATGGAACTGGGAGGGGTTTTGTTTGAAAGCAAGTGAATTCTGTTCTCAGGAGCAAGGACCTTTTCCTTTGTAAGTGTTTTACGTACATGTGGAATGACAGAGTGGGAAAACGTCTCCCCAGCCATGGGAGTTTTTGAGGGAAGGGGAGGAGGCGTTTTTCATCGAGACCAGAAGAATGGGAGCAGACTTTGTGTTTATTAATCTTAGTAGAGTCTGGCAAAAGCTGCCAAATGGGATGACCACGTCTGGCTCCCGTGCAAAGATAAGACAGAGGAGGTTCCTGCTCCAAACAATTTGGTTGGAGGCCTTGACACTGCAAACATTTCTATGCATAACCCTTGTGTTTTTCCTGTTAAGGGAGGAGAGCACCCCCAGCACCGTGTCAATCTGTGTGTTTGGCCCTTGAAAYTGGGCAAACATGCACCAGATCTAGCAGAACCAAAGGGAGGGAGTTTAACTCTCTTAGAGCAGAGAAAGGACTCATTTAATTGGTAGCAGTCTTAAAGGGAATTGGATTAATAAGATTTGTGTTAGTGTAGTTACTGCTTGGGGTGTGTTTTACACTGCATGCAATGCTGTACATGCCAAGAGCCACGCACCCCTCTTCTCTCTTCTTAAAGTGTGGATTGGATCTTAGTTAATGGAAAGTCGGGAGTGCAGCGATGGTGGGATTAGGTCCTCTGTTAGTGACCGTTGCTGTTTACGCTTTGGCAGCTGCTCAAGCTGAATCCAAAGGCAGTCAGGGTTACTTCACCTCTCACTCGTTTTGTACCTGATGCATTTCTGTAAAGTACTTGGTGAGGCACACGGAGAACCTGCTGGACCCTTTACTACGGAGATTGCGGGTGGTTTGGTGATGCCGTTATTTCGAAGTGTCCTTGAATGTAACTTGCAAAAGAGCTGCAGGGACAACGTCTGTGAGATGTCTGTAGTTTGAGAGTCACTCTTGAGTCGCACTTAAGGCACTGGGGCTGCTTGGCTGCTTTGGGGAAGAAGCAGAGGGAATTGATCTATTTGCAGTTGCTGTTTGGACTGGGGAGGGTTCCAGGGCAGGTTTGTGCCCCCTTAGAAGTGCTCTCCCTTATGGCTTCTCCTGTGCTCAACGTGTTGCAGCTGGTTGGACTGAAGATGGTGAGTCTGGACTGTTTGCGGACCAGCTTTCCAAGTGCACTTTATGGTCTCTGCCTAAGTTTCCAGATCTGTGTCTAGGCGATACATTGCATATGTCCCAACCTTGCTCCCTCTGGAGTTTACATCATTTGTTTTTAAACTTCCAGTATATTTTCCCTTCCTCTTCCAAAACCTGTAAGGAATTAGCTGCTAAACTAAAACAGGAGGGCAATTGTCCTGCTGATAAAGAGCTGATCTTGGCCGTGGCCGCTGTTGAGTGCGGAACCCCAACCTGCAGCGCAGCTTCTAGAGCAGCTCCTGTTTTCAGCTGCCAGAGGAGTTAGTGCAGATGCCTTTTGTATTGCAGCGTGGGCTTTGCATTTGCATTTTGCAATGCAAAAAGCAGCTTTCACATCATAGCCAAATGGCTGCAAGTGAGCCYTTGGCCACCTTGCCTGCTCCCAGCAGGTCTTTTTCTGGGGCTTCAGCTTTGCTCAGCCTTTCCAAAGGCTACAAGAGGCTGTTGCTCTTCCCAAAGAGCCAGCCACCTCCTGGTGATCCACTGAGGTTTGAACCAAATGGAGAGAATGTGATTATTTACTTTCAGGGCATCGCGGTGACAAAACGTGATGAGTCACAGATGGCGAGCGTCATGTTGTCTCCCTCGCCTCTAGCTTCATTAACACATTTTCTATATGCACAAGTGCCAGTTTTAGACAATCCCCCACCCTAGCCAGCTCAAGGAAGTGCCCAGCTGAACTGGGCATCCTGTCTTTTGGGATCTGTTGGATGCTTCCGAGCTCTTGGCCGGTGAGCTGGGAGGCAGCTCACAGCCCAGAGGCTGCAGAGCTGCTATGAAATCGCAGCTGCTRTGAATATCGAGCTCAGAAATTGGTACTGCCCGAGAAGCTCATGGGCAGAGAAGGTGGAAGGATCGTTTCTGAACCGGTCGGTGTGGAAAGATGGGCTGCCCCATGGGTAACAGCGTTGTGGTCTAGAGCTGGTTTCCAAAAACAGGTCATTGACTTGCTGTTGGTGACTCCTGAACTCAGGGTGACTGGAAAGGCAGAGGAAGGAGTATATATTGCCTCCTTGGGTACCAGGAAATCACCATTCYTATGGGGGCTCAGTTCCCGGTTCCTCTGGAGTTGTCACTGATATTGCACACAGAAATCCCCGCTGGGATCCCCATTGCAGCCTCAAGATCCCTTTGCAGCACCCAGGAGAGCTCTGCAGGACGAGGTTTCCCTGGGGTCGCAGGCCTTTAGCTTCTCTTGCTGTACCAGGCTGGCAAAGAAAATGGTTTTACTGCCAGGCTGGATCTGAGCAGCTCCCCTCTCGCCCCTGGCTGCTGAGCAGCAAATGCCACCCCTCTTTTTGCAGCAAGTAAAAGGGGTTTTTGCACCCCTCTTCTGCTCCCTCTCAGTGGGAGAAGGCACCGCAAGAGGAGCTGGAGGACGGGAGATCCTGCCCACATCTCCGCAAGGCGCCCCTTTGGTGAGCAAGCTCTTAAGTCTTTCCTGCTCCCATCAGTAATTCCGCTCCCGGGAGCGAGGCYGGCAGGGTTGCTCTGCTCCCGGGCTCCTTGGCTCCCCTTGAGCTCAATGGCCCCCCCAGGAACCCACCAAGCACTTTTGGGGGTCAGGAGGCAGTTTCGGCAGGTGTAGGGAGAGCGCTCGCTTCCTGGAGACCAACCTTTTCACATTTACAGCTCTATAGTCTCCTCTTAAGGAAACTCCTTGCAAAGGACAGACTTACTGTCCTGCTGAGTTGAACAAGGGAGATGCTTTCCTTCTTTCCTTTTGCTTTGGAGATGCTGGCAAGTGACCGTTGGTTTATTTTCAACGGTATCTCTTTGTCTATGGGGAAGGGAGGCAGAATAAAAAGGCTCAGGGGTGCTGGGAAGTAAAGCTATATATGCATAAAGACTGTTTCAATTCTGTACACTATAAATTCAGTGGTGGGTTAAAAAAAAAAAAGAATGTAAATATGCAATTAATGGAGAGTTTTATGGATGGTCATAATTTAATATATTGCAAACTTTGTAAATACTTGAAAAAAGCCTGTAAAGTGTGTAAATAAATGAGATTTGTATGTAAGAGGAATAAAAAAAAAGTTTTTACTTTTTGCAATTCAATAGAAGTATTAATGCACCCTTTCCCCCTTTTCTAGTTTTTCAYTGTTAAACTGTTTTTGGGGGTGTTTTACGCTTGCTTGTGCACTTTTTCTAAGTGTCAATATTGTTTTAAGAGAAAGCTGGAATCCCTTTGTTTGGAATATGTCAAAAGCAACAAATGCTTTGCCAGTTCTAGCCGGTTTCCCCGAGCAAAGTTGATGCAAGAGCTCTGCTTGTCCCTCCTGCCTTTCTAATAAGTCTCTTCATAATTAGCTTGTTTCGCTCAAGCCCTGATTAGAAGATGACAAGTTCTTCCAGAGTTCATAAAAACAGGCAAGGAGAGGAGAGAGAGATCATGTTGCTATCAGGACAGCGTGTTAGCCTTGTTAGTCACCAGAGGAGCCACGTTGAAGACCCTCGAGATGCAAGTCGGGAGAAAAGGGGGCTCTGTTGCTTCTGCACCTCCAACTTTCGGGCTTAATGGAGCCCACGGGCATCGGGTGGACCCCTTTTCCCCCCCTCAGGTACCAGTGTGGAGCTCGTGGGCCGTGTGCTGGAGCTGCCGGGTCCCTGGGGTTGCAGTGCATGACAGGCTGTTTCTTGGTTGAGCAGAAGAGCTGCTGCATTCCTCGCACGCTTACTTCATGCCGGCTGGACACGAGGGTGGAGCTTGGACCTTGCTCAGTTAGTCTTGGTGCTTGGGCTGCTGGCTCCAGAAAGAGCCGCTGGGGCAGGTTGGGGAGCTGAGAGATCGTCCCGAGCTGCTTCCACCGAGCGCTGCTCCTGACCCTGCTGAGCACCCCGGCTGTGTCCCACATTGCCCCACCTGAGTGTCACTGCCCCGCAGGCCACATGCCCTCATCGTGACTCTTCCAGGTCTGTTTTGCCTCCTTGGGAGCATCATGTGTCCCGTGTCTGGTGCTTGGTGCTGTCTTAGCTCCTCAGAGGCTGGGTGGGATGCTGTGGTGCTTGGGCCAGGCTGGTTCTTCCCCTTTTTTTGGAGCTTGCTGCTCCATCTCTGCTCCCAGTTGCAGACACCAGTGYGTGAACCGAAGTTTTCCCGGTGTTGCCTCGTCCCTCACACCAGCCGGGCCGTAGTGAAGGCTCTGGAGAGCGCAGTGGTGTTTTCCAGTTGTTCATGCAAGTCTCCAGAGATGCAGCAGAGCTGTCAATGTCTGCTGATGGAGGCAGGTTTGCCCTGACTCAGACGCCCGGCCTGCCGCTGACCTCAGCGCTGAGTGGGAACCCGCTGGCTTGAGCAGATCAGTTGAAGGTGGCCTGGCGGGATACCACGACTGGGCCTTGCTTACAGAAACCGATGGACGACTGGGAGCAAGATAGACCCCGGACCTCGCTGCTTCATGAAGGAGGAGATAATGTGCAGAGGTAGGAGGTTTGGGGGCAAGCAGAGCTGTCAATGTTGTCCAAAGCGGAAGGGAAACGACYGTGGAGCAGGACGTGGGGAGAAGGGAGGGGACGGAGGAGGCAGAGCAGACGGTGTGATTAACTTGGCCCTGCTAACCAAGCTGCCCACCCGCTGATCCTCCTTAACGAGGCAGGCTCCCCAAAGGCAGCTCCTGGAGCAGGGCCGGGGCAGTTGCACAATCGCAGATGGGGAGGACGAGACGCAGGCGGGAAGGTCTCTGCCAGACGGGCTCCAAGGTAGTCGGGGCCTTGAGTGACTCAGGGCCCTGATGTGGAGCCCTCCAGGTGTCCGGAGGAGCTGGTGCACGGCCAGGCCCTGCAGCATCACTCGTTATTCCAGCCAGAGCCAAAGGGGGCACCTTGTCTCCCTCAGCTCCCCTTTCTGGGGCGATTTTGGCTCTGGGTCCTGTTCACCCTCTCCTCACCAGGCCGTGGGGAAGGGACCACCCCCCTTCCCAACAGGGTTGGCGGAGATCCAAGGATGCTGTTGCGCAGTATCCAGCTGCCTTTCCCCCYGCTGGGACCAACACGGAGATCCAGGGGCAGAGCCGTGGTGAGCTCTGACTCCCGGCTGGGCAGCTAGGACACTGCAAACCGCTCGGCCGCTGCCTCTCGTTGCCTCCTTCCAGAGTCCGCAGCACAGCGGGGGACCCGTGTGCACGACAGGGCTTTGCATTTGCTCGCCAGTTGCTCAGGATTATTATTCCAGTTTTAAGAGAGGAGGGGCGGGAGGTAAGGAGACCCCACAGCTGAAGGCTAAAGCCACGAGCAGCAGGTCCAGGAGGAGGCTGCAGGGATAACCACGCGCGGAGCGGCTCCGTGGCGGGGAGGGGACCCTCGCACGCGCGCTGGCACGGCAAGAGCTGCTGCTCTGCTCTGTCGAGGCTGCTATGTGAGATGGGTGTGTTCCGTGTGGCTCCGGGACCACTCTCCTAAAGAACTACGTTTCCTCCCCAGTCTTCAAGCTGTTGGGTGTTCCTTGCTTTTGGGAGGTGCTTTAAATCCAGCTGCCAGAGCCGTGGGCTGCTAAGAGCAGAAGCTGTGGCTGCACGATGCTGAGCTCGGGGCTCTTCCCCCTTCTCCTGTTGTTCGCAGCACTGGAGCTCGGCTGCGCCCTGAGTGATGAAGAAAAGAAGATCATCGTGGATGGGCACAACAAATTCCGCTCCCAGGTCTCTCCTCCTGCTATGGATATGCTGAAGATGGTGAGTTGCTCTTGCTGCAGGGAAATGTCCACGGGTGTCTGTCCAGTCCAAGCCTCTGTCTTCGTGCAAGGAGGGACTGGGGTGCGCTTTATTTGCCTTTGCAGGTGAATGATTCTTTAACCTATAGGAGATGATGCCAAATTCCAACCTGAACTGCAGATTACACTGTTGCTTCTGTTCTCCCGCGTGTATTTGCCCGGGCTATGAGGGAGGTCCTGTTTTGCTGGAGGAAACTGAGGCATGGGCCTAGCATCACTTGTYGCTGCTGTGGGAGCCAAGGAAAGCCCTAAGGCAGGGCTGGTTTTTGGTTTGCCTGGCCCCTTGAGTTGATTCAGTGTGATTGCCGTGTTCATCTTGCACCTCGTGTGATTATTTTTTTGCAATGYGTTTGGAGGAGCACTAGTGCTGATCAGAGCTAGCTGCAGAGTTAGCTCTTTCAGTGACAGGGCACTTGGAGGAGACCTCCCTGTACGGCCTGCAGCTTGCAAAGACTGAGTTACAAGTTGGTGAGCTGGTTAGTAGGARTTTTCCTGAGGAAGAAAGCAAAAAAGTCTAAGTTCAGGCATACGGAGTCTGGCAGGTGATTATTTTAAAGTCAAAGGGAACGTGGCAAGGACCCGCTGCAGCATTTCCCATGGAAACCCCCCAGAGCAAGGCACGCCACACTCAGGGAACAAGGGCTTAGGGGCAGCGTCTTAGCAAAAGCAAACATTTACGTGTCCAAAAYGTGGGTCAGGCTCCTTAGGTTGAGGGCAGTCCTGAACAAGCGACAGACCTGGCTACAGACCTTTAGTGCCTTTGGAGATACTCTCCCCTGCGGGAGCCGCGTTGGAGCTTAGTGGGATCTAATAGACCATAGGGGACCTGATGATGCTCCAGAGTGGACGTGGTTTTCTAGGGGGGAACACATGTGCAGTGTAAAACAGCCCCGACGGTTTCTCGGTGTCTGTTTTCTATGAAAACGCCGCCCTCCTGGGACCGTTCCCTGGCTCCGTCCTTGCCTCTGCCTCTGCGTTCACCTGCTGCCGTGGCACCAAGCCCGGCTTAGGTCACCCCACGCTTCTGTTTGGGCCTCGGCTCTGGTTGCTGTGGAAATCGCTCACCCCATGAGGGATACATGGCCTAAAGCGACTTATTTTATTTTAATGAGGCAAATCCTGCAGACATGAGTACCCTGTTCATGGTGCCAAAGGGAGCGGAATGTGTGCTTCTTACACAAGGGTTGCAGATTTGTGCTGCTGCTTCGCTCTACCCTGATTTATAGGCTGAGGTTTAGTTCGTGCTGGAGTTGCCCAAGTTGCTCCCTTCATCTGAAGGCTTTTCCGAGGGCACTAAGAGAGACCCACATGTTGCTCTGGGGTTTCAATTTCCCTCCTGGATGGGGGAGTCGTGGTGCAAAGGCCCAGGGCTTCATCCCCATTCCTGCCACGCCAGGGAGGGAGTCGCAGGTGTGYCCTTGTCCGAGAGCCCAAGGAACCCGGCAGGGTCCTTCTCGGATCGCTGATGCTGAGCTCCTTTCAGAGCTGGGACGCAGAGCTGGAGGCCTTTGCTCAAGCGTACGCAGAGAAGTGCATCTGGGACCACAACAAGGAGAGGGGCCGGCGAGGAGAAAACCTCTTCGCTATGACCCCGACGCTGGATCTGGAATTCGCTGTGGAAGACTGGAATGGGGAGGAGAAGTTCTACAACTTGACGACTACCACGTGTGCCCCTGGGCAGATGTGTGGCCACTACACCCAGGTACGGGGCTACGGGGGGCAGAGGGCCCAGTTCATGACAGGAGAGCTCTACAAGAGCCAGATTTCTCCCACGGCTTTTGCAAAAGGATGTGGGAGCAGGGCTGATGTAGGAAGCACAGAAAGGGACGGGAACCTGGGCATGGTTCTAGCTATGACCAGCCTTTCAGACCAGACCTCTTTAAATGGTCTTTGCAGCCCGTTTTCTCTACTTGGCAGAGCTTGGTATCTGCTGCTTTGGGCAGAGACAGGTCTGAGTGCATCTTGCCAGCTCTGTTTTTTGGGGGGGATGCAAAGGTGGGAGTGAGGAGCAGAATAATGCTAAAAGTGATGATAAAAGTGATGATAAATGTGAGAATGGCCCTATGGAGATTCCCAGGCTACAATGCAGTTGGTGCTTTGCCTGGATGGATGATATGGTAGGAAAGCTGGACGTCACCTGGATATGTGAGGCTGTAGGCCTAGGCTATGGGATTTGGAGCAAGGAATGGGATCCTGACTGCAAACGCAGCACAAGGTTGTAGGATCTGGGGTGCACACAAAGAAACGAGGGGGACAGCGGTGCGGTGACAGCGCAGCTTTGAAGGCCATGGAGCAGGTTGCCAATAGGGCACCCGCCTGCAACTGGTCACCTAACGTTCCTCTTTGGTCCTCGCCCTAGGTGGTCTGGGCAAGCACGCATCGTATCGGCTGCGGGGTGAAATTCTGTGCAAAGATCGACGGTATTGAAACAGAGGACATGTACCTGCTYGTTTGCAACTATTACCCCCCGTAAGTTCCTTGTTTCACTCTGCTCGATGCCATCTTGACTGGGTTTCTTTACTGGAAACGTCCCTGTAACACAACAGGAAAAGCGTTGAGCTGTGCTCAGAAATAGCAGCAAACCCATTCTCAGGCGGCCTTCTGTTGTTTTAGGTTGGTCACAAAGGAAGGAAGGGTTGTCTGGTGATCCTTGCCCATGACTGCAATTCCTGAAGCCTGCTTCGGCTCCTGGCACAGACCTATGGAGGGAGCTCCCCTCTGGAGAGCTGCCCGGGGCTGACGCTGCAGGAACCGAGGGTAGAAAAGGGCAGCTCTCTGCTCTGACCCTGCCAGGAGCAAACGTGGCAGAGGGTGGGACCAGTCTCAGCCCAGCAGGCTGTGCTGAACGGATGGAGGCTGAAGGAGGGACGGGTGCTCGCTTGCTGCGTGAGGGCAAAGCTCCCTTGGTTGGAGGCAGCTGGAAGCCCTGCTAGGAGTCTGTCCTTGCAGATGCTCCTGAGGGTGTTCAGTAGAGGGAGACAAAAATCACTGTCCCAGAAGCCTATCAGTTGCGCTTAGCAGTAGTAAAAGATTTGGTTCTCCTTCTGCTGAAGCTCCTGGAACTGATTTCAGTGGGCYTGGGGAGTGAGGCCACTGAGTACATGGTGTTAGCAGTCAAGGTGGCAGGGGACCAAGACCTCTTTTTACATTAACTTTGTCTCATCCTAGCGGGAATGTTTCAGTCCAGTCAAATGCTCTCTGCGGGATGGGTGTTTCCTTTCTCACAGCCTTTTGTGGCCTCTTTCTGCTTCCAGGGGTAACATGAAAGGCCGAAAGCCGTACAAGGAAGGAGCCTCGTGTTCCCAGTGCCCAGAGGGGACCTTGTGTGTTGACTCCTTGTGTGGTAAGTGAAGTAGTGTGTGGGTCTAGATAAGCTATTGGGACTGAGGGTACTCGGGCTGGGTCCAGGATCTGAACCAACCTGGAGCCACCAGAAAGCCCTGGGCTGTCAGCTCCACAGATACATGGATGTGTGATGGCAGCCCTGAGACAGGTCTGCTGCCACCAGACAAGGAGATTGAACAAAGACCTTGTAGCCCCCCAGCCAAATATTGTTGGCCCTGGAGAATGCTCCATCCCTAAGGGACAGGTCTGTGGAGGTCTGCAGCATGTTGTGTGAGACAGATGAGACATCTCTAGCTTGGGACGCGAGTCATCTCAGAGTGACTTGAGAGAGGGGTTGGCTACTGCTTCTCCTTGCAGAGGATTTCTGTGGACCCCACTCAGCAGTGGGGGGATTCAGTTGAGTTCAGTTGACTAGTGCTAACCCGTGGCACTTTCCATCTCTTACCAGAACCCACTGTAGAAGAGACCACTACATCCTCTGTGACAACAAAGACAAGCCCATCCACCACAGCCAAGCCAAAACCCACAAGCACACTACCAAACACAACCACCCTGCCCACCACGGCCAAACCAATACCTACAACCACACTGCCCACCACAACCAAGCCACCACTCACAACCACCCTGCCCACCACAGCCAAACCAATACCTACAACCACACTGCCCACCACAACCAAGCCACCACTCACAACCACCCTGCCCACTACAGCCACGCCACCACCTACAACCACYCTGCCCACCACGGCCAAGCCAATACCTACAACCACACTACCCACCACAGCCAAGCCAACACTCACAGCTACCCTGCCCACCACAGCTAAGCCAAAACCACCTGCCATGCTACCAACCACAGCCAAGCCACGACCCACAACCACGCTGCCCACTATAGTGCAGCCAAAACCACCCACAACCACGCTGCCCACCACAGCCAAGCCAATACCACCAACCACATTGTCCACCACAGCTAAGCCAAAGCCCCCAGCCATGCCGCCCACTACGGCCAAGCCAAAACCACCAGCAACTCTACCAACCACGGCCAAGCCAACACCCACAGCCACACTACCAACTACGGCCAAACCAAAGCTGCCAACCCCACTGCCCACCACAACCAAGCCAAAGCTCACAACCACCCTACCAACTACAACCAAACCAAAGCCCACCACCACACTGCCCACAACCTCACTGCCCACCACGGCCAAACCCAAAACTCCAACCACACTGCCCACAACAGCCAAACCAAAACCCACAACCACGTTACCAACCACAGCCAAGCCAAAACCCACAACCACCCTGCCCACCACAACCCCACTGCCCACCACGGCCAAGCCAAAGCCCACAACCACCCTGCCCACCACAACCCCACTGCCCACCAC